>NW_026652290.1:46404883-46938035 GCF_009828535.3 Hylobates moloch | reverse complement strand
GATGGAGCCCTGTGAGCAATGGCTCCTGGAGGCCCAGCAGGTTATGGAGCAGAGGAAAGGGGGAGGCAAGGGCACACGCACAGACAGCCGGAGTGCCAGGCTAAGGAGCAGGATGTTACTTATGGTCACTGGGGAGCTATTGAAGATTTTGAGAGAGGGGGGCACCAGAGGTAGACCCTGGATGGAGTGTCCCCAGCTTGCCTGACCAGCCAATTTTTAGCATCACCCCAAGCCCACTTCTCTGAAATATCTCAGGGAAGGGGCTAGGAATCTGAATGTTTAATCAACACCCAGGTGGCTCCAGAGATCAAGCACAATTGGCAAATGATACTTCTGGCAAACATGTAAGCTGCAGAAAGTTCCGTGGGAAGGTCCACACCCCAAGTCCTCTCAGTGTACACCCTGAGCCCCTAGGGGGTTCCCAGCCCTTGCCAAGGGAGGTGGAGGGCTCCTAGGGGAGAAGCAGTCCCTCCCAGGAGGGACAGAGCCCCCACTGGGGATGGGGAGCAGGTGCCACCTGGGGAGGAGGCTGCGGGCATCAGATGATTTCCAGCAGGAGCCTGTGTGTGCCCACCAGGACTCCTCATCCAGAGAAGGGCAGACAGAGTTCTGGCATTTCTGGATGGAGAATGAGGAGCCCCAAAAGGGAAATCCAGGAGGTTGACCCAATTCAGGGCAGAAGCTAAGGGATATCCAGGAGCCCAGGGAGCAGAAGGAAGGGATGAGCACCAGTGATGGCAGTGGCTGCTCCAAGATGGCCTGCCACTGCCATCATGCAGACTGCAGCAGGGAGACATGGCCAGGGCTGCACACTCCATGGAACAGGCCAGAGCCCCACTCTCCTAGGTGGGGCTGCAGCTGCCCAAATTGTGGCTGCAGATCTGAGCATCCCTGTGCTCTTGTGGGGACAGGAGCAGGCAAGAGCCCTACCCTCCCAGGCACAGCAGCAGCCACCAAAACTGTAGCTGCAGACTCAGGAATTTCTGCACTCAGGGACCTGGGAAGGCCCCCACTGCCCTTGCAGGCTTGGAAGTGCCTGTTCCCACTGCCTGGCTTTTCCCTGCTGTCAGTGCCTGCTTTGATCTCAAAGCAAAGTCAGGGCCAAGCCCTGGTGCCATGAATGGCAGCAGGAGGCAGGCACATCCCTGGGAGGAAGGGGACAGGTCCCCAGTGAGGCTCCACCTTTAGGGCCAGGGAGGGGCTGGAGGCTGGGCTTCCAGTCCCACCAAACTAAATGGGAATTTGTGGTGCCTTTTCTGGCCCTGCCCATGGCTACCCATGGACCAATCTGCACGCACTTTCTCCCCTCTGAGGCCCATAAAAACGCTGGGCTCATCCAGAGCTGAGCAGATGACAAGTTGATCAGCTGCAGAGAGGAGCTACCCTCTCTGCTGAGAGCTTCAGAGACCTGCGGAGATGTCAGAATAACCTGCCTGCAGAGAGCCACTACCCTCTCTGGGGCTTCCTCTCTGCTGAGAGCTGAACACTCGATGGGACAACCTGCCTACAGAGTGGAGCTACCCACTGGGGGTCTCCTCTGAGCTGTTCTAACACTCAGTAAAGCTCCTCTTTGTCTTGCTTACCCTCTACTTGTCTGCGTACCTCATTCTTCCTGGATGCAGGACAAAAACTCAGGCAAAGACGCCACTGGTCACAGAGGTTTCCAGCTAAAACAATGACACTCAAAAGATCCTGTAACACCAGGAGCTAGCATGGGTTCACTGGGAATGAAAAGTGTAGGCCCACCGTGACTTCTGACCTCTGTGAGGGTCATGAACCCAGGAGGTGAGGCATTTGACAGGGAGGCTCGGGACTGCCTCGTAGACAAACTCACATCACGTTTTCTATGTTAAAACAAACGCTCTGTGTCTCTAACAAAAGTCCTCTCCAGGACAAGGAGAGCTGAGGTCAGGCTGCCCAGCACGTCCAGCTGCACCTTGACCAAAACTCCAGGCTGCCTGAGCCTGGCAGACGGCCAAGAGAGGAGGTGATGAGGGCCAGGTGTGCTGAGTGAGGCTGAGGCAGGGGCGAGCCCCCATCTCTGCAGATGAGGATCTGGGGTCCAGGTGAGGCCTGGTCTGTGCTTGTCCATGAACCCCTTCCTTGGTAGGAAAGCCAAGGACCCGAGTCTGGAGAAGGATGCTCCTGGCCCTCCCTGAACCCCAACATACAATCACTTCTTGCCTGTGGCAACCGACCAGCACCGCCCTGATGGGGCAACTCCAGGACCCTGGCTAAGCTGGGTTTGCTGGTGGGCAAAAGCAATGTGCCCTGGGCAGTCCTTTACCTTCTCCTTCCATGAGGGTCACTTTGACCCTCCCCCTCCCCGCCCTCCACCCTGCACTGATGGCTGCTGGTGGAAGATCCAGGTTTGAGCTTTGAGGGAGGAGGAGGGAGGGCCCTTCCCAGTGCCACCCACCACAGAATGAAGAGTCCTTTGATTTCCTGCTTGAGTCCCTCATGGGGAGAAGATGGATGCCCAAGGCTGGATCTGAGCCTTCCAGAGTTCCCTGCATAAAGCCCACCCTCTACAAGTGCCACGACCCAGTGGGACTAACCTAGCACATGATGCCAGAGTGCCCAGCGCCCAGGGCTGAGCCTGGGTTAGGCCACAAAGGCCAGCGAAAACCAGGCCACCACTTGGACCTCATCCTTCTAGGCAAGGGCCCAACACCGAGCACTCAGCTGCCTGTCTCAGCTGGGGCTTCCTGTGGCTGCACCATGGCCATTCAGGGCAGGATCGTTCTCTGTGGTGGGGACCGTCTGTGCCCGGTAGGATGTTCAGCAGCATCTCTGGCCTCCGCCCACTAGACGCTTTTAGCACACAGCATCCCCTGAGGTATGACAACAAAAAGTATGCCCAGATATTGCCGAATTTCTCCCGGGGGGCAGAATTGGCTCCAGTTGAGAACCACTGGTCTAAGATATAAGCTTTGGACTTCTTGGTGTGGATGACGCAGATTCTATTCATCCCGTTTTGTGGACACCCCCAGGACAGGGCCCGGGTGGCCAGGCTTAAGCTGAGCCACAGGCACATCTGAGCTCCTGCTTGCAGGAATCAGAACAGCCCAAATAAACAATTTCTTTTTAAGCAAACCTGCAATCACGATCCTACCCGTCAGGATGATCTCCTGAAAGTCATGGGGTGTCTGTTTCAGTCTCAGACACCAAGAGTCACAGCCCCAGGGCTGACTACTGATGGCATTGATGCCTGGAAACTGGCCTGCTTACCCCACACCACACAGGACCCATGAACGACCAAGAACCACTGATCTGGTCTGAACCTCTTGCTTTAAGGGTGGGAAGGCCGAGACTCAGAGAGGCTGCTGGGGTCACACAGTCATCAAGCAGGGGTTTGAGCCCCAGCATGCTGGCCCCAGGAGCCAGGGACTCTGGTGCTGATGGATCCCCCAGGGCTGTTGCGCCATCTCCTACTGGGTGACTACAGCTGGCAGATCTGGCATCAGACCCATGGCCTGGGGTCCCTGGCTGGACCATACAATCTTCCTTCCCTGCAGGGGCCTGGGGAAGTTGGCACACAGACCTGGACTCCTTAGCCCCTCTCCACAGGGGTCCCCATTTCAGCCTGAGAATGCACACAGGCCATCAGGAGGCAGTGGCCAGGGCGTGAGGGTGGGCTCCAACCCAGGCCCAGAAAATGCCTTCATAGCTGTAAGGCTATACAGCTGCAGAACACTTTGGGCAACAGCTCAGACTGAGTCCAATTCGAACCCGGGCCGTCCGTGTACACGCTGTGGGATTCGGGCAAGTCATTCCTCTCCAGGACACCTCAACCAAAGGTGTGAATGTCCACATCACCAGGAGGTTTAAGGAGGTAAAACCATCTACCCAGCAGAGTGCTGGGGGCCTCCTCGGGAGCTGTCACAGCTGATCCTGGGTCCACAGTGAACAGAAAGTGGGTGTTGGGGGCAGAGTCTGGAGATGGGGACAGTGGGGCACTAGGCTCTGTGACCCCGAGCCTCAGCTTCCCCATCTGTGAAAGGGCACCCAGCACCTTGATCTTTGGGCACATGAAGCCCTGAGTGAGGGCCTGGCACACGCTAAGTGTTCAGCTAAACCAGCGAGTCACACTAACTGCGGAGACCAGGGCATTGCCAGGATTATTGGAGTTTGAAGGCCACATATTGCAGTGATCCCTGGGCTGGGGCTGATTGCTCTTCAGAGTTGCTGTGCCCAAAGGAGGGGGCAGATGGCACGTCGGGGAGGCAGCCCAGCCGTCACCCCCTTCAGGTGGGCAGCCAGGGTCCCTAGGGAGGCGCTGGGTGGAGGGCATAGGTGAGACACCCCGTGGAAGCGGGCAGTAAGAAAGTCCAGGCCAAGGCCAGGGACAGGGCCTAGCTTCTGGGACAGTGGGTCCTGCCCATGCACCCTATTTCCTGGCCGCCTGAGACCACAAAGAGCTGCAGCTCCCGAACACTCCCCACTTTTAATGCACTCTTAGCTGCACCCTGAGTGCAGCATCTTGGGCCACCCCTCAGCGCTCGAGGTGCCTTTGGCCTCTCTGCTTGGTGGGAAATGGGTACATACAAGTCCCTGGCAAAAGGAGGGGTTGGGGCTTTTATAACACTCTTTTCAGGAACTGGAGCCAACATGGCAAAGATTTTGAGGGGTGGGAATCATGACACAAATCAACATGCCTCAAACATACACATCAAGCTAATTTCCTCACCAGTTAAAGTGGCTGAAATGTGGTCTTCTCATTGAGCCAGGCCAGGAGGAAATTGATCCGGATCCCAGGAGATTAAAACACGTGCAAGTCAAATGGAAAGCTCAAAGAGCGCTGGCTGGGCCCTGAATTGAATTATGTTCCCTACAGCTGGTGCTGTAGTCGTAGGGCACTGCGGACTGTAATTACAGCTCATGGCTATAATCCTAGCACTTTGGGAGGCCAAGGCAGAAGGATTGCTTAAGTTTAGGAGTTCAAGACCAGCTTGGGCAACATAATGAAACCTCCTCCCTACTAAAAATTTTAAAAATTGGCATGGTGTGGCAGGGCACACTCGTAATCCCAGCACTTTGGGGGACCAAGGCAGGAGGATTGCTTGAGCCCAGGAGTTCAAGACCAGCCTGGGCAATGTAGTGAGACCCCCTCTCTAATAAAATTTAAAAAATTAGCCAGTTGTGGTGGGGCATGCCTGTAGTTCCAGCTGAGGTATGAGGATTGCTTGAGCCCAAGAGTTTGAGGCTGCAGTGAGCTATGAACATGTCACCGCCCTCCATCTAGCCTGGGTGACAGAGCAAGCCCTGTCTCAGAAAAAAAAAAAGAAGAAGAAAAACAAGAGGTAAAATAATTTAAATAATATGTTGTTTAGCCAGTATATCTAAAATGTTAACATTTCGACATGTGATCAATGTAAAAAAAATTACAAGATATTTTTAACTGTTTTAAAAATAAAACTTTACCAAAATCTGGTGCACATTTTTATACTTACAGAACTTCTCAACTAAAAATAAAAATAAAAACAAACAAAGAAAAAAAAGAAAACTTTTTAACTCAGGTATTAATTTTTTTTTTTTTTTTTTTTTTGAGACAAAGTCTCTCTCTGTTGCCCAGGCTGGAGTGCAGTGGCACAATCTCGGCTCACTGCAAGCTCTGCCTCCCAGGTTCATGCCATTCTCCTGCCTCAGCCTCCAGAGTAGCTGGGACTACAGGGGCCCACCACCATGCCTGGCTAATTTTTTGTATTTTTAGTAGAGACGGGGTTTCACTGTGTTAGCCAGGATGGTCTCGATCTCCTGACCTCATGATCTACCTGTCGTGGCCTCCCAAAGTGCTGGGATTAGAGGTGTGAGCCACCATGCCCAGCCTAAATTTTTATCAGAAATACTTAAGCAATATTTGGATTTCTTAAGTTTATGGTGAAAAGTAGATTCACATACCCAGGTTGTTCCAATTATACTTAAACAGTTTCAAATAATAAAACTGGACATCAATTTTTAAATTTAAATTAATGAAAAATAAAACTAAATTAAATATTTCCTCAATTGCACCCAGCCACATTCCTTTTTTCTTTATTTCTTCATATGTCTTGTAATAATTTATTATTTTCAGATTGATGACAATTTGTCATGATTGTTATATATGAATTGGAAGTATTTCTTTGTCAAATTTTAAGGTGACAACACGGACATTCTTGTTTTCATTCTGCTTTGATGAGTCTGTATAGAACTTGCTTTTTGTTTTTTGTTTTTAAATTTCAACTTTTATTTTAGATGGGGGGGTACACACGCAGGTTTGTACACGGGTATATTGCACCCAGGTAGTAAGCATAGTACCCAATGGTAGTTTTTCAATGCTCCTACATCCTTCCTCTTCCTTCTAGTAGTCCACAGTGCCTACTGTTCCCATCTTTATGTCCATGAGTGGTCAATGTTTGGCTCTCATTTATATGTGATAATAAGCAGTATTTGCTTTTCTGTTCCTGCATTAATTTGCTTAGGATTACAGCCTCCAGCTCCATCCATGTTGCTGCAAAGGACATGATTTAATTCTTTTTCATGGCTGCATAGTATTCCATGGTGTATGTACCACACTTTCTTTATCCAGTCTTCCATTGATGGGGACCTAGGTTGATCCCATGTCTTTGCTATTGTGAATAATGTGGTGATGAACATATATGTGCATGCATCTTTTTGGTATAATTATCTGTTTTTCTGGGTATATACCCAGTAATTGGCTTGCTGGGTCAAATGGTAGTTCAGACTCTTCTCAAAAGAAGATATACAAGGAGCCAATCATCATATGAAAAACATTCCCATCATCACTATTCAGAGAAATGCAAATCAAAACCACAATGAGATACCATCTCACACCAGTCAGAACGGCTACTATTAATAAGGTCAATAAACAACAGATGCTGGTGGGGCTGCAGAGAAAAGGGAATGCTTACACACTGTTGGTGTAAGCAGATGGTTGGTGGGGATGGAAATGAGTTCAGCCACTGTAGAAAGTCGTTTGGAGATTTCTCAAAGAACTTCAAATAGAATTTGTTTTGAAAAGCATACAAGCCATGTTTCAAGTGCTCAACAGCCACTTGTGGTTGTTATCATCTTGAACAGAGCAGGTCTAAGTGTTCTGGGGGCCACTAGATGGTTGAGAACAGGGAATGACATCATCTTGTTACCTTCTAGAACAGGGTGTCCAATCTTTTGTCTTCTGTGGGCCACATTGGAAGAAGAATTGTCTTGGGCCATACATAGAATGCACTAACACTAATGATAGCTGATGAGCTAAAAACGAAAAATGTAAAAAAAACTCATAATGTTTTTTGTTGTTGTTGTTTTGTTTGTTTTGAGATGGAATCTCACTCTGTCATCCAGGCTGGAGTGCAGTGATGCGTTCTTGACTCACTGCAACCTCCACCTCCCAGGTTCAAGCAATTCTCCTGCCTCAGCCTCCCGAGTAGCTGGGATTACAGGTATGCACCACCACAGCCGGCTAATTTTTGTATTTTTAGTAGAGATGGGGTTTCATCATGTTGGTCAGGCTTGAACTTCTGACATCAAGCAATCCACCCATCTGGGCCTCCCAAAGTGCTGGGATTACAGGCGTGAGCCAACACGCCTGGCTTAAAAATCTCATAATGTTTTAAGAAAGTTTATGAATTTGTGTTGGGCTGCATTCAAAGGTGCCCTGGGCCACATGTGGCCTGTGGGCCACGGGTTGGACAAGCTCATTCTAGAAGAATTTTTCTGGAAACTGCATGAAGAACAGACTTGTACAGGGACCAGAATGAAAGCAAGGAGAACGGTGGTAACAGTGCAGGTGGGAGGAGGTGAGGACAGCGCCATGTGTTAAGGTGGTGCTGAGAGTGGTCAGATCTGGGATCTATTCTGAAGGCTGGGCTGACAGCCTCTGCTGCTAAAATAGATATCTCATGGAAGACAAAGGGAGAGACTGAGAAGGGAGAAAGAGAGGGGAAGAGAGAGGGGGGAGAGGGAAAGGGGGGAGAGGGAGAGAGGAGGAGGAGAGAGAAACAGAGAGAGGAGAGAGAGAGGGAGAGAGAGGGGAAGGGAGGAAGAGAGAGAGAGAGAGACAGAGATACCCAGAGTTGGGGGAGAGAGAGGGGAAGAGAGAGTGGGAAAGAGAGAGGGAGGGAAAAAGGGAGGGAGAGAGAAGAAAGGGGAGAGAGAGGAAGGAGGGAGAGAGGGAGGGAAAGAGAGAGAGGAAGAGAGAGAAGGGGAGACAGAGCAGAGGGAAAAAGAGAGGGAGGGAGAAAGAGAGGGAAAGGGAGCGGGGAACAGAGAGAGGAAGGAGAGGGAAAGATGGGGGAGGAGGGAGAGAAGGGAGAGAGAGAGGGAGACAGAGAAAAAGGGAGAGAGGGAGAGGGTGGAGAGATAGGGAGGGGATGACCAACTGTTAACACTTAAGCACTTCGCTCTGTCAACACTGTTAAGTGTTAAACTGTTAACATTAGGGGAAAGGTATATGTGTTCGTTGTACTAGTGTTTACACTTTTCCATAAATTTGATTTTTTTTTTTAAAGAGCCACTGACTTTCAAAGCCCCTTGGCCTTGACTTTCTGTTCAATGAGCAATTTGTCCAGCCCATGGCCAGGCGGTGGGAAATCAATGGTCTCCATCAATCCCGGGACTCCCCTGGCCACGTCACTGCTCCCAGTTAACGTTTCTCTCCACCCTGCCATCCCGACCGGTGCCTGGCAGTGTGCATGGAGGATGGAGGTGTGGGTGAGGAGTGCAGCAAATTCCCTCTAGGACTTGAGATAGGATGTCCAGTCCTGGGATCCCCTAGCGCATCCTTCAGTGGGGCAGGTGCAAGGGCTCCCCTGATATTTATGTCATCCTTCTCCAAGCAGTGTTTCTCCTTCCATTTGCCTGTCCCTCTTTTTTTTTTTTTTTTTCTTTCTTTTGGTTTTTTGGTTTTGTGGGGGTTTTTTTGTTTGTTTTTTGTTTTGTTTTGTTTTTGTTTTTGTTTTTGTTTTTGAGACAGTCTTACTCTGTCACCCAGGCTGGAGTGCAGTATTATGATCTTGGCTCACTGAAACCTCTGCCTCCTGGGTTCAAGCGATTCTCCTGCCTCAGCCTTCTGAGTAGCTGGGACTACAGGCTCATGCCACTATGCCCGGCTCATTTTTGCATTTTTAGGAGAGACGAGGTTTCGTCATGTTGGCCAGGCTGGTCTTGAACTCCTGACCTCAAGTGATCTGCCCACCTCGGCCTCCCAAAGTGCTGGGATGACAGGCATGAGCCACCATGCCCGGCCATGTTCCTCTTTTTCTTGGGTAGTTTTTGGCCTGGAAGCTCATCTCGTCAGTTGTTCTCCTGCCACCAGTTCTCTGTGATGCCAGCTATGCCAAGATCTCCATTTGCTGCCAAGGAGCTGTTCAAGCCACCCTGTTATGGAGGCTCCTGGCATTGGGATCTGCAGCCTGGCTTTGTTTAGTTTATCTGCTCTCTGGTTACCTAATGTCTCATTGAATAGGTCAGCTTCTGTCTATTCTAATTATTTTCTTAAGAAGGCAACAAGGCTTTCCTTTTGGCCTAACAGATGCTTCATCAATCTTGATCACATACTTAACCCACACTCGCTGGCTTTCTCCCATTTTATTTTAAGTTTAGAAAATCCACAGTAATAAATGGTGGATCTTTTTAAAGTCTTGTAATATATCCTCTCTTAGTTGAGCCGTGACTTCAGAAGGATCGTTTGTATCCTAATTCATTTTTTCCCTGTGTATATTCCAAGCGGTAAGTTCTCTGAGGACAGGGATTTATTCTTGTCTGATTCTCTGACCCTTAAACTGTGTCTGATGCAGCATAGAAATTCAATAAATGTTTGTTTAATGAAAGAAATGTCCCTATTGCTACAACCATAACCCCTTGTTAATTGGGCCATCATTCAGAAGGAACAAGCCATTTCCCTGGAGACATCACTGGTTAACAATTCATAAAGACCTCTCTGGCCTCTTCAGCCTTCAATGCCATTGTTATACAAAAAGTGTTTGCAGGGATATTTTTGGGCAGCCTGCGTTTACTCAGCGACTACCCATCAAGCAATCTTTCTTTCATTTCCCAAACATTTTGGGAAGCCAGGGAGCCGAGAACCGTGCTGACCTCCAAGGATAAAAGATGAAGGGCGGAGGATCATTTGAGGCCAGGAGTGCAAGACCAGCCTGGGCAACATAGTGAGACTCTGTCTCTACAAAAAATTGAAAAATTAGCCAGGCATGGTGGTGTGTGCCTGTGGTCCCAGCTACTGAAGTGACTGAAGTGGGAGGATTGCCTGAGCCTAGGAGGTTGAGGCTGCAGTGAGCTATGATTGCACCACTGCACTCCAGCCTGGGCAACAAGCAAGACGCTGTCTCCCAAAAAAATTAAGATGAAGGGCCACTGGTTGCTCTTAAGGTATACCCAGCATCTTAGGGGAGGAAGACCCTAACACACAAATGACAGTCAGGCAATGCAGAGAAAGATAAATGCCATGAGAAGAAAGGTGAAAACATTACCTAGATAGAGTCCCACTTCTGAAACGATCTCAAAAGCTCTCAGGAAAAGAAATTCGCAAAATAAAAGAACAATGATGTATTAGTAGAGCTTATTACGATCCAATAGCCTTTGACAAGGCAGAGATTCTCATCATCTATGAAGCACAAAATGTACTCCTCATTCCGTAGAGGATACTGAGACTCATGGAGGGAAAGGGACCTGGCCTGGATCTCACAGCTGAGGAGCCGCTGAGCTGGGAACCCCAACAACCTCACTTCCCCACTGGGTGGTTCTGTCTGGGGGGAATTGGTGTTAGGCACTGGTTTTCAGTATTGGTTGAACAGTAAACTCTCAAACCATCCCTAAATTCTGACTCAGTTGGCCTGAGGTCCTGCTGTTTCTAAAGCACCCTGAAAAATAGTAATGAAAATTACTGTGCATTAATGATGCCTTTTCATTCTGTATTTAATTAATTATTAATTAATTAAGAGACAGGGTCTCGCTCTGTTGCCCAGGCTGGAGTGCAGTGGCACGATCATAGCTCACTGCAGCCTCAACCTCATGGGCATAAGTGATCCTCCTGTCTCAGCCTCCGGAGAAGCTGGGACTTAGAGGCTTAAGCCATTGTATTCTACCTGGTCCTCAAATCTATTTTAAAGCCTTTAGTTAGGATACTATGCAGTGAGCATTGTGGGCTTATTAAATGAATCTAAAAATGACTTAGAGACAGGGAATAATAAAGAGGCCACTCTGGCAGGAACAGTTTCATCTGTGGGGACCCTGGTGTGGAGCACTGCAAGTGAGCTTTTGATGTTTTTGCAAATGCTCTGGAAGAAAATGTGCCCAGTGAAGTCACTGACGCAGCACGTGACCTTGGACCTTCCCGGGTGGT
Source organism: Hylobates moloch (assembly GCF_009828535.3). NCBI lineage: Eukaryota > Metazoa > Chordata > Mammalia > Primates > Hylobatidae > Hylobates > Hylobates moloch. Next base: position 46,926,679 of record NW_026652290.1, on the reverse strand, counting down.
GGGATGTGAGGCCAGTGGAGACCAACATTAGGAGCTGTTCAGGGCTGAGCGTGTGAGCAGGGAAGTGGCGAATAAGTTCTCTGAGGCAAACCCTGGAAATGCAGCCAGGGAAAAATAACTTGGAGATGTCAGCTGTAACCCAAGGAATGAGCGAGAAGACGCTGTGCAGTCCTGTTGGAACATGTCAGCTGAGATGAGATCAGAATGCTGGACCTTAGCAGGCAGGGCATCAGGTCATTGGAGGACAGAGTTCATTATTCCATTGCTTTTGAAATGCCTCATCTTCCATCATTTCCTCCCCAAACCCTGCACCCCAGTACTGGTGGATCCTCTTAACTTTTTTTTTTTAGACGGAGTCTTGCTCTGTGGCCCAGGCTGGAGCACAGTGGCATGATCTCAGCTCACTGCAGCCTCTGCCTCCTGGGTTCAAGCGATTCTCCTGTCTAAGCCTCCCGAGCAGCTGGGATCACAAGCACCCACCACCATGCCCGGCTAATTTTTGTATTTTTAGTAGAGATGGGGTTTCACCATGTTGGCCAGGCTGGTCTCAAACTCCTGAGCTCTAATGATCCTCCTGCCTCAGCCTCACGAAAGTGCTGGGATTACAAGTGTGAGCCGCTGCTCCTGGCCATCCTCTTAACTTGTGTAACTGTGCTTCTGAATATCGTCTTTCCCTCCACAGCAAGTACCTCTATCTTGCAAATTTCCAGCACCCTTGAAATCCCAACTTAAAGGCCTCCTTTGAGCTGGAATTTAAAGGGTAGAATTTAAAGGTAGAATTTGCAAGATAGCAAGTACCACTACCTTGCAAATTCCCAGCACCCTTTACATCCCAACCCAACGGCCCCCTTCTCTAGGAGACCGCACACAACCACGCACGGGGCCATGACTGTTCAGAATGAATCACCCCGACTCTGCTCAGACCTGTGGAAAGTGCATTAAAGTGCATTCAATGTTTGCATCAAGCACCATGAGCTACTCATAAGCAAGTGATGTGTCCTACACAGTCAGTACTCAATAATTACTTATGGGATGCACCAATGGAGAGAAGATGAACTGTGTTTCAAGACAGACACACAGAGCTGGGAAAGGTCCCAAGTCAGCCACGATGACCTTGGGGAGGGAGGAGCCACCACAGAGACGTATGTCTCCTCAGGATGGAAGAAAGACGGCTAAGATAGGTGCAAGAGGTGCATCCAAATCCTCGAAAGGTATGGAGAAGGTGAATAAAGCCCAGCTCACCACATCATAGAGTCCTGGAAAAAGGAGGCAACTTTGGATGTTTGAAAAACACTTTAGGCTGGGCCCAGTGGCACATGCCTGTAATCCCAGCACTTCCAGAGGCCCAAGCGGGAGGATTGTTTCAGTCCAGGGGTTCAAGACCAGCCTGGGCAACATAGTGGGACCTTGTCTCTATGAAAAATTTAAAAATTAGTTGGGTATGGTGGTGTATGCCTATGGTCCCAGCTATTGGGAAACTGAGGTGGGAGGATCACTCAAGCCCAAGAGGTCAAGCCTGCAGTGAGCTATGATTACGCCACTGAACTCCAGCCTTGGCAACAGAGTGGGACCCTGTCTCAAAATAAAATAAATAAAATAAAATAAAATAAAATAAATAAAATAAAATATAAAATAGCTTAAAATTTGTTTTTTCAAATGAATGAAAGTGGCCATGAATCATCGTGGGTACAAAGCATGCTTAAAAAAATCAGCTTTGTTTTTGTAAATTACATACAATTAAATGCAACTATTGTGATTGTGTAGTTCCATACATTTTGACAAATGTATACACTCACGACACCCATGTAACCATCACTGCTATCAAGATAGGGACTATATCTATCACCTCTTGTACCCCTTTTTTTTTTTTTTCTTTTTTTTTTTTTCTTGAGACGGAGTCTCGCTCTGTCTCCCAGGCTGGAGTGCAGTGGCCGCGATCTTGGCTCACTGCAAGCTCCGCCTCCCGGGTTCACGCCATTCTCCTGCCTCAGCCTCTCCGAGTAGCTGGGACTACAGGCGCCCGCCACCACACCCGGCTAATTTTTTGTATTTATTAGTAGAGATGGGGTTTCACCATGTTAGCCAGGATGGTCTCGATCTCCTGACCTCGTGATCCGCCCGCCTCGGCCTCTCAAAGTGCTGGGATTACAAGCGTGAGCCACCGCGCCCGGCCTCTCTTGTACCCCTTTAAAGTCATTCAGCTGCATCCTCCACCTTGGGCAACCACTGATCTGCTCTCTGTCACTCTAGATTAGCTTGTTCTACAGCCTTCTGAGTGCATTTTTGAGGCTGTATTAATTCCTTCATCACTGTGTTTTTGAGATTCATCCCTTTGGTATGTAACAGGAGTTGGATATTTTTCATTGCTAAATAATATTCCATATGGACCTTGGTACAGTTTATCCATTTACCTGTTGAAGGTATTTCAGTTGTTTCTAGCTTGGGTCTGTTAGGTATAAAACTGCTGTGAACATGTGTACACATCTTGTTGTGGATGAGACAAAGTGTTAACAAAAAAAAATGAAAGAGAGAATCTCAGAGCTGGGCCCTGGTGCGGTGTCTCACACCTGTAATCCTAGCACTTTGGGAGGCCAAGGTGGGTGGATTACCTGAGCTCAGGAGTTTGAGACCAGCCTGGGCAATATGGTGAGACCTCCGTCTCTACTAAAAATACAAAAAATTAGCCAGGGGCATGGTAACACATGCCTGTAATACCAGCTACTCAGGAGCCTGAGGCAGGAGAATCACTTGAACCTAGGAGGCAGAGGTTGTAGTAAGCTGGGATCATGCCACTGCACTACTGCCTGGGTGACAGAGCCAGCCTATGCCTCCAAAAAAAAAAAAAAAAGGAATCTCAGGGTCTCAGACCTGGAAGGGAGAGTTAAGCGGGACGTTAACTTGCTAAATCCAACCCTCTTCCTGCTGCCTTCCATCCTCTATCACACCCCTGAAAACTGGCTATTTGGTCTCCATTTGCCCCACTGACAGGGAACTCACTACCTCCTAAAATAGCCTATTCAGTGAATGCTTGCATTGCTAGAAGGTTTTCTTTTCTTTTCTTTTCTTTTCTTTTCTTTTCTTTTCTTTTTCTTTCTTTTCTTTTCTTTTTGAGGCAGAATTTTGCTCTTCTTGTCAAGGGTGGAATGCAGTGGTGGGGTCTTGCTTCACAACAACTTCTGCCTCCCAGGTTCAAGTGATTCTCCTGCCTCAGCCTCCCAAGTAGCTGGGATTATAGGTGCCTGCCACCACGCCTGGCTAATTTTTTGGATTTTTAGTAAAGACAGGTTTTCACCATGTTGGCCAGGCTGGTCTCGAACTCCTGACCTCAGGTGATCCCCCACCTCACTGAATTGCAAACGACCACTAGACAGGGTTCGCCCTCAGTGGTGCTGCAGTGAAATCTAACTTATCTACATAGTCAGATATTTGAAAACAGCCCCAAATTCACCTCCAGTCTTCCCCCGTTTAGGCTACATATCCTGTGTTCTGCCAGCCACTGCAACCGAGACTGACTCTAGCTTGTGGCGGTTCCTTTTGCACTGCACCATCAGCAGCTGAACACATTGCTCCAGCCACAGCCAGGCTGGCTCAGTGCTGGCCAGAAATCCCTGCTTCTGCCCACCATGCAGAAGTGACTCTCGCCGGGGACCACCACCACACATCGCTGACTCACACAGAGCTCACAGGCAGCACCAGAGCAGCCTCTGGGCGTTTCTCACATGCGCTGCTATCAAACCATGGCCCCTCCATCCTGTGTTTCACACAGTGGGGAGCAGATTTATGGAAATGGAACAGGCTTGGAAATACAGATAGCTTCAAAAATGACTCAGACAACTTCATGGTTGAGAGACCCATAATGGCTTATTATGGCAAACTGGGATGTTCTGTTGTATATTTCTTGTTTTTCCGGCTGACATCAAGATAAATAACTGTGTTGGAGTAGATGCTTTCTGAGACCCCTTCCAGCTCTAAAATTTTGTGACTCTTTGTCCTCCCACCAAATGTTCTTTGGTGCCAACGTTGGCCCCAGAATGAAGCCAACTGGACCAGGGACGGACTCAATTGTGATGTTCTCTGCAAGGAGAAAGTAGAGGAAAGAGAAAGGAAGGAGAGGGTAGCAAGAGGCAGCATCACTAAAAATTCCAAACACCATTCAGCATGAGTTGGACAAAGTCTGTTCTCCTGCATCTGGGGGAAGACAGTTGCCAGCACCACCCCCACATTAAAACGTAACTTACTGGAGTTTCCTTACTATTTATTATAAAGTGAAATGTATTCATCTTGGGATTTTTAGAAGCAAAGGATAATTTTAAAGAAAAAGACCACCTTCAATTCTATACAGGAATGACCACCATTAATATCTTGGTGCATTTCAGCCAGGCGTGGCTCATGCCTTTAATCCCGGAACTTTGGGAGGCCGAGGTGGGCGGATCAGGAGTTTGAGACCAGCCTGGCAAACATGGTGAAACCCCGTCTCTACTAAAAACACACAAAAATTTAGCCAGGCATTGTGGCTTGTGCTGTAATCCCAGCTACTCAGGAGGCTGAGGCAGGAGAATTGCTTGAACCCGGGAGGCAGAGGTTGCAGTGAGCTAAGATAATGCCACTGTACTCCAGCCTGGGCGACAGAGCGAGACCAGGTCTCTCTCTCTCTCTCCATATATATATATATGCATTTCCTTCCAATCCTTTTTAAATATTTATCTTTAGATCAATCTGATATAGTTTGATCATCTGATATAGTTTGGATCTGTGTCCCCACCAAAATCCCATCTTGAATTGTAAACCCCAATGTTGCAGGTGTGGCCTGGTGGGAGGCGATTTGATCCTGGGGGTGGGTTTATCATGAATGGTTTAACACCATCTCTCTTGGTAGTGTCCTCATGACAGCGTGTGACTTCTCATGCGATCTGGTCATTTAAAAGTGTGTTGCCCCTCCCCCCCCTCTTCCTCCTGATTTCACCATGTGACATGCCTGCTCCCTCTTCACCTTCTGTCATGATTGGAAGCTTCCTGAGGCCTCCCCCGAGGCTGAGCAGATGCCTGTGTTATGCTTCCTTTACAGCCTGCAGAACTGTGAGCCAATTCAACCCCTTTTCTTTATAAATTACCCAGTCTCAGGTATTTTATTTATGGCAAGGCAAGAATAGCCTAATACACCATCCAACCCATCAACATATGCCCATGTATTCCAGTTTTTGCAAGAGAAAAATGGCATAAACGATTTTCCCAACTAACACTGTCTTCACCATTTTCCCATGCCATCAAATTTGTTTTTTTAATTTTTATTTTAAGTTCTGAGGTACATGTGCAGGATGTGCAGGTTTGTTACATAGGTAAACATGTGCCATGGTGGTTTGCTGCACCTGTCAACCTGTCACCTAGGTATTAAGCCCAGCATGCATTAGCTATTTATCCTGATGCTCTCCCTCCCCCGACCCCACCCCTGACAGGCCCCAGTGTGTGTTGTTCCCCTCGTTGTGTCCATGTGTTCTCATTTTTCAGCTCCCAATTATAAATGACTACATGGAGTGTTTGGTTTTCTCTTCCTGCATTAGTTTGCTGAGGATGATGGCTTCTAGCTCCATCCATGTCCCTGCAAAGGACATGATCTCATTCCTTTTTATAGTGGCGTAGAAATGAGATGGGTTTCAGTCCAGTGCCTGAGACCTAAAAAACACCCAAGAAATGGTTATTGGTATCATTTTATTATTGTGTCTTCAATATGGATACATCTCTGCCCCTTCCTACTTCATAATAATGATAATGAAGCTTAGATGCTTTCTTCTTCAGTTGCTTTAAAGCTCAAAGAAAGTGTGTATGTATTACCAGTTCAACTGATTTCTCATACTTGTTCTGAGCCTTTCTGGTTCCCATTTGCACTCTTTCCTCATCAGCCTTTTGCTCTCTTCTGCCACTACTTTACTTATTTTTTATCTCTTTACTTGTTTTTACGTTTTTCTGTTCCTCATTTCCTTTGAGTTCTGTTTGTGAAACTTCTCACAACTGAAATCATAGTCTCATGTTAATAAAAATAGTTGAATGAGTGTAGAACCCTTTCACGTGAATGCATTGCTGAGGGTAAGCTTCTTTTTGGTAGCGTCATAGGAAGACATTGCAAGAGAGTGGGGCACACACACTGGCTTTGCATTAAGAAAGCCCATTAGCTCTTGGACCTGCTAACTATGTGACCCAGTTCGGTAAGCTTTAGTTTCCCATCTATGAAGTGGAAGCAGTGAGAGTTCCTTGGACACGGTGTTGTTGTGAATGAAGGCCCTTACTTCCTTGTTTTAAATTCAAGCCGGATTTCATAGCATATGAAATCCACAGCATGGGAGTTCTAAACAGCCAGCTCTAGTGAAATGCATTAATTATTTTCAAGTCAACTGTATGAATATTCATGCTGGGATAAATAAAGATAATAAAAGGGTTTACCTCAGTTCAGGTCAAACTTTTCAACTAAATGAATTCAAGTCTGAATAGGTTTGCCACCAAATAAGTTATGAACAAATTTTTGATTCTCACAGCTTTTTGGATGTGAAAATTGTGCATAACAGTTTCTGAAATTACACCATGTTACAAAAGACATATGAAGCTGTAGCTGGTACAATAAGCTCTCAATAATTGTTAGTTGTTATTACTACCATGGCTTCAGAAACTGTTTAATGTGCAAGTTTATCCTTATTATTTATCTTCTCCATTTTTCAAAAAAATAATATACACAAGTATATTAATTTTCTTCTCTGGCTTGTTCATTCACTTTTCAAGTTAGCTTTTTGTACTTTGCAACCCTAGAGAATGAAGTATACTACAATCCAAAGCAGTCTCTGATCGATCATTCTGTCAGTGGATTAGTAAGTGGCAACATGGTGCCTTGCGATGGTCATACACATCAGGATTTCTTGAAAAATTCTTTTAAACAGGAAGTAGTTCTAGCAGTTATGGTTGCATCAAGGATCCCAAATCATCCAAATGGATGGGTGGAGGGTAGTTCTTCTGATTCTGACCTTAGGGTTGTAGCCAGTACTAAGGGAAGGGTCAAAGAGCTTGAGCAAGAGGCTGAAAGCTTGGAAAATGCTTTCAGAAGTTGCCATCAGAGAGTCATTAAAAACTCTGCCAAGAGCCCTCTACCAGCAAAGAACCCACCATCTCTCTGCACTTGCTGGGAGCTTTTAAAAACATTACTTCCCGTTCCCTGGAAAGACATATTTTTGCAGAGCACAGAGGTTTCTCTGAGCAGCCTCAACTGAAAACACTTAAAGAGAAAGAAATGGCATCTTGGAAGCACTGGCAGGCAGTACAGCCTCGAGGTTATGTAGAGGCACTTCCTCCAGACACCTCTCCTCCACGTACCTTCCAAAAGCAAAAAGAAGCCTTGAAAGAGAAATGTATCTGGAAGGTAAGCCCCTGCCCATGATACAGGGTTGCTGTGAGGGTCAGCAGGATAGACTGGCAAGGTCTAGTGTGTTATTGGCACACAGAAGTGTTTAGGCACTGAGAGTTGCCTTTCTTTTGCTGCCTGTTGGTTGCATGCATTTTATTATTGCCACTGCAATTTAATTTAGCTGCTTAATTTTGTGGATCTTCGGCATCATAATTGGCTATTTGCAAGAATAACGATTTATTTTCACACTAATAGAGTTATTTAGAAACCTCGTTGGTATCTTCATGCAATTACTAATATTCTTGCCTTGTTCCCTTCTGCACCTTAGGTCTGGGCAGATCACAGGTTGCTTCCCTCCGTCTTTGTCCTGACAGAATGCCCTAGCCATCAGCCACTGAGTTGAGTCAGATCCTCTCCATTCCTCTTTTCTCCAGCCCTCCAGAACAGAAGGTGGGGTAAGTACAACTTTCCGATTGGTTGGCTTCAGCTGAACCATGTTACTTACTCTGTCAGCCTTCACTTGCTTTACTCAGATTTTTTTTTATTTTTATTTTTATTTTTTGTGGGGGGATAATTGTTGCAGACCGTGTGGCTGTATAGAATTTGGAATGAGACTTCAAAATGATGTTTCATCTTTGAGAACCATCTAAATTTCCTGGAGGGAAAAAGGTGGCTTTTAGCAAATAAATAGATAATACTTCCTTGCTAAACTGGATATATAGACCATGCAATATGATGTTAATAAGCATTTTCATAGTTCTGTGAATAGACTCAATTTATTAAGATAAAACACAAATGTACAAAATCTGTGAAAGCACATGAGTGGAGGTTATTTCTAAAGTTGGAACCATTTTACACATCATTAAAAAGTCACTTAAAAATATTTTGGCATTGAAATATAAACAGATAAGCTACTTTTTTGTGTGTGAGTGGGGCAGAGTTTTACTCTGTTGCCCAGGCTGGAGTGCAGTGGCATGATCTTGGCTCAGTGCAACCTCTGCCTCCCAAGTTCAAGCATTTCTCTTACCTCAGCCTCCCATGTAGCTGAGACTTCAGGTGTGTGCCACCCTACCCAGCTAATTTTTGTATATTTATTAGAAATAGGGTTTCACTACGTTGACCAGGCTGGTCTCAAACTCTTCACCTCAGTTAATCTACCCACCTCTGCCTCCCAATGTGCTGAGATTACAGGCATGAGCCACTTTGCCCTGCCTGAATAAGGTTCTCACTTGAATATCATTGAAATAAATTCAAACGTGGCACCAGGCTCTGGAGTATGATTGTTCAAACTGTAAGGAGTGGATGTTTTTAGGAACTAGGCCAGTGGGTCCACCAGGCTATGATTTGAGTCATGAACAGACTCCTCCCCATACCTGGGCCCCACAGCAGAGAGAAGTGACTCCGTAGTTCTGGGCTTGAGCCTCAACATCTGCATGTTAATATAGCTCTCTGCAACAAGTGCCAGTCATGGTCCTAAAGTGTTTTTTTTTCCTTCTTTTTTTTTTTTTTTTTGAGACTGAATCTCGCTCTTTCAGCCAGGATGGAGTGGAGCGGTGCAATCTCAGCTCCCTGCAGCCTTTGCCTCCTGGGTTCGTGTGATTTTCCTGCATCAGACCTCTGAGTAGCTGAGACTACAGCCATGCACCACTATGCCTGGCTAACTTTTGTATTTTTAGTAGAGATGGGGTTTCATCATGTTAGCCGTGATGATTTTGATCTCCTGACCTCATGATCCACCTCCTTGGCCTCCCAAAGTGCTGGGATTATAGACGTGAGCCACCGCGCTCAGCCAGCATTTTTTTTTTTTATATTTGTTATATGCCAAAAGGAAGGATAAGACACACATATATGCTGAGTTAGGTTATTTTGCTCACTCAAGGTTGTGCTATATTGCAACCTCAGGTGGTTCATGCTGGTAGTGTCCAGGGTTTTTCTTCACAAATGTTTCGTGTTTATTGAGAAACCAAACTCCTAGGAATAGCATTCAGAGTCCAACATTATTCTCTTTTAACAACTGTAGTACCTACTTCACAGCATGAAATAGTACAAGGAGTAACTGGGTAAGCAGTTATTAATTGCTGAGAACAATGCCTCATGGTCTCGGTGAGGTCGAGCTATTCTTTATAAGACAGAGAAAAAAAAAATTGCGGAGCATGTTCTTGAGTAACAAAAGGCTTTTTGCCACTTGTACTCTTGGGTTTTCCATTATTAAAACTTCACATTCATGAGTTTTATCCTTCTAATCTACTCTTTACCAGGGACAACCTAAAGTTCAAGACAAAAGTGAATTTTCAGATATGGACAAGCTGGCTTTTAAAGATAATGAGAAATTTGAATCATCTTTTGAAAATAAGTTCCAATGTAAGTACCAGTTTTTATATGTTGAAAATCCAGAAAGCTTAGTTTTGTTGAGACATATCCATTGGTATAAAAAGAAATGCAGTTACAAATTGGGACATTTTTATTCTGTGATACAACTACAAGTACAGCTATATCGCCCCATTTTTCTATCACGAAGATTTTCATGGGTGTGTCTGTTTACTTCTTTTTAACTGTTTGAACTAATAAATACATTTAGAAAAATATCAAGATAAATAATCTACATACAAATACTTGTGCGGTTTTTTGAGACAGGGCCTTTTTCGTTTGCCCAGGCTCATCTCAAACTGCTGGGCTCAAGTGTTCTACCTGCCTCAGACTCTGAAAGCAGTGGGATTAGTTAAATAAGGCACCACACCTGGCCCAACATACAAATATTTGTTGCATTTCCATACCATAACAACAAATTTTCACAAAAAAAGAAATAATTTTTACTTACAATAGTATAAAATAAATAAAAATAAATTTGACGATACAAAAAGATATAAAAATTTGTACCTTAAATACAATAAGATATTGATGACAGAAATTAAAGTAGACCCAAATCAATAGAAATATGTTCCATTAGAATAATTAATATTATCAAAGTACCATATTATCCAAAGTGGTCCACCGATTCAAAATGTTAGTGGCTTCACAGTAATAGAAAACACAATTGTAAAATTTAAGTGTAACCTTAAAGAACTTGAAATAACCTGAGCAATCTTGAAAAAGAACAAAGCTGGGAGCATCATACTTTCTAATTTCAAACTTTATTTAAAGGTTGTAGTGTTGAAAAGCATGTGGTATGTGCATAAAAACAGATACAAAAACCAATGGAACACAATAGAGAGCCCAGAAGCAATCCATGCATGCAAGGTTAACTAATCTTTGACAAGGGCATCAAGAATATACAATACAGAAAGTAGAGTCTTGTCAATGTGGTGCCAGAAAAACTGGATATCCACAAGCAAAAGAATATAATTAGATTATTTTCTTTTACCATACCCCAAACTTAAGTCAAAATAAACGACTTAAATGTAAGACATAAAGCCTTAAAACTCCTGAAGAAAACATATTGGAAAACCTTGTTGATATTGGTCTTGGCAACAGCTTTTTAGATATGACACCAAAATCACAGCATCAAAAGAAAATATAAACAAGTGGGACTGCATCAAAGTAAACAGCTTCTGCACAGGAAAGGTAAAAACAAATTTTCCTTAAACCCTACAGGATAGAAAAATATTTGCAAGCCATGTATAATCAGCCAATATCCTAACTGTATAAGAAACTTCTGCAATTCAAAGCAAAGCAATAATGATGATAACCCATTCAAAAATAGGCAAAAGATTATCCTATTCCACAAAAAAAGACACACATACAAGGGAAATCCTGTATGCTGTCAGTGAGATATAAATTGATAAAGTCATCATAAAAAACAATAAAAAAACAGAAGCATCATATAATCCAGTAATACCACTTCTGGGCATACTACTACCAAAAGAAATAAAATTTGTACATTGAAGAAATATCTTCAGCCCCCATGTTCATTGTGGTATTGTTTACGATAGACAAAATACACACATACAGAGAATACTGTTCAGCCATAAGAGAGAAGGAAATGTACAACATTCATTTACAACACAGATAGACCTGTTTCATTTATGTAAATGAAACAAGCCAAATGCAGAAAGACAAAGAAACCACATGTTCTCAGATGGGGAATCTAAAAATGTAAACTCATAGAAGCAGAGAATGGAAGGGTAGTTGTTAGCTCCCGAGGATGGGAACATGAGGAGATTTTTTTCAAAAAGTACAAATATAGTCATAAATTGAGCAAGTCTAAGAAGGCTAATGTACATTACTATTAGATCACTAAATAGCATTGTTTATAGTTAGTAATACTGTAAAGTGTGCTTAAAATCTGCCACAACAGTAGACCTTAAGTGTTCCTATTACAAAAGAGGATTATCTATGTGAGGTAATAGATGTGCTCATCAACTCGACTATATTTTATTTCACAATGTATACAAGTATCAAATTATTGTATTGTACACATTAAATATAGAGTTATACAATTTTTATTTATCTGAAAATCCATGTGACACAAATACAGTCACATAGTCTTCTCATGATGTTCAAAATAGGTTCTTGAAAACTGCATTTTTTTAAATGAAAGAGTGTTGCTATATGCCATTCAGATATCTTTTGTTTTTATCAATTAAACTGTGGCAAAATTTTGTTTTCTTGAGCAATATGTTGCTTCACTTACAGTTACAGCTTCCAAGAACCTATCAACTAGCTATACAGAAATACAATTTATGTAGGTGTGTGTATATGTATCACTGTACATATTTTTATATATAGCTATATCTCACGGACACAGTCCCAGCGGGCTTTCTACTAAATAAAACAAAATTATAGCATAATAGTTATTAAAAAATAAAATAATAATGGCTTAATATATGTTTAGCAGTGTTCTAAGCTCATTAATGACATAAGGCATTTAAGAAATCTAGAAGGTGAGTAGATACTTTCAGCCAGTGTTGTGCAACTAACCAACCCTTTAAATGAGATGACTTTTTTGCTTATCTGTGGTGAAAAATATCATGAAAACTACACGAAGCTGTTTTTTGTTTTTTTGTTTGTTTGTTTTATTTAAGCTCATCAGCTGTCATGAGTGTTAGTGTATTTTATGTGTGGCCCAATGTGGCCTGGGGAAGTCAAAATGTTGGACACCCATTCTTTAAAATACAATTTGAAAATATGCACATATAAGTTTAAATTACAAATCTAAGTTTATACTAAAATGATAAAATTATGAAGGAAAACAACATTACTTTTTTCATATTTAGAAAAATGTTTATTGTTTTGATGAAACTGCTGAGTAAGAATTTTTGTGGAATCACATTTACAACCTCTACGAGATTAAAAATTATTATGCAGAAAGATGCAACATCTGTCCCTGGAGCTCCAGGGATTTCTGAACCCAAATCCCAGTATGTCCACTACTCACCTCACACAGTTTAGACATGAGGCAAAAAGAATATCTGAAAAAGCTACTTTAACATAGAGCGCCTCAAAAACACAAATATTCCTGTGTCTCCAAACGCAATGGAAGAGCAGTCAGATCATACAGCCCTTTATAAGTGATAAAGTGGCAACTGGCTCTCACTGTAGACTTGAAGGGAGATCTACTAAAGAAAAAAAATGATTCTTAAAAGATTTAAGAGCATGAGACAGAAGTTGTTCCTTTCTCTGAATCTGTAAAAGAAAAACTTCAACCTTTTCATTGGAGCAGAGCTTTCCAAACTACATTATAAGTCCTGGCTTCCTTATTTACCTTTGGTCCCCCTGCCTGTGTGATCTCCTCCTTTCACTCTCACGTACTTGAGGGTTTGGGTACTGTCTCATGTATCTTCACATTGTAGGGCTCTTTTCTTTGCTCCAGACAGTGATCAGGTCTGGTTAGAGATAGCAACACCCAGGTAGGCAAGGCTTCTGTAGTTCTCCAACATCACATTTCTATAGAAATTCTGCTGGGAGGGGTCCAGGCATTTCCACTCTTCTGGAGAGAATACTATGGCCACCTCCCTGAATGTTAAGAGCTCCTCTCACTAAAGTATCTGGAAGCCCTCATGCTTGACCCTGGCCTCACTGTAGAATCATGCGAGAAATTTAATTTAAAAAACAGGGATGTTTCCACCCAGAATAATAGACAAGATCATTTCTCGGCTTCAGGGGTGTCCTGGAGTCTTAGATATAAATCATTCAATGCCAGCAGGTCACAGACCGACAGAGGCTGTGACAGAATCACCTAAGCCTCCCGGAGTGGTGGGCACAGGGCAGTGAAGCCTTAACCCCATGCTCTGGCTAGAGCTGTTTACTTTTTAAAAATTTCAATATGACTAATAATTTCAAAGTTTGAGCTAAGCTCATAAAGAAATTTTTAACTTAAGAAATTTAAGTGATTTTTAAAAATTTGTTTCTTCCTTTATATGGAGTACAAGGATGTTATTTTTCTGTAAATTCACTCATTCTGTTGATTGCCTCAGATTTAGAAAACCTCATTTTTAGTAAAAGAGTAGAGATAAAAGAATATTAAGAGCCCAGAAACTGGTGTCCTGGCTATGGCCCTGATTTAGACTGTCTCACTTTGTAGCCACTTTGTAAGTGTAAAATAAGCATGTAGAGCCTGTCATCACTAAGGTTCTTTCCAGCTTAAGAAATCTTTATGTTTGTATATAGCCTATTGATTATTTTTGTTAATGTCATCTTCAAATCTGGAAGTGTAATATTTTGAACAGTTAATTGAGAGGGCTTAGTAAATTTTGTGAATATTTGTTAAAGTCTTGGTGTTAAATCTTTGATATTTCAATAGATTTCAGATGATTGTCAACAAGCCAGTTGAATTCTTCACTGTCACTGGGTTGTTGATTTTCCTGTTGGGAAATCCAGTTTTGTACACAAAGTTAATTCTTTCTCGTACAAGAACATTCTGACAAGCAAATACATTGGCAAGTGGTTATGTTGGGAAGTTCACAGAAACCTGTTAGGATTATTTCATATTAGTAAATCTACTAACCTGTTAGATTATTTCATAATGAACAACACGGAGTTTACGCTCACTGATACCCAGTACCTATAGTCACTTAATGTCTGGAACACAATAATGAAGAAGTAAACTTTCTTGTGAAAATGGCTTAAACTCAAGCAGTTTTCTTGCTGAACATCAAACTTTATTATTCCAGGAAACTAAGATTTAGATAAGACAAAAAGAAATACCAACCCTAATTTAAATTATGTCTTCAAATCTATAAAAATAAAAGATTAGAAGTCTGTGGTCAGTTTGAAATTAGGTTTTAGAGAGTTGGTATGAAACTCTTTACCCAGACCACTAAAAAATGGTTTAAAATGGTGCTCATTTTAATAAGGTAACACTTCTTAATTAAGAAAAACATTTATGGAACAAAATTCTGTGAAAGATATTTGGGTCTCTGGTTATAATATAAATTCTTAGAAATTTAAAACAAATACTCCTTAAGACAGAGCTGACATGTATTTCCCAAGGATAATGAAAACTGGATCAGTATTTTGTTGAAATAAGACCTATTATAAAATTGCACTTGGAAGATTTTCAATGAGTCAGAATCCAGATTCTTTAGTAATAGATTATAAAATTGTTTCTGGAAGGCTTGTCAATGAGTCATAATCAAGTTCTTTAGTAGTCGAGTCAGCAGAATTGTAGCTAATATTAGCATTATTGAAAAATATTTTCTTATTGGCTCAGGAAGTTAATTGGCCCTGGACTTGGGAAGAAAAGATAATTTGTAAAGTCAGTATGAGAATCAGATTATCTTTGAGCCAAAGTTTAACAAATGCCAGCTGTCAGAATTGGAACTTCACACCAATTTCATTTTATTTTCTATGTAGATAATACTTATTTTAGGATAGATGGCATATATGTGAATTTATGGTCTCATCTTTTGATGCTGGCATGTCACAGTTACCTATCAAGGAGTATAACACATTCCATAGAGTGTCTTGGTAGAAATCCTCTAGCAATAAATATGAACCTTCCACAACTTTCCAAAGTATGAACAATCATTTTGTCAAAGTGTTGCCTTTTAAAATGACTAACATGAAACTGCCAGTATTTGCTCTAAAGAAAAAGCCCAGCAGCTTGAGACATAAAGCGAGGTGTTTGAACGTCTACGATAGTTTGGTGGGATAGGCATCTGTACTGCAGAGCAGTTGTCTGATGATGTGTCAGAGCTGTAAATGCATTGGCTGAAACACTGTGGCAAATATTTATGTGTAAAAATTAAGTTATTATTTGTACTGAGACTGGATATCTTGCAGTTCCTGTTCTTTCTTTGCTTTGATATCCTGGTAAGCCTGCATTTTGCTAGCATCCAAGTAAGCCCAGTTAGAAAACTGTATCATGAGAAAGTGGATCTTGAAGGGAAGGGTAAGCACGATGGCTAGTGAGCATGTGAGAAGGCAAAGCGAGGTGCTAGTTATATTAGATGGACTTGACTTTAAAGAGGATGAGGGCTACTCCGTATTAATTCTTGCTCTACTAGCAGAGCTGTCAAATCATTAAAGCATGCTATACTAGTTGGCTTCACATTAAAAGGCTGATGAAAAGTTAGTACACAAACATTGCAAAGTATTTTAATTAACCACTAAATAATGTCTGTATACTCGTCAGTCTAGATGACTGATACATTAAACACCTCTCACTACAATTGGGATTTGTCTACATAAATGGATGTCCATCAAATTTGCCTCAGGCATATATTGAGACAATGATACTGAGGCATTTAAATTTGTGACTGTTATATTATCTTTAAATTTTTTTCATATTTTGATATTTCATATTTTGTCTGTCACCTTTTATCTATAATTGTCCCTCTTTATTCCTTGCATTTTTTCTAAAATTCTCTTTTGCCTAATACAATATGAGTGGCCTAACTTTTTTGATAAATACTTGTTAGTTTTCTCTAAACCTTTATTTTCAATATTTCAGTGTGATTATTCCTAGGCAGAAGAAAATTTTTACCAATCTAATCTAATGTTTAAACATAAGTTTAAACAGTTTACATCTAATATGGTTACTCTTTCATCTACATAACTTATACCTGCTTAGACAGTTTTTTATTTAACCTAGATTTTTTTGTCTCTGCCTTTGCCTCCTGCTATCTGCTTTTGTTTTTCTCTCTGTCTCCCCACCTGCCACCTGTTTTTCTAATTTTATTGATTTACTTTTCTTACTCATATTTATTTCTTTTCCTGCTTTTGACATTAATCACCATATTTCTCTACTTTCTGTAGTTAATCAGAAGGACCCAGTTAGTTGACTTTTTTTAAACAAGCTAAAACATATTTCTAGCCCTCTTAGAAAAAATTCTTGCATACCTCTTTCATTTTGAGAATTATTTTTCTGTTTGCTAAAAAAAAAAAAACTTTTATACTTGTTTTCCGTGGCCTTTTCATAAGTCTTTAATATTGGCATAATCTTCATGAGTTGAAAAATGTTATTAAATGTTATTAAATGATAACTTACGTGGAATAATATCCTGGGTAGAGATTATTTTCATAATTTGCATGTTGCCCTTTTTATACATTTTTGTCTTCTAGTGTTTCTTATGAATATATAAAAGTGTTGAGTTCATCTTTCCTAACTTCTCTTTTATGTATAGTCACCAGATATAATACAGGATTACCAGTAACATTATCATTTTAAATAAGCAACAAATAGCCTTTACTATAATTTTCAATATTCTAGTAATTTAGCACTATTCTAAATATTGCATGGGACAGGTTTATACTCAAAATAAATTCTTTGTTTTTTTGTCAACAAATTATCAAATTTCAAATTGAAATGTGATATTTAAATTCTTGAATTTTCCCCCTACACCTGGCAAACTTACTTTCAGATCTACTTAGGAAATTACTCATTCTTTCTATATTTGTGCTGAATCTACTATATAAGAAACAAACAAACAAAAATTGAGTTCCTTTAGTATATGGTTCATTTTTCAATGACGAATAATTGTCTATTTAAAAAAATGTATTTTTGTCCTCCTACCCACCTGTTTTGCCTTTAGATCCCATTTATTCGTCTCAGAGAACACCTAAACTACTTATTATGATGACCTTTTTGATTCCACTTTTTATCCTTGAGTGTGACCCTTAAGTGTGTCTTCCTTGGCTATCTCTTAGGGCATGGAATGTCCATCCATGAATTAGTAATGTTGCCTTTGAGGTGGTAAGCAATCTTAAGTTCTTAAATGTAAATTTATTCTTGGGGGGGGCAGTTTTATGTTAATCTTTCCAGGTTTTTAAGAACTTAATTGTTCAATCTAGTATGTTATACCAGTTTCTGCTTTTCAGGTAGTTATATAATATAGGTAATATGAAAAATCTAGCCTCAGTCTTGAATATCACACAGGTCAGAGGTTGTGATATGAATCTTTCTTCTCATGGCTTTGAATGAAAACTTCATTCTGTGTTAGATCCTAGTATCCATGGGCAATGACTTTCCATATTGACACAAATATTTCAGCTAAACGTCTAAACAACCCTTTCTTTCACCAATTATTTAGGCAGGTAGCCCAGCCCCATTGGACACAGAAATGGTCTCTTTCTTGGGAATATATCCAAATTTACTTCTCAATTAACTATTTCAATGAACTGCCAAGTTTAATCTCAAATTAATAGTATTGGAGTCCAAACCTCAGAGCTGTTTTCTTTCTTGATACCCAGTTTGATTTTTTAAAAAAGAATTTTCTTTCGTAATCTCTGGCTTTCATAAGAGTTGCTTTTGCAATTGTTCACTTTACAACAGAGACCTAGAAATGAGTGCTTGGTTTCTATTAAATCATGTGTTACTTAACAAATAAAACCTATGAGGAAGGTGTTATTACTACATCTCTGATGCAGTTGAAAAAGAACACGTTTTTGGTTATATTTTTTGGAAGCAGTGCTGACATTCTTTTTCTCCCAAGTGTATGGCAGATATTTCATCAGGTCTTCATTGACCTATATTATTTATGTGTTAAAAATCATTGGCTTTTTCACATATATTATAAAGACTTCTTTGAGATTTTTTAATTTTAGTGAAGACTTTATTTTATAAAATCACTTCACTGTAGATATATCATATTATTTTATTCTCTGTAATCATATCTTCCCACATTTTGCTTTATGGGATTTGGTTTGCATGGTACTTTAAAAGCCTTCCTAGGACTTCCAGTTACAATGCAATACCCCAGTGTTTCCTCGGAACAGCTAAAACACCACAGACATAATAACAAGAAACAAAGACAGACTCTGAAAGGTACAAAGAGGAAGACAGCTTGTCTAGGGTCTTTAGGAATTGAAGAGTGATACTATGGTAAATTTACTGGATTTTCTTATTTCCTTCAATGTATCCCAGGTGATGGACTGTAGAAGCTTCCAATACAGAATCTCAATTAGGCACAGACTTCAAGGAAATCCTGTTCTCTCCCAGCCAAAGGAACAGGAGAGGATGACCTAACCACACACAACCGCTCAAAACCCTTCTATGGGAATAACCAAGCTATTCCAGACAACCAAGCTATTCCAGACAAACACCACAGAAAAAACTACTACAGCAGTTTCTGTGGAGCCATGTAGAGAGACAAGCTTCTCCCAGATCAGTGATGCTCTGATTCCCTCTAAAGGCAGAGTAGGCATCTAATCTTTTATTACCCACCTGGCATGAACAGAGGACAGCATTCCAATTCCCTAACCAGTGTCAGCCGAGTCCAGTAGCAAGCTGAGCATCCAGGTCAACCCAACGACAACAGTTTTTAAAGAGCCAGATCTAAGTAGGGTTCATTGCACTGTGCTTCTTACCTGCCCTCCCCACTATCCTACCTTATCCTGTCACCAGGCTCCAGTGGGGAGTTAAGCATCTACCACCACCCAACCTCCTAGGCACTGAACAGTTGAAGTGAACCTAAACTGGTCAGCAATCTGCTACTTCCCCATGCCACAGCTCAGCAGTATCCCAGTTTAGCAACAGTACCATCTACAACTGCTCCAAAGAACATGAAATGCTTTGTTGTACATTAAAACAAAACAAAACAGATATGGGATCTGGCAATCTCTGCTGCAAATAAAGGAAGGAGTAGTAAGCACACACCTAGTTATTTCAGGCAAAGACCGCGAGTCAAAGCAGAAGATGAAAAAGAAATTTTAGAAGAAGCAGGGGAAAATCAGAACTAGACCTAAAAAGAAAGCGGAAGTTGAAGTGATAACCAGTGACACTAGTTTTAGTAAGTCAAAATTATTGCCTCTCTAATGAACACTACTGTGACCTACCCTTTAAAGAAAAGTTCTGGTGAAGAACGAAGAGTAAAGTGTAATGCTGAAACATATACGTAAAGTATGCTGAAACATATAAAACACTGGTGAAAGAAACCAAAGCAGAAATAAAGGGAGATACACTATGTTCATGGATGGGAAGACTGAATATGTTGTGTTAGTTTTCCCTAGCTTGGTCTATATATTTGATGCAATTCCTATCAAAATCTCAGCAAGAATTTTTGCAAACAAAGCAAACTTACATCCTTGGATAGTTAAGACAATTTTGAAAAAGAAGTATAGAGTGGGAGGAATCCATCAGCATTTCAAGGACTTACACACAGCTAAAGTAATCATGACAGTGTGGTATTGGCATAGGGATAGATTCATATAAAAATGGATCCAAAGAGAAGGCCCAGAAATAGAGCCACACTGGTATGGCTATTACCAATTGATATATCACAAAGCTGGCAAACACAAATCAGTGGAGGAAAAATAGCCTTTCAACAAATGGTACTAGGGCAACTGGACATCAATAGGCTAAAGAAAAAAAGCCTTAACATAAACCTCACTCACACTACAGAAATTAACTCAAAATGCTTACGAACTTGAATGTAATATAAAATTATAACACTTTTTATGAAACATTTTAGAAAAAAATCATAAAGAAAATTCAAGCCTCTTAGGTGTAGCAAAGAGTTATTACATTTTATACCAAAGGTATAAGACATAAAAGGAAAACTGATAAACTGGATCAAATCTAAATTTAAAACTTCACTTTGTGAAAGAACTTATGAAGAGACTAAAAAGCCAATCTGCTACAGAAAAGAGTACTTTTCCTGCTGATAGCTGGGGACAATGGGAGGACCAGCTGCAGAGAGCAGTACCTTCTCTGCTGAGAGCAGCAGCTGCAGCAGAGAGCTTCAGAGACCTGCAGAGACATTTAAAGAACTTGCCTGCAGAGAGAAGACACCCTCTCCAGGTCCTCCTTTCTGCTGAGAACTGAATACTCCAGTGCCTAGGAGGTTGGGTGGTGGTAGATGCTTAACTCCCCACTGGAGCCTGGTGACAGGATAATGTAGGATAGTGGGGAGGGCAGGTAAGAAGCACAGTGCCTATAGAGAGGAGCTACCCACTCCTCTGAGCTCTTTTAACACTAAATAGAACTCTTCTTCTTCTTCACCCTTTGCTTTTCTGTGTACCTCATTCTTCCTGCATGCAGGACAAGAACTTATGCAAAGGCGCCATGGCCACAGAGGTTTCCTGCCAGAAAAATCAACATCTCAGTGATCCTGTAACAATAGCACTGAAATTTCTGTGTTGATATTTATCATGTTATTTCATTGATGTGCAGGGCTTCCTATTTCTTGCCAAGATGAGAGATTTTTATTTTCAAGTTACACATTCGGGAGACTACTAGGAGACTCTGGATCTTATTATGACATTCTATTTTTCATGTGTAGCTGGCTTTGTCTGAAATCAACCTAACAGAGGAAAGGGTTTGCTTGTCAAGTAGGGGCACAATTCCAATTTCCCTTTTTCTCTTTGACACAAAAGGCAGGGCCCCTCATTACTGACAAATAAATATCCAGATTCTAGCTTCACCCTAGGCCTTACTTGTACCTCGCTGTCTAGGAGGGGAAGGGTGTCTTGTTACTACATGGCGGGATTGAAAACTCTAGCTCTTTACTCTGCCTTCTCCAATTCCACTCCAGCAGGGGATCGGGAGGCTTCATTACTGCCTGGTACAATGGATGTTCTGACTTGGACTTTGTTGTCCTGGCTAGGTTTTTAAATTTCCTTTGTTTTGTGCTGTGTAGTTTGGCTAAAGTAGGATAGTTATTATAAAAATTATCTTTGTCTTAGTAAAATGTTCCTTTCCTAGACTTTGGCTATAAAAACTGGGCTTTGGGGGGAAGTTTTTGTCTTGGCTTACTGCAATCTCTGCCTCCTGGGTTCAAGCCATTCTCTGGCTTCAGTCTCCAGACTAGCTTGAATTAAAGGTGCCCACCATTATGCTTGGCTAATTTTTGTATTTTTAGAAGAGATAGGGTTTCACCATGTTGACCTGGCTGGTCTCAAACTCCTGACCTCAGGCAATCTACCTGCCTCGGCCTCATAAAGTGCTGGGATTACAGTCGTGAGCCACCATGTTTGTCCCAATTTTTTTTTTCTTTTTAACATTCTTCATGTTCAGCATTTAACCGTGTATATCACAGCACCCTCTGAAAATACAGTTTTGAGAACTAAAATGTGGTATATATCTTAACATCCTGTGGACATGGTTTAAAATAACTGAGAAAAAGTGAGAAAATACTGACGTATATAGTGTGTGTTAACGTTTCTCTAGATTTTCTGTGTGTGTGTGTGTGTGTGTGTGTGCACATCTATTCTTTTTGTGCCATCCTAATTTAGGCCCTCATTTGATTTATGCCAGACTACTTGAGAAGTCAGTTATTACTCTTTTCTAACTCCAATTCCTTCTTTTTCCCTTGCCTGCTGCCGTGGTTTTGATATATAAACATATGTATGTGAATTAGCCAATGTTGACTGTGGACTTAGAAACCACAAAATCATGAGTGTGCACCCTCATGGCCGGATTGATAGCATTATCTGGCGAACAGGTTAGTTACTGTGTGAGTGGGCTTTGGAACAAAGGATGAGTTTGGCCCTGATTTTCTGTTTATCACATGTCCTTTACCGTAGGATGCCCTCCTGCCATGTTGCAACATAGAAAGAAGATCTCACCAGATGCAGCCCCTTGGACTTTCCAGCCTTCAGAATAATGAGCAAAATAAGTCATCTTACAAATTACCCAGTCAGTGGTATTGTGTTGTTGCAGCAGCAAATGGACTAAAACACTCTATTATTTCTTCCTCTTTAGATAGTGAAATAAACAAGCTTACAAAGGGCCATGTCAAATTTCCCATCAAATGATAAAAAAGCCCGCATATTTTTTTTAATGCGGTACAGTAGCCTGCCACTAAAACAAAGCCCCATTTTACTCCTAACCATATTTTTAGAAATAAAGGAAAAGCAACCATAAAGGTCAACGTGTAATTTTATTGTTCAGTAAGAGAATTGCAGGAATTTTTAATGTTCTTGTCAAGATAAATTTCAGTCTCTGTTGTCATGCATAATCTGGTACTCTTTTGGTGGAAGATCAGTTGTAACTAGGGTGATATTTTTTCCAGTAAAGATGGTTGAAGAGCTGGCCTGTAACGAAAGGCAACTGATGTTTCAGCTATTCGCAGTCATTTACAACCACAGGTTGCCTGCTGGTAGCAGGTTAGAATGAGAAGGCTCATTGGCTAATACCTCAGGATATCTGGTTGGAAAAAGTAGATGGTTTCACTATCAGCCCCAAAGGAGGGAGATATGATGTAGTATTGAGAAGCTGTGGTTGTAACAAAATTCACAATGTGGCCATTTGCTTACATGTCGGTGCTATGAGAGTGCATATGAATATTCATCAATTGATTTAAAATAGCATGTTGATTTGTTGTAATTTGTTCTGATTGTCCAACTGAGGTTGAAATGGAAGAGGAGGGAAACCACTTCTAATTGGGTCAGGTGAACCAGCAATTCCCTGGCTGACAGAAGTTTTCCTTGTTAGAGTCATATTTAAATTTGTAGATGTTGAAAATGAACTTCCTTCACTAGCTTCAGCAGCTAAGACAGAATTATGTTTATCTGTGTTAGCCCCTGCTCTAAAGTGTTTCTTGAAATATTCAGAGAAGTAGATACAAGAGAAGCGTTTTTAATCCTAATTCTTCTTTTCGTACTTATTAAAAGTTGGGAACAGCCACGTTTGAAATTTGGATGATAATACAACTTTAACTAAAACCAAGGAGAAGGTAATTCAGTGCCATTTTAAACCAAGAGACAAGTGACAATAACAAACATAACACATACAATCTCAGATTTCTATTTTATCACACAAAGTTAATATCATCAAATAATGAATGAACATTGTTTACTATTTTAAGAACATGCTTGTTGAGAAAAAAAAACACTCAAGTTTTGAAGCCCTCAAGTGAAAACATGTTGTACATTTAATAGTAACATTTCACTAAGTGGCTTTGGTATCTTTATTTGGAGTTCACTGGTAAGACTGAATGTTGTTAGCAACATTTCTTAAAACCTGAAAGTTTAATGCTCAAACTGCACTCAATAATTTCAAAAAAATCAAGTAATTTTTACCTTAATATTTGATATAATTTTTAAAATCTGATCTTACTGCATATATTAACATAGTTACTGATATATAAAATGAAATTACATATATACTCAAAGTGCTAACTGAAATATTTTGAATACCTTGCTTAAAACAGAAATGTCTTTTTCTTCTGCCAGAAAGTTGGCTAGAGAAGCAGATCTGTGAAAATTCTGTTGAATTTTACTAAATCCATAAAGGCTGAGCTGTCAAATTAAGCTTTTCATACTGTCAGTTTGAAATATTCTGTAAGGAGCCTTTATTTCCAAGTTTTCTTTCTTGAAGAGTTCTTCATTAATCACTATGCAAGTTTCATTCTTATCCCATGAATTAGACTTGAATTGGTCACTTTCAACTATTTTCCAAAGTTTACTGGGAAAGGTCAGAGAAGGAAAATCATTATCTTTATCTGGCTCAGAGACATAAAGTGTAATGTGGCCTTTTTATCAAGGATCCTTGTGGCAAAACCTGAAAATCGTTTATTCAGTCATTGACCTTAAGTCTGAATCCCCAGGGATTATGTGTTCACACAATGGATACCCAGAGGAGGCTTCTGAACCAGTTGATTCATCTTTAGGAGAAACATCTTGAGTTTCTGCAGAAACATGTGCCATCTCAAATAAGTAATTCTTTAGCTACTTTTCCAGCCTGCATGCGTTTCAAGACTGCAGCTTCAAATGCTGCTTCAGTAGTCTACTCAGGTAAAGTAATCTAGGTCACCACAGTGGTTTCCAACCTGAGTAGCAATGGCATCACAAGAGGACTTTGGTCACCTAGCAACAAACGTAAAAATTTGGCCAAGAGTGTTTACTTCCCAGTCTCAGAAATGTATCTGGTAAAAATGAAATATAGAATGATTACTTACACAGTTTATTCTGCAAAAGTTTCATGCCTGCAGAATCTTTTAAATTAATAAGGAGGGCCGGGCATGGTGGCTCACGCCTGCAATCCCAGCACTTTGGGAGGCCGGGACAGGCGGATCACGAGGTCATGAGTTCAAGACCAGCCTGACCAACATGGTGACACCCTGTCTCTACTAAAAATACAAAAATTAGCCAGGTGTGGTCCATGTGCCTGTAGTCCCAGGTACTCAGGAGGCTGAGGCAGAAGAATCACTTGAACCCAGGAGGCGGAGGTTGCAGTGAGCTGAGATCGCGCCACTGCACTCCAGCCTGGGCAACAGAGCAAGACTCCATCTTAAGAAAATAATAAATAAATAAATAAATAAGGAAATAAGTAATATCCTCAATCCCTGAAATAAACATAATTTTCTCCTTGACACACACAGTCTGACTAGATTGGTGGGAGGAGCATAGGGCCTGGTAATTGGACGGTGCAAAAAAATAAAAATAAATGAGTTTAAAAACTCTCTCAGCTTGGTATGTTGGATTGAAAACCGATGCAGTGTAAAACATATATGGTAAAAAGACACGGCCATATAGATAAAAGGTAGGTTAATCGCTGTCAGGGGCTGAGGAATAGAAAGAACTGTTAAGTAGATATGGGGTTTCCTGTTTGATGATAGAAATGTTTTAATAATATAATATAATGTTGAATAATATAATTTTATATTATGTGAAACATACCTTTAAAATTATAATAAAATCAAATATGAATAAAACTGATTAGATTTCAGAATAAAAAGTTTTTCATGTATGTATCTATTCAAAACATTTTTTATTTTTATCATAGAATAAATAATATTTTCATTTGGTATGTCTGTAAATATCTGACAAGTTAATTATGTAAGATTTTAAAAGCAAGTGACCTACTTATAAGGAGATCCCAGAGAGTGGGAGATTTAAAAACGTAATAATAACAAGAAAGTGTTTTAAGTAAAATAAATTTGTATGTGTGTCTAAGCAGAAAATTTTATTATTTGGTTCCAAGGACCAAATATCTATTAAAAACATATTTCTTAAGGAATAATCTTTGTGTCCTGCAATGTAAAGTTATCATTATAAAACAGGAGTCAAATTTGTGAATTAATCTTAGAATTGAATAAAATATTTCTTCTCTTTGAAAAATAATCATGCCCCATTTACAGTAAGAATTTTTGTATGTTCATGGTTGAGAGGTGGCATATTAAAATTCTAATGCCTTGGCTTTGGTAAGTTTTGAATACGTGTGGAATAAAGAAATAATGATTTTGATATTTCTTATACTGTAGGAGGCAGTTCTCTCATACTGGAAAGAGGTGTCATTGTTAGAAGCTTGTCTTGGTTTAACACAGTTTAAGTTTTGGGGGTGTATTTTGTTTACTTAGTTCAAAATTTTCCATATTAGCAGTAAGTAACAAAAATGTCCAGATCAGAAAACTCTTTGTGAAAATAAAACAGGTGTTCGTACCAGATGTGGTTCATCAATTTTGACAGTATTTTCATTTAAAAAATGCAAAATTAAAATTTGTTTAGTTGTTTGCTTTCTGGGGAATTTTCTTGTTGCTCTGTCTGAAGGGAGTACAGACTTCTGTGATGAGAGGGGATGAATGGCTACCGACAGCAGCAAAAAATGGGCCATGAGTGTGAAGAAAAGAGGGAGTTAATGGGAGAATCAGAAAAATATCACCTTAAATGTAGGACAATCTAAGTCAAATTGTGGCTGAGCGTTTTGGGGAGCTAAGATGTGTGACTGTGTAGGGAGGAAGAATGCCTTGGTGTTTTCAGGGGAAGATGGCTCAGCTAGTGCAGTCACCTGACTCCAAACTGCAAGCCTACTTTAGTCATAAAAAGGCAAGAAAATAAGCAATTTTACCTGAAAAGCAAAGGATGTAGTATTGAAAACGAGACCAGAAATGGTGCTGTTGAAGAGGTAAACAAAAGCATTTACTTTTTGAACAAGTTTCAAAACTGTGAGGGTGGCAAATAGGAAAGGTAAGTAGGAGCAGCCCTCCACCATCTCAAATCAGCTACCTTGACCTCTGCCTGTCTCAGCTGGAGATCTTAACATAAATCTCTGGATATCAGGGGTGGCTTTTCCCGAGTCTTGAGCCTAGAAACTCCCTCTCTTGGTTCTGATTTTCAGAGAAGAGAAGCAGCTGCTTAGCATTTGGGTGGGACAGTGGTTGTTACTAATATATCACAAATTTCAGCATGTTTTTAAACATCAGAAGGAGAAAGTGCTTCGTATTTAAGTGAAATCTCAAAGGGGCAGAAATCTACCATATCTTTGTTATTCAGATGCAGTGAGGCACTGGCTATGTGAGTACAAGAAACAAGTTCACTTAATTACAAACACATGCCTAAATTCCATTGTTCAGTGACTTTACTTTCACTTTCTACCTTGAATTTTAGACTCTGGAAGACCCACTTCTAAACTCTGTGGCCCTTTTTATATGTGCATATTTTCTTAAGTGTTTTCCAGAAATAAATTGTAGAGGTCCTTCTGTGAGTCCAAAGGAGAAGGAAGTGGTTGGGGCAGCCAGAAAGGTGCAATCTGCATTAATATCATATTCGATGTATGGATTGCTGGGGAGAGAGTGGGATATATTTCTTATAATGTTGGATGTATTTTTCCCCTATCCCGAGGCCCAGAAACTCTGATGTCTCTGCAGTTGTCTTTCCATGCTTTCCTTTATACCCCTCGCCTACTTCTGTAACTTCTCTCTCTACTCTCCTTCCTCCTTCCCACTCTTTTTCTTTCCGTTTGTGCTCTCTCCCTCCATTCCTTCTTTTTCCCTTTTCTTTCTTTTTGTGGGTTCTGGTAGCTGCAACTTACTTTCTTTCTGCTTTTCTTACTCACTTACTCTATTTGTTAAATACCTTATTAGGTATTTAACAACTGTCTTTAAAAGTAACATCCTTTCTTTCTTAAAATTTTATCCCTAATGGACATTATTTGGGGAAAAAACATTTTTATGTTGCCTCTAGATAAGTAATTATATCATCTGCACATGATTCCCATATTTTCTTACATGCCTGTTCCTCGTAGGTGGAAATGGGTACTTCATTGTACTCTTCTCTCTTTATTTACAAGAGTATTTTTTCTATCTCATCCCTTTAAATAACACATTGTCTCTCTTTTTGTGACATTGAATTAATTAGGTCAGATGCGATTTTTCTCATCTGTTCATTTGAAGAATGTTTCCTTTCATATTGCTTCTAGGGCCTATCTGCAAGCAACAAATTATTTTGTTGTTGTTGTTGTTGTTTTGTTTTGTTTTGTTTTTCTAATTTTTGGACTATTTGTCTCATCACTCCAAGAAGCAAGAATTAGTTCTCATCATTAAGATCCCTTCAAGATTTCATTCACTTATTTCAGCAGCCTTGAATTATCATCACCTGGACCTGTTGTTACATCAGGAATCTCTAATTTCTAATGTTCTACTTTGGACACTCTGTTACCTGTGAGTTTGAATTTTTACATTAAAAAAAAACCTTTTAGTACTTGAGTACCCTAAAGTTTCATATTTTGAATTGGTGTCAGATTTATTATTATTGATCTCTCTATTGCTGGATAAAACTAAGCAATAGGTAAACTCTATTCTTTTGGTAATTTGTATTTTCTGAATGTTTCACAGTAAATGTTTACTACTCTTGTGATACTGCAAATTGGCAATCAGATATATTTTAAAGTGTTTTGAAAGGTTACCCTGTTCATCACCAGTTATGTACATCACACAGCTCAAAAGTAAGGTGTTTAAGTTCATTTTAAATGTTTTTCCCCAAAATTCTGCTTCCACCACTTTTCCAAGCTCTACCAGATGGATACTCAAGAATTGACCAAGGCAATCTCTTCTCTCATATTTCACTGTCAAATACTCTTAATCAGTGAGTCCTGTCAATTCTGTGTTTCTAAGAAATGATGATGGTGGTCATGATTATAATGGTATCAATAGGAACACCTTTCCAAACTTCACTATGTACCACAAACTCTTCTGCCTGCTGCCGATGTACTATTTTCTCTACACTGCTATCTCCCCAGGAAGATTCTAATGATGTCATTATTATACAGATGTGGAAACTGTAGCTTATGAGGTTTTAATTTTGCAATTCAAGGAAATGACAGGATTCTGGCAGTGTGGTAGTTCATGTTGTAATCCCAACACTGGAAGGCTGAGGCATGTGGATCACTTTAGCTCATGAGTTTTAGACCAGGAAGATGGTCAAACCCCATCTCCTCAAAAAACACAAAAATTAGCTGTACATGGTGGCATGCACCTGTGGTCCCAACTACATGGGAGACTAAGGCAGGAGGATCACTTGAGTCCTGGAGGTTGAGGCTTCAGTGAGTCTAGGTCACGCCACTGCACTCCAACCTGGATGACAAGGGCAGACCATGTCTTAAAAAATAAACAAATAAATGCCCACCACAACCAAAAACAAAGAAGCAAGCGTAATAAGCTAGTTGATATGCTTGTTAGCAATGTGGACATTTATTTTATAGTTAAAAGAAAAAATAGAAAGAAGTGACAGTATTGTAACTCAGAAAATCTGGTTCCAGAGTTTGTACTCCTAACCAGAACAACTTGAGCATCAATTGATATTTTCCATTTTTCGCTGTACTTTGTCTGATATTAATATAGCCATTCCACCTTTCTTATCACTAGGGTTAGTAGTGCACAGCTTTATTCCATCTCTTCCCTAGTAATTATGTCTTTATGTCAAATGTGTGTTTCCAGCAGACAACATATAACTGGATTTTACTATTTTTATTTCTCTTATAGGCTTTACCTTTTAGTTGTGGTATATAAGCCATTTACAGTTAATGTGCTCATTGCTGTAGCTTTCTCTTTTCTCCATGTGTTATTTGTTCCATTTTCTCTTATCTGTCTTCTTTTCTATTATTTAAGTATTTTTTTTAATTTCCTATTATGGCCTTTGTTGGGTTCTTAGCTGTTACTGTTACTTTGGTTCTTGCTTTGAGGTTTGTAGTGTACATCTCAAATTTACCACAACCTACCTTGAAGAGATATTACACTTCTCTATGGCCAATATTAAAACACTAAAATAACATATACCATTCTCCCCTCTCAGCCTCTGTGCTACATGCATTTTTAAAATTATATAACCACAATATTTTATTATTTCAATAGTCAATTTCATTTTTCAAAGATTTGATTAAAGAAAAAAGTCTGAAATTTACATACAAAATTGCCATTTTCAGTTTTTGTCATTTTATAAGATCTATTATATCTTTGTGGCACCTATCACAGCCATTTGATAAATTAATTTGTAGATACAGTAAGAATGCCATGTATTTATTAAAGTTTTTTTTTTTTTTTTCTTGAGATGGAGTCTCGCTCTGTCACCCAGGCTGGATTGCAGTGGCGCAATCTCGGCTCACTGCAAGCTCCGCCTCCCAGGTTCACGCCATTCTCCTGCCTCAGCCTCTCCGAGTAGCTGGGACTACCGCCATCACGCCCGGCTAATTTTTTGTATTTTTAGTAGAGACGGGGTTTCACCGTGGTCTCGATCTCCTGACCTCGTGATCCGCCCGCCTCGGCCTCCCAAAGTGTATTAAAGTTTTTAATAATGATTTTAAAATTTCTTATTAGGTGGCAAAAAATAATAAAAACAAATGCCCAGAACAAGTGTGTTATAAAACTAAACTCTAACTGCATGTAACAGCTATAGTATAGTTCGTCTGAACTGAAATTCACATTAAATAATCATATTGAAGTCCAAAAAATTTAAAGGTGTAGTGTAAATTCAATTTATACAAAATTGAAGCACTAGGTTTCCTAGATACCTGCTGCCTACAGAGTTAGAATCTAGTTCTTCTGATTATTCTTGTAACAAAATCTTTTGAAATTCTAAATTCTGAAGCAGAACATATCAGTGAAACTCCCTACCAGTGTCTCTTGTATTAGCATCAAGGAAGAGAGAAAAAATAAGGTTAAAAAAATTTCTGCTGTGTTTATTTTTTTACCTTCTAAATCTTGCTGAGTATTGCTGTTCAACAAATGAAAAAAAAATTCTCATCAGTTGTACCTGTTTATTGCCAATATACCTGGAAAGTAAATTCACTTTGTGTACAAAGTTGCAGCTGTTTCCAGGTACTTAAAACACAGTAACCAATAAAAATACTCCTTATAATTAGGCTCCTGATTTTTGAGATGCTTTGTTTATCTACTATAGTACTCTTAATATAATCTGTTAGAATTATTTTAAGTATTCTTTCTATTGATATTTTTCTTAAGTTTGACTGTACTGTCATAATAGAGCTTTCTAGAAGGAAAGCAAGTAAGGTTGCTTAACAGCTTTGATATATACATTTTTTCAGTTAAGGTCAATCTATCATAGAAAATTACATTTTATTTTTAAATTGTGGGTTGAAAGTCTAATCTATGACTCTTAAACATGAAGATATTGCTTAATATTATTAGTCTTAAACTTGAGCATCAGATAACATCGGACTTGAAGACTTAACTCTAACATCTTTATATAATATTTACATTTACTTGAAATCTGTCAGTCATATATCTTATTTGTCTTAGTCATAATTGTTTTACCGATAATAATGGTTTGTGTTTTAGTTTTAAAAACGGGAAAAAAGGGTATTCTATCACAAAAGAGGGGTATTCATGAAGGAGTTATAACTTACAAGAGATTGTGAAGCAGTCATCCTATTTCTAGCATCCGTTAGGTTTGCTTTCTCATCTATAACTGTGCATGACATTTCAGGGACAGCATCAAATCTTTTTTAAAAAACGGTTAT
Source organism: Hylobates moloch (assembly GCF_009828535.3). Taxonomy (NCBI): domain Eukaryota; kingdom Metazoa; phylum Chordata; class Mammalia; order Primates; family Hylobatidae; genus Hylobates; species Hylobates moloch. The sequence goes on along the minus strand of NW_026652290.1, from coordinate 46,895,225 downwards.
ATTATTTACCTGTCACCACAATTCTTTCCTGATTACTCTGTCATTTCTTAGATATTATGCAACTATTTTTTTAAGTAAGCATAGTAAGTGATGAATGAAAGAATGGTCTCAGTATTATGTACTGGAGAGGGATGTCAACGAGATGGCGTACTAGGAAGTGTCAGGCCTTCATGCCTTCACAGAGTCAGTGAATTAATAACAATATTTGGACCACAATACCTTTGTGGGAGCTCCAGAGACCAGTTGAGAAGCTGCAGCACCCAGGTCCATGTTAAATGTGAAGGAATACAGCAAAAGGAGTATGAACATTCATGTCATTTTACTTGTCAGTGGATCTGTTTCCATCTCCCTATGTTGCATAGTGTGGCAGAAACAGGAGGAAAACTTCCCTGCCAAGACTCCTCACTCAGTTTAACTCCCTGGGATTCTTCCAATTATACATGCTAATAGTCTATTTCATTTTTATTGCTGAGTAGCAACCCATGGTATAAATGTACCACAGCTTGTTTGAACATTCACAATTGAAGAACACAAGGGATGTTTTTAGTTGAGTTGCCTTATACCTTCATTGCAGTTTTTTTGCATAAGTTTTATTTTCTCTAGGATAACTACACTCAGTTGCAAGGTTGTCTGACAGCTGCATGGCAAACAGTTTTGGACTGACCCTACCATTTTACATGCCACCAAGCAACACATGAGTGGCTTGTTATTTCTACATCTTCACCAGCATTTGGCGTTGTCACTGCTTGTTAAAATTTTAGATGTTTTAATAGATGCAGTGATGTAGCTAATAAGTGACTTTTGTGCATTTATTCCCCATGTTTATATCCTTCTTAATGAAATGTCTTTGTACCCTTTGTTCATTAGCTAATTAATTTTTACCTAGGTGTAGTAATTGGATATGCATTTCATAAATGCTTTCTTCCATCTGCAGATTGGCTTTTTAGTTTCTTCATAAGTTATTTCACAGAGCAGAAGTTTTAAGTTTTGATTTGATCTAATTTATCAGATTTTTTTCATGGCTTGTATTTTTGGTATCAAATCCAATAACTCTTTGCCACACCTAAGAGGGTTGAATTTTCTTTATTATTTTTTAAAGTTTCCTAAAAAGTGTTAGAATTTCAGATTGCATTGAAGTTCATGAGCCATTTTGCATTAATTTCTGTAGGGTGAGGTTTATGTTAAGGCTATTTTTCCTTAACCTATGGATGTCCACCTGCCCTAGCACCATTTGTTAAAAGGCTATTTTTCCTCCACTGATTTGTGTTTGCCAGCTTTGTGACATATTGCATCATATCCAAACCAGTGTGACTCTATTTCTGGGCTTTCTCTTCTACATTTTTTTATGAATCTATCCCTAGGCAAATACCACACTGTCATGATTACTTTGGCTGTGTAATAAGTCTTTTTTTTTTTTTTTTTTTTTGAGACAGAGTCTCGCTCTGTCACTCAGGCTGGAGTGCCGTGGCGTGATCTCGGCTCCCTGAAAGCTCCGCCTCCCGGGTTCACGCCATTCTCCTGCCTCAGCCTCCCGAGTAGCTGGGACTACAGGCTCCCTCCATCACGCCCGGCTAATTTTTTTGTATTTTTAATAGAGACGGGGTTTCATCATGTTAACCAGGATGGTCTCGATCTCCTGACCTCGTGATCCGCCCGCCTCAGCCTCCCAAAGTGCTGGGATTACAGGCGTGAGCCACCGCGCCCAGCAGCTGTGTAATAAATCTTTAAAATGTTGATAGATTCCTCCCATTATATACTTCTTTTTCAAAATTGTCTTAGCTATCCAAGGGTGTAAGTTTGCTTTATCTAAAAAAATTCTTTTTGAGATTTTGATAGGAATTGCATCAAATATATAGATCAAGCTGGGGGAGATTAACACAACATATTGAGTCTTCCAATCCATTAACACGATGTATCCTTCTTTATTACTACTTTGATTTCTTTCACCAGTGTTTTATATGTTTCAGCATACAGAGCCCACACCTGTTTTGTTTTAATGTATATCAGAGCATATCATATTTTTTGGAGCAGTTGTGGATGATACTGTTGCTAATTTGGGGTCCTCCTGACCTTAGCATAGGGAAATAGCAGATTGCTGACTAGTTTAGATTCATTTCAACTGTTCAGAGGATAGGGGGTTGGGTGGTGGTAGATGCTTAACTGCCCAGTGGAGCCCACTGACAGAATAGGGTAGGGTAGTGGAGGGAGCAGTCAAGAAGCACAGTGCAATCATCTCTACTTAGATCTGGCTCTTTAACCACTATTGTTGTTGGGTAGACCTGGGTGCTCAGCTTGCTATTGGACTCTGCTGACACTGGTTAGGGAATTGGAATTGGAATGCTGTCCTCTGTTTTAGCTGGGTGGGAAATAGATGATTAGCTGCCTACTCTGACTTTAGAGGGAATCAGAGCATCACTGACCTGGGAGAAGCTTGTCTCTGTACATGGCTGCAGAGAAACTGAAGTAGTAGTTTTTTTCTGTGGTGTTCGTCTGGAGTTGTTTGGTTATTCTCCATAGAACAGTTTTGTGTGGTTGTTTGTAGTTAGATTATCCTCTCCTGGTCCTTTGGCTGGGAGAGAACAGGATTTTCTTGAAGCTCTTTTTGTCTGTGCCTATTGGAGATTCAGAATTGGAAGCTTATATAGTCCATTATGTGGGATACACGGAAGGCAAAAAGAAAACCCAGTATCTTTACCATACTATCACTCTTCAAGTCCTGAAATCCCTAGACAAGACCTTTCAGAGTCTGTCTTTGTTTCTTGTCATTATGTCTGTGGTGTTTTAGTTGTTCAGAGGAAACACCGGGGTGTTGCATCGTACCTGGAAGTCCTAGGAAGTCAAAGTTTGAGGAAGGCTTTAAAGTACCAAGCAAACCAAATCTCATAAAGCAAAACTTGGGGAGGTATGATTGCAGAGAATGAAATGATATGATTTACCTATAATAAAGTGATTTTATAGAATAAACTTTTCACCAAAATTAATCTCAAAGAAGTTTTATAATATTTGTGAAAAAGTCAATGATTTATAGCATATAAATAATATAGGTCAATGAAGAACAGATGAAATACCTGCCATACACTTTGGAAAAAAAAATAAAGTTGGCAGTGCTTCCAGAAAATATTACCAAAAATATGTTCTTTTTCAACTGCAGAAGGGATATAGTAATAATGGCTTCTCATAGGTTTTATTTGTTAAGTAACAAATAATTTAATTGAAATCAAGCACTTATTTCTAGTTCTCTGGGGCAACATGAGCAGTTGCCAAACCAACTCTTACAAAAGCCAAAGATTAAAAGTATAATCTAATATTCTTTTTAAAAAAAATAAAAATGGCTGTCAAGAAAGAAAACATCTGTGAGATTTGAACTCCAATATTATTAATTTGGGATAAACTTGATAGTTCATTGAAATAGTCAACTGAGGATTAAATGTGGATATATTCCCAGGAAAGAGACCATTTCTGAGTCCAGTGGGGTTGGGCTTCCTGCCTAAATAATTTGTTAAAGAAAGTGTTGTTTAGACATTTAGCTGGAATATTTGAGCCAATACAGAAAGCCATTGACCACAGATACTAGGATCTAACACAGAATGAGGTTTTTATTCAAAGCCGTGAGGGGAAAGTTCATATCTCAACCTCCATCCTATGTGATATTCAAGACTGAGGTCAGATTTTTCATATTACCTACAAGATATAACTACCTCAAAAGCAGAAACTAATTGATTGGTGGGCGTTCCATGCCCTAAGAAATAGCCAAAAAAGACACACTAAGGGGGACACTCAAGGATAAAAAGTTGAATTAAAAGATTCTTCACAATAAGTAGGCTTTGGTGTTCTCTGAGATGAATAAATGGAATCTAAAAGCAAAACAGGTGGGTAGGAGGACAAAAATAAATTTTTTAAATAGAGAATTATACCTCATTGAAAAATGAACCATATAGCAAAAAGTCAAACAAATTTTTGTTTCTTTGTTTCTTGTATAGTAGATTCAGCACAAATATAGGAAGAATAAGTAATTTTCTAAGTAGATCTGAAAGTAAGTTTGCCAGGTGTGGGGGAAAATAGATAAATGTAAATGTCACATTTCATTTTGAAATTTGATACTTTGCTGACAAGCAACATATAATTTATTTTTGGTATGAGTCTCTTCCTTGCAATATTGAGAATATAATTATACGAAAATGCTATTTATTGTTTATTTAAAATGAAAATGCAACTGGGAATTCCATGTTATATCTGATGACCATACATGAAAGGTAAGTTAATAAAAATTGAGCTCAGAGTAGATAACTTTCATATTAAATTACAAGATACACCAGAAGGAAAAAATGTATAGAAGGGCTAAAAGGCAGAATATGAAAATAAATTCTACACTGGATATTATTCCACATAAGTTGTCATTTAATAAAAATACATTTTTCAACTCACAAAGATTAAGCAAATGTTAAAGACTTAGTGAAAGCCAAAGGAAAAGAAGTATAAAACCTATTCTTTTTATTTTGTAGCAAGGACAAAAACAAATATCAAAATTAAAGTGGTATGTAGGAATTTGTGTGGGTTTTTTTGTAGGGGCTAGAAATACATTTTACCTTTTTAGGAAAAAAATGTTAACTAACTGGGTCCTTTTGATTAGCTACAGAAAGTGTGGAAATATGGTAGCTAATGTCAAAAGCAGGAAAAATGAATATTTTTTCAAAAAAATGAATAACTACAGAACGTGTAAAAATATGGTAATTAATGTCAAAAGCAGGAAAAAATAAATTTGTGCAAGAAAAATAAATTAATACAATTAGAAAAAAAGGTTCAGGGTAGGGAGAGGGATTGAACAACAAAGGCTGAAAGAGAGGTGGCAAAGGCAGAGGCAGAAAATCTTGGGTAAATAAAAAGCTAGCTAATCAGATATTAGTTATGTAGATAAAAGAGTAATCATATTAGATGTAAATGCTTCAAACTTATGTGTTAAAATATTAAATACTCTAACACTGGATTGAGAAGATATGCTTTCACCTGGGAATAACTACACTGAAATGTTAAAACAAAGGTTTAGAGAAAATTAACAAATACTTATTTAAAAAGATAGGCCACTACAATCGTATTAGACAGAAGAGAATTTTAGAAAAAATGCAAGCAATAAGGAGGGACAATAATAGATAACATAAGAGGTGACAGACAAAATATGAAATATCAAAATATGAAAAATTTTTAAAGATATATAACAGTCACAAATTTAAATACCTCAGTAGCATTGTCACAATATACACCAGAAGCAAATTTGATGGATATTTATTTGTATTGACAAATCACAATTGTAGTGACAGGTGCTTAATATATCAATCATCTAGACTGATGAGTATACAGACATTTAGTTGTTAATAGGAATACTTTGCAATTAACAATTAACAAACCTTTTACATGTATATAAATGTTGCTACCTTCACTCTTAAAAAGTAAATATGTGTCTTAACCACTATATACCTTCTACTTACCAAGAAAGCATTCTTTTTTAATGATGATTTACTTGGTTCAAAAATGTGATTTCAACAAGTTTTAGATAGATAATTTCATATAGGTCTGATTTTATGGCTAAATGTAACCCATATAAAATTAACAGACTTTCCAGCTCATTCTATGAGGCAAGTAGTACTCCGATAACAAAACTAGAGAAAGATTGTAGAAGAAAAGAATGTTACAGACAAATATCTTTCATGAATACAGACAAAAATTCCCAAGGAAATACTAGCAAATCAAATCCAGCAATATATGAGAAGAGTTACATTCCATAACCAAGTAGGATTTATCTCAGGAATGCAAGGTTAGCTTAATATTCAAGAATCAGCTATGCAATGCTGATACAATTAAGGAACCCAAACCATATGACAGTCTCAACAGATGTGGTAAAATATTTTATAAAATCCAACACCTTTCTGTGATAAAAGCACTCAACTAGGTGGGAATAGAAAGAAAATACCTCAGCCTGAAAAAGGGCATCTACACAAACCCCAAATCTAACATGAAAGTTAATGCTAAAACCTGAATGCATTTTCCTCATGATCCAGAATAAGGCTAGGATGTCCACTGCTGCCACTTCTCTTTGACATTTTACTGGGAGTTTGATTTTGATGAGGGGCAATTGGGCAAGAAAATAAAAACAAAAACCATCTAAATTGGAAAGGAAAAAAGTGAATCTATCTCTGTTTGCAGATAACATGATCCTGTATACAGAAAATTCTGAAAAATAAGAACTAATAATTAAGTCCAGCAGAGTTGCAGATAACAAGATCGCATACAAAAGTCAATTATTTATCTACACAGTAAAAAAGAGCAATCCAAAAATAAAATGAGATTAATAAAAACATTTCACAAAGACAGCAAGAGAATAAAATACTTAGGAATGAATTTAACAAATGTGCAAAAATTATAATCTAAGAACTCTAAAATATTGTTGAAAGACATTGAAGAAAATTGAAATAAATGGAAAGATATCCAATATTCACGGATTGGAAGAGAACATTAAGTGACAACACTGCAAAATTGACCTACAGTTTCAATTAAGTCTCTACCAAATCCCAAGTGGCTTCTTTATAAAAATAGCTATGACAATTCTACTATTCTTATGGACTTTCATAGGACCCAGAATAGCCAAAACAATACACTTTCCATTCAAAATTTACCACAAAGCTGCAGTAAAGATAGTGTGGTACTGACACAATACGCCAATGAAATAGAATTGAGAGTTCAGAAAGAAGCCTTCCCACCTGTGCGCAATTGATTTCCAACAAATCTACCAAGATAAATGAATGGGGAAACATAGTCAAAATCTCAAGAAATGGAGCTGAGACAACTAGATATTCACGTGAAGTTGGAACCCTGTCTTTTACCACAATTATCTCAAAATGTATCAAAAACCTAAATTCAGGAGCTGAGCACTATAAAATAAAACTCTAGAAAAAAATGTAGAAGTTAATCTTTGCGACCTTAGATTAGGCAAACGTTTCTTCAATATGTAATGAAAAACACAATAATAAACATCAGTTAAATTGAATTTCATTGAAATTAAACTTCTGTGCTTCAGAGAGATCATGAAGTAAAATGGCACTATGGGAGAAAAATATTGTCACATCATATCTAGAGCTAAGCATAGGAAATGATAATTAGCTATCAGAAAAATGAAAATCAAACCACAATGAGATACAATGAATCTCAAACCACAATGAGAGATATTGAATAGAATGGAGTGTAATCAGAAAGAAATAACAGATGTTGGTGAATATACGGAAAAATTGGGAACCTCATCCAATTGCTAGTGGGAACATAAAGTGAGGTTGCTTCTTTAGAAAACAGTCTGGGAATTTCTCAAAAGATTGGACATACATTCACCATATGTTCCTAAAATTAAGATATAATTATGAACATTTGTATATGAATGTTACTAGTAGCATTATTCACAATATAAATGTTTCCATCAACTCCGGGTATGGAGGTGGGCCTGGGTTGATGTTACCCTTGCAGTGGGTTTGCATCATACATTCACTCACCATATATCTGATATAATTGATGCAAATCCATATATTCTATAATAAAACCACCAAGATAAATAATTTGGACAAATTACTTAAACTTTGTTGCCTCAGTATGCTCGGCTTAAAAATCGGACAGAATAGCAAGCCTGTTGTAGAAATCTCGAGTTTAGGAAACCCCAGCCTTTTAAAGGGAGGTAGCAGCAAACCTGCTTAACTTCTGCCTTAGAAAGAGGCATTATCTTTATCTTCTTTTTTGTTTTGTTTTTGTTTTGTTTTGTTTTGTTTTGTTTTGGAGACGGAGTCTCGCTCTGTCGCCCAGGCTGGAGTGCCGTGGCGCGATCTCGGCTCCCTGAAAGCTCCGCCTCCCGGGTTCACGCCATTCTCCTGCCTCAGCCTCCTGAGTAGCTGGGACTACAGGCACCTGCCACCACGGCCGGCTAATTTTTTGTATTTTTAGTAGAGACGGGGTTTCACCGTGTTAGCCAGGATGATCTCTATCTCCTGACCTTGTGATCCACCCGCCTGGGCCTCCCAAAGTGCTGGGATTACAGGCGGGAGCCACCGCGCCCGGCCTACAGTTATCTTAAATATAAATTGTGTACATGTGTCAATTAAAGAACAAGGAATATCAACCTGGACAAGAAAACACGATACAAAAATATGTACGCTACTTATCTCAATTGATGCAGAAAGAGCATTTGCCAAAATATAGCACAGTTTTATGATAAAAACTTTCAGAAACCTAGAAATAGAAGGAAACTTCCTGAACTTTATCAAGAGCATTTATCAAAAACAAATAGCTATGTCATGCTTAAAGATGAAAGAATGAATGGTTTTCCCCTCAGGGTGGAAACAAGGCAGAGACATCTGCTCTCAGCAATGCTGTTTGACAGAGCACTGAAAGTTCTAGTCAGCACAATTGGGCAAGAAACACGTTAGGCATACTGATTGAAAAAAAAAGAAAGAAGGAAAGTGGCGTCTATTGCAGATTACACGATTATCTTTGTAAAGTCTCAGAGAAACTAAAAAAAGTCTTGTAGAATAATAGTATTTAGCAAGTTCACAAGATAAATAATCTATCCTCCGAAATTCATAATATTTCTATGAACTAACAATGAATATGTGGAAACTGAATATACCTTTACAATTGCTCTAAAGAAAATACTTAGGCATAAATCTGACAAGACATGCAGAATCAAGATGGCAAAATTTACAAAATGTGCATGAAAGAATTGAGAGAAGAACTAAATAAATTCAAACATACCTTATTAATGGTTTGGAAGACTCAAGATAGCAAATATGTCAACTCTCTTCAAATTAATGGGTAGACTTCATGACAGTCATATCAAAACCCCAGCTACATATTTTTTATGCATATAGATAAACCTATTTTAAGTTTATATGAAAAGGCGCATGATATTGGTGGAGAGATGGACACATAGGTCAGCAGAACAGAATGAAGAACTCAGAAATTGACACAAGTAAATATGCCCAACTCATTTTTGACAATGGTACAAAAGTAATTGAAGGAGAAAAAATAGTCTTTTTAACAAATGTTACTGGAGAAAATAAACATTTATGGGCTCAAAATCTCCGTGTAAACCTCGCACTTTATACACTAACTAGAAATGGTTTGCAAACTTAAATATAAAAGGTTGTACTATAAACCTTTTAGGAAAAGAGAGTTCTGAAAAAGTTATTGGGATCTAGGGCTAGATAAAAGTCCTTTGTTCTTATTTATATGTATCTTTTAATGTTTTTTTGTTTTCAGTAAAAGATCAATGTGTACCTGTGCTTATTCTAAAAAAGAAAAAAATGTTCAATGTGCTCTTCCAGGTTAATAGACAAATCAAATAGACTCACCTTTCTTTATGAACCCATAGTGTATCAGTGATCCAGTCATTATTGTTTTCCTCAGAGGAAAATTCTCTTTACGCTCATCACATTTTTGGAGCATAGAACCAGAGGGCCTAAGGTGAGATGAACACGCTGCCAGTGGAGGTGAGCAGGAAGGAAATTTCCGAACCCAAGAACTGGCAGAAACTGCTGGAGAGAGAAAGTTACTTGGGCAAGTCTAGAGACCAATTGTGATGTGCCTTTCTCTGTAGAATAATAAAAAATAGAACAGGTGATACTAATCGAATGATGTTGCAACACACCCATATGTCTGTATGTGTATACAGACCTAGGCACATAGACACACATAGATATGTGTAATATGTGTGTATTTGTAACTGAGGTTAAACCGTTAGGCAATAAGAATGCAGTCCTATTTTTCTACCCTCTCTTTTCTAACATCTTTCAAACAGATGATGTTTTGCAAGATTTTCAATTATTTTCAATAATTAAAAAAATTTCAAACAGAACAAATATGCATGCTGAATTATTTATCAATCCCCTATTTTAAATGTGGCTGTAAATAAGTGACCTGTTGTATAGATATTTCAGCATCTTAGATGTTAAAGTAAACAAATAGCTGCTCCTCATTTTTAGAAGAGTGGATTTACAATATATGTGTCTGATGCAAGTTGTATATTTAAATTACTTAAAAATACATCTTCTTTGGTAAGAGTTTTTTAAAATAAATGTGTGGCACATTAGAATGTTTTTAAGAAAAACTGCTTTTTAGTTTGTATTGTCTAAACATCAGAATTTTACTTTGAAAGATTTCAAAACTTACAAGAATATTCATATTTGACCTATAAAATAAGTAACTTAGATGGCATAGTTTGAATTTGGAAATTTCTTTATACCACTAAATTTGAAGTAGCAATGCCACATTTATTTTTACAGATTTTCCTTGAAACATTATATTGGCTACTGGAAAGAGTTAATACCCTTTATGAAAGTATGATTTTAGTGATGCAACTTATCTATGAGGTAGATTAGGAAGCATTACTTCCTGTGCCCATTAACTAAGAAGATTTTATGAAACAATTTTTAACAGGGGCCACAGTCAGTACCGGGAGTGTGGTCAGGCACGCCTCCCTCCTCACTGGGCCCACCAGAAGCTTTCAGGGTTCCAGGAGAAACATGCCCAGGCATGCAGAGGCTGTCACAAAGGAAGAAGGGCCAGCTTGGGGAACCCAGCACAGGGGGCCTGGCCTCATAGGGGAGTCGGATAAGGTTTTCTGAGGAAGCTGTGTCCAAGCTGAGATCCTTCCTGTTCCATGTGCTCCAGCACAAGGCCTGCAGGAGGCGCACTATGAGCATGGCCAACCTAGAGACCAGCTGGGTGGATTCCCTGGGCGTTGAGGGGGAGCGTGGCCTGAGGAGCTGAGCGTAGTCTCAGAAGGACGGCATCAGAGGAACTCTAACCGTTTCTATCATGAACGCTTACAGTTTGATATCAGCATGGGAGTTGTGATTGGGTGATCTTGGGAAGGGTCTGTCAGCGGGTCGGGGGGGTCGCTCTAAGTTGGACGCTGTCTGATAGAGGAGGCTTTTCTATTGTTCAGTATCTCATATCTCAAGGAATCTTATCTAGAAGAGGGCAGAGGGCCACCAGGAGAAAGGCGCTGCTGGTAATGAGGTAGATGCCGCTCATGTTCACCAAGTGCGGTGCTAGGGATTTTAGAGGGTGGCAAAGTGACCTTGATATAATTTCTCTGTGGAGGTCTCTGTGAGAGTCACTGTGAGTGTCTTCGTGGGGATCTCTGTGTTGGTTTTGAAGGGTCTCTGTGTGCTTCTCTGTCAGAGGTTTCTGTGCGGAGGTCCCGCTGGGGGTCTTCATAGGAGGGTCTCAGTGTTGGGGTCTCTGGGGGTCACTGTGGGGAATCTATGAAATCTCGATGAATGTGGGGTCTCTGTGGGAATCTTTGAGTGTTGGGGTCTACCGGGGGTCTCTGTGGGGTTCCTCTGCTGCAGGTCCCAGGATCCTGGGTCCCATAGATGGGCCCACACCGGAGCTGCCCAGGTCACCACCCCAGACAGGACTTGGCTCCAGCAGTAGCCTGGACACCCAAAGTGACACCAGGGCGTGTTTGAAACAGATCCCCAGTGTGGGTCCCGCCAGGCCTGGGGACAGACCTGTCGCCTTGTCCTCAGCCTTCACAGCCCCTGCAGGTGCAGAGCTCTCCCTGGGCAGAAGGCCCCTGGGCAGAGCCCTCTAAGGAACCAGCTCCTGCCTGCCCTGCCCTTGCTCCTGCCTTCCCTGGGGATGGCCAGGAAGGACCCAGTACCAGGACGAAGAGAGCACAGGACTGGGCCCTGTGGGGACTGTCCCTGCCAACCATGTGACCAGATTCTCTGAGCCCCAATGTGTCCCTTGCCAGCACCTGGGCCTGGAACCATAGATGTGCTTTGTAACCCAGGCCAGCCCTTCCCTTTTGGGTCCCCCTCCCCTGGCAGTGGCACTGACCACTTTTGCTTGTAACGTTCACCAGGCTGCAAGGACCCTGCTTACAGCTGTGGGCAGCTTATGGATCCTGCACTTGCAAACTTATGCTCGTCTTCCCTGATTCTTCTCCCACCTCTCACCCTGCGCCCTAAGGTCTCCTCCTGTGGTTCCTGACCATAGAGTCCCATCAGAGGGGCAGGCAGCAGCCCTGGGTGCCTCCTGAAACAGACACCCCACACTAGAGGGCTGGGAGACTGCTCTGGTGAGGCAGGGGACACCAGACATGAACCCAGGGGTGTTATCAAGGCTGAACCAAGAGCTGGCGGGGCCCAGGTCCATCCCAGAACTCAGCAGGCAGGAACGGGTCTGGGGAGGGTGTCATCTCTTCCCCACCAGGAGATCCCAGAAAGAGCAGTCCCCCTTCTGACCCAGGGCCAGCACAGGACACCCCCCACATTCCCCAGCTACTATGGGGCAGGGAGGCTGCTGGGATCCATCACTCCTCCAGCCTGAGGGGAGCCTACCACCCCCCCAGTCCATGAGGACCTACAGACCCAGCCCCTACAGCAGCACAGAAGTCACCTTAGAATGGGGAATGCAGTGAGCCAGAGCCCGGGTGGGATCTCCATAGAGTTTGCTTTCCTTACACATCCTGAAGGCTCTGGGTCATGATCCAGTTTGGAAACCAGACACAGTGTGGGGACAGGGAAAAAAGGGGGTCCTCCAGGTCCCTGTCAGCCTCCTCTAGGCCCAGCCATTCTGGAAGCCACACTCAGGAGGAGCTGACACTGAGCCCTTTCAGGCACGCTACCATGGCACACACAGAAGCCATCACCTCTGCAGGGAAAGCAGGTATACTGGGAACTTCTCCATGGAAGTCAGGAACACATGGGGACTGTTATGACCCATGCAGGACAGGTTGGTTGTGTAGGTGTCCAGTGTTATTTGAGTAGAGCCCCCTGTCTCCCCCAGGAGAGGTGTGGGAAGCCTGGTCTGCTTCAGGAGGCAAGACACCTCTGTGTAGACTTCTGTTCCTGCAGCTGTGGATGGGGCCACCCGAGGTGCTTGCCACTCATGGCCCTTGATGGTGGGGACCAGCTGGGGACACAAGCTCCCTGGGAGGTGGGGGCCCAACTGCTATCTCTGTCTCTGATGCCCTTGTTTTTGACAGGACACTTGTGGCCCTTGAGGGTGGCTTTGGGGCTGCAGACCAGGGCTCTCATCTCTCTGCTATGTTCCTGGTGGTAGTGACTCCTGTGGCAGCAGGAAGGCACATTCTCCTGGGCATGGAGGTTGCCTTTGTGGCGATTGACCTCTGAGGGACCACGTCCCTGCTGAAGCCCCAGTTTGTCCACCAGGATTTGCCCCACAACTCTGATGATGGTCTGGGCTTCATCAGCCATGCTGTGCATAAACAACCTTGCTGGGCCAGACCCCCGGCTCTGGACAGCATCTGCCCCAGGCTCGCCTTTCTGCAGGATGTCTTCCTGCTCTGAGCCTCTTTTCCTGGGGTGTGGACCCTGTGGTTGGTGACTGATCTTTCTCTGGAAGTTGCTTTCTGATGGTGCCTGTCCCTTCTCTGGCTGAGGCTGATTGTATTTCCTTTCTTGTCTCCTATTTCCCTGGTGTGGGCAGAGTGGCTCCTCCCACTGGCTTCAGAGGTCCGGGATCCCTTGGACCTGTGTCCCTGCTCCCCTGGCCTGGGCCTCCTGAGGGCCTTGCCCTTGTCCGAAGAGCCCAGCGTCTTTGTGGAGCCTTCATTTTAGGGCTCCCAGGCTCCTGCTGCCCCAGTCTGTCCCCTCCCTTCCATGGGAGGGCACATGGCCCCTGGGAAGCTGTTGTGTTCCTCCTACTGAACACACTCTGGGTGGTGAACAGAGGGGCCTAAGTGGGTGGCCTGTATGTGGCTGGGAGCATGTCCATATGGTGGCCTAGAAGGCACAGGCCTGTGGTGCCCTCCTGGAGAAGGATGCTGGAGACATGGCCTGGCAGCTGCTCCTCTGAGTCCACCTGCACTATGAGCGCAATCTCACTGAGCACCTGCACTTTCAGGCACAGCTGCCCTGAATCCTGAGCAACACAGATTGTAGACACTGAGGGGTTACTAGTGGTCCCCAGAGCTCCTGTGCTCCTCAGATCCACCTGAACACTTTTCCCAGTCTTGCCCTCACACTGGCTCCCACGGTGACTTTCCGATCGGGGGCTTCTCCTCCTCAGCCTCCAGTGCCTCCAGGGCATCTTTGGCCCTTGCCCACTGGGGCCCTATGCTGAGCTCTTGCAGGGCTGTGCTATGACAGGGGTCTCCTGGGGACATGCTCTCAGTCTCAAGCCATGCCTCATTCCCAGCCATTTCTGAACCCACACTCCCCTCAAGTCTAGGTTTCCCGGACCCCAGGACAGTCCTGCTCTGCCAGGTTCTGCCTGCAAGGTTGCACATTGGGGGCTGAGAAGATGCCCTGTCCTCCTGTCCAGTCGGAGAGGCCTCTGATCACTCATGGGTGTCAGCTGACTGGGACCCTTTTGGGGCCCTCTGGACTTCCTCCTGCTCAGGTGGTGGGGCAAGGACAGGGCCACTTATGGTGGGGACTGACTTGCTTGTTGTTCTGTTGTCTCCTGGACCATTCTGGGGAGGTTTTCCCAATAAAATGGCAACCTTGGCTACAGATTCAGCCAGAGATTCCCAGGAGGCCCAGGGGGGAATGGTGGAGTGTGGGAGGGGTGGAGGCTGAGCCTCACCTGACTGGACATTTATGGGCTCCAAGGACTGAAAGTCTGGACCCCACCTGTGCCTCACACGGAACTTGAAAAGATATGCTTCCAACATCTGCTGGGTGCAGGGATGGAGGAAGGAAAGCTCCTGGGAGATGTTCACGTGGGCTTTCCCACCCCTCCAGGATGCCAGCTTTCCCGGTTTCCTGTGGGTGTCAGACTTGGGAACAGCATGTTTGGCCATGAACCAGGAGCGATGCACAGACACAGGGATCCAGCCCTCCTTGATCTCCCCCAACTTCCTGTCCAGATGGACCTGCGGCTTGTTTTCCAGGTGCTTCTTGTCTGGGTCCCTGGGTGCATAACTTACTGATTGGTACTTCCAGGGCCTCCTGAATTCACTTTCTGATTCCTCCTTGTCTTTCTCCAGAAGCTTCACTGAAGTCCTTCCTGAGCCTTGATCCTGGTTCTGGCTCTAGTTTGGACCCTAAGCACCCCTTCCCAGAGAACCTTCCAGAGCTCCTGAACCCTGCCTTCTGCACATCCTTCATGCCCTTTCCTACAAATTCAGAATCCTGGGAGGGCAAGAGGACCTCCTGCGTGTCTTCTGCCTGACTCTGGGGCCTCCCTCTGAATTCCCCCTCAGGCTGCAGCAGGTCTCTAGATGCCTGGAATCTGCTGGGAGGCCACAGGACTGTCCTGGTGGATGGTGCTCTTTCCTTGCCAGTGGTGCTCTGGGAGCTCAGGGCTGGTGGCAATCCCGGGAAGGATGGGGCTGACTTAGGGTTCCGGGAGGCTGGCCTCTCCTGGGGAAGGTGGGCAGTGGGCTGGCTCAGGACGGCCTGAGACTTTTTAAGGAGAGAGGGCAAAACCCTCTTCCACTTTGGTCACTTCTGCAAGGGCCACTCAAGATACTCCTTTCCAGTGGGGACGACAGACTGTGCCCTCTCCTGGGATATAGGGCAAGATGCCTCACAGACCCTAATCTGGGATGGAAAAGAGCACGGTAGGCTTGGGACAGGGGTTGAGATTTGCCCCACTGTGTCTGGATCCCAGCCAGAGGCGGGGGCTGGGACTGGGGCCAGGTTGGAGTGAAAGGTTGGGGCTGGGCCACGTGGTGGGGCTGGGGCTGGGCCTGGGAAAGCTGTGAGGGTGTCTCCACCTCAGTTTCACCTGGAAGAGAAGCGGAGGCTTTATCCAATGGTACAGAGTGCTCATTCTGTGGGGAAGGGTTCCTAGAAACCCAGGCCCTGGCCACCAGGGACTCGCTATTGAAAGAGGGGAGATCTCAGAAGAGATGGCTGCATTTCTGCTCTAAGTGGTCCCACATGGCCGTGGCGTCAGAGACCTGCTGAGGATGGGGCAGCTGCTGTGGTTGGGTTGTCACGTTCCAGAAGGGATTTAGAGTCGTGATGTCCCACTCTTTCCCCAGTGATGTCATCTGCGGGTAGTCTGCCCGCCCCCATTCTTTCTCCTGCTTCATCACTGCTCTCTTGGCGATGAGAGTCTCCAGCAGCTTCTGCACGTTGGGATGGATGAACGTGCAGCCACCTGCCTCCATCTGCCTGGGTGTGGGGTCTCCCCAGAAGGAAGCCTCTAGGGGGTGGTTGGGAAGATGCTGTTGCTGGGATTTGCCATGTGAGCAGGTGGAGAGGCCCCAGGTGGTGGCAGCCTCCCTCCAGCAGGAGAGGTCCCAGATGGGACCGCTGGAGCACCCAAGGCCAGAGATCACCTTGGTTGGAGAAGGGGAGCTCTGGTTGTGTAGAGGGGAGCTCTGGGGGACAGGGTGTGTTGTGGAGCCACACTGAAGTCCAGCCAGGCTGGAGTCGGGTGGAGGTGGAGAGGAGGCCACGAGAACATGGGGCTGTGGTGAAGGAGGAAAAGCACATGTGGCCGGGGTGCAGGGCATTTTAGGGGAAGCAAGGGCTCTGGAGACCTGGAGGCACTCAGGGTTGAGTTTGGTCCAAAAAGCTCTGAGAAGATCATTGTGCCTGGTGACAGGTTGGAGGCCAGAGGAACTGGGAGAGCCCTTGGGGACAAGCTAGCAGGAGATGGATCTTGCATGCATTTCCTATGTGGCTGGTGGGCCTTAGCAGGCGCTGGTTTGTACACGTCACCCGGGGGGTCTCCACCTAAGGGCAGATGGGAGCCACCCTCCCCAGTGAGCTTTCCCAGGTGGCTGCACAAGGCACAAGCTGCAGCCAGGGGCAGGTGGGGTTGGGAGGTCGGGAGAGCTGGGCACCTGGTGCCCACGGCTCCTCCACCTCCCCCACGGCTGGCTTCACAAAGCTCTGTCTATGCCTGCCCCAGGGCTTCAGTCCGCTCCCACCTCTTCCGAGGACCTCCCCCTCCCAGGTCACCACCGGGCCCTAAGGCTGCATCAGAGGCCCTGGTAGAAAGGAGGACATGGAGAGAAGGGGAATCTCCTCATCTTTCCAGAAGGCAGGTCAGGTCCTGAGTCTCCTCCAGCTCCCTCAGGAGGGTTCTGCAAGCTGGAAGTAAGGAGACAGAGTTATGGTGGGGAGGGCGGTGCCAGTGAACCTCATGGGAGGCTGAGTGGATGTCTCTTTAGGGGACACCATGGGGAACTAGACCCTGAAGCCCACGCATCTGTGTCCAAGGCCACATGGACCCAATGGTGACAGCAAGGTGTGCACTGTGCAGAACTTTGTCATTTGCAAAAAGTGCTTCCATGTGCAACCCCTCATGGGTGTCACAACCATCTTGTGGGGAGAGCGGACAGGGGTGGTCTCTACGAAGAGTCAGCCATGGCCGAGGAGAATAGCTGTCCACATGGACCTGGAACCTCCCTGACATCCCCCCATATCCTGGCAGGCCTTGGTCCCTTCCCCACACCACCCCCTTATGGGCAATACCAGTTCCCGGGCCCACAGCTTCATTCCAACAGGGAATCTGAGGAGGCCCCGAGTTCTGATTTCCCTCCCAGGAGCTTCCTTCTCAGGCCTCTGCAAATGACTTCCTCAGGGACAGACGATGTGCAGTCACCTCTGGGGAGTCTCGGGGACTAGTAGAGCCTCACAATTCAGAGCTGGGATCTTCTTCCTGCTCCTGGGCCTCCCCTATCTCTTCCTTTGATGCTGAGAGGCAAGCAAGGGTGAGGGGCTGGGACTAGTTCTCAGTCTCCTCTCCCCAGGCCAGCCAGCTGCACACACGCGGTGCTTATGAAGGACACGGCTTTCTGCCTCTAGCTCAGGGAGCTGTGTGTGCGTTTCTTTTACTCATGTTTACCATCGATGAAATGTTTTCTGTTTTCCTTCTTAGGGAAATGCAAGGAGGGGTTTTCTGTGTGACTCCACCCTGGAGGTCCCCAGTCCCTGCTCCTCTGCTGAAGGCACACCCAGGCTCAGGCCTAGAGGTGCCTCTGAGCCGCCAGTAGGATTCTGCTTTGGAGGCGGCCAGACATGAATCCAGGCTCTAGCGGGAGGCTCTCAGGGGTTCATTACAGCCCCCAGATCACGCCACAGAGAGAAGGCTGGGCCGCCAGGCACCTGCCTTGGAAAGGGGCTGAAGAGCCAGGGCCGGGGCCTGTCCTCCCACAGAGACCTCACCCCTCCCCTGATCTGGTCCTCGCCACTGAGTCC
Organism: Hylobates moloch; assembly: GCF_009828535.3. NCBI lineage: Eukaryota > Metazoa > Chordata > Mammalia > Primates > Hylobatidae > Hylobates > Hylobates moloch. Next base: position 46,877,058 of record NW_026652290.1, on the reverse strand, counting down.
AGTGTTGGTTTTTGCCCTGATGCCTCCTGCGCATGTCACAGATGGTCTGGGAGCTGGGGATGGAATCCTCTGCCCACTCCCACCCCTGCCTGCCCTGCCCTTCCCTAGAGGGATGATGCGATTTTCCATTGCAGGAGAGTTTCTCATTGCTTAGGAAAAGTGGAAATAAGGGGAGGAAAAGAAGAGAGAATCTTTCTCTGTGGGGCTGGGCTGAGGGCTCCTTACCTTCCTGCTGCTCCTCTTCCTCCCTTGCAGGGGTGAGGGTGGGTCACTGGGGAGGTAGGGGACCAGTAGGAAGAGGAACCCCTGGCTCCACACTCAAGTGAGGATGAAATCCACAATCCAGGGAGTGGAGCTGGGGCCCAGCCATGTGGCACTAGGGCTCTTCAGAGGAAAGAGCATTTTTTCCATCTGAAGTGCAATGTCGCCTTCAAGCAACTGAGCCCTGGGCATCGCTTTTGGGACTAGGGACTGGGGCCCAGGCCTGCATCACAAAGCTGGGGCCTCCTTCTCACCAAGGGCTCCTGGGGGCAGGGGAGGGGCAGTGGGAGGAGGAGGCTGAAGCACAGCCCCACCCTCAGGTCCCAGTCCCAGGTCCCTCCGCCCTCCTGGGTCCCCCAGATCTTTTCTTCCCACTCCAGTTACTCACCCTGTCAGAGACAGCCCTGGGTCCATTTACTATTCTGTTCCCTGGAACAGAGATGTTACCTGGTTTTGTGGCAATCTCTGTGCCAGTCCCTCAATTTCCCACGTCTTTAAGATCTAGACTTCTCCCTGGAGTTTCTGTTGTTTCTCCAGTTTCTTGCTCTTAGGATCTCATTTGTTTGCAGTTCTAACTTTCCCCCTTAATATGTTCTTGCCCTGCATCAACTCAGACATAGAACTTACATTTTTTATACTTATTGATCATTGTGAATCTTGGTTGCAATTTTCATAATTTTTTAAAAGTTTAATATTCATTTTTGTGGGCACACAGTAGGTGTATATGTTAATGGGGCACATGAGATACTTTCATACAGGCATGCAGTGCGTAATAATCAGAGCATGGTAAATGGGGTGTCCATCCCCTCAAGCCTTTTTCCTTTGTGTTACAAACCATCCAATTATACTCTTTATTTTTTAATGTACAATTAAATTATTATCGACTATAGGCATTCTATTGCTGTCAAATACTACAAATACCCAGTTTTATTCATTCTTTCTAATTACCTTTTTTATCCATTAACCATCCCCACATCTCTCCCCCTGTGCCTTCCCAGCCTCTGGTAACCATCCTTCTACTCTGTATCTCCATGAGTTTAACTGTTTAATTTTTAGCTCTCACAAATAAGACAGAACACATGATGTTTGTTTTCTTTGCCTGATTTCACTTAATGACCTCCAGCTCCATTCATGCTATTGCAGATATTAGCCTCTCATTGTTTTTTTATGGCTGAAGAGCACTCCACTGCGTATATGTACTACCTTTTCTTTATCCTTTCATCTGTTGATGGACACTAACCAGGTTGCTTCCAAATCTTGGCTATTGTGAACAGTGCTAGAAGGAACATGGGAGTGCAGGTATCCCTTCAATATACTGATTTCCTTTCTTCTGGGTGGGTACCCAGCAGTGGGGTTGCTGGATCATACGGTAGCTCTAGTTTTAGTTTTTGAGGAACCTCCTAACTGTTCTCCATAGAAGTTGTACTGACTCACGTTTCCACCAACAGTGTATGAGGGTTCCCTTCACATCCTCGCCAGCATTTGCCATTGTCTGTCGTTTGGATGAAAGCCATTTTAACTGGGGTGAGATGAGATCTCCTTGTAGTTTTGATTGCTTTTCTCTGATATCAGTGATGTTGAGCACCTTTTCATATACCTGTTTGCCATTCATATGTGTTCTTTTGAGAAATGTCTGTTCAGATCGTTTGTGTATTTTTTTATTTTTTTTTTAACTTCCGGGGTACATGTACAGGATGTGCAGGTTTGTTACATGGTAAATGTGTGCCATGATGGTTTGCTGTACCTATCAACCCATCACGTAGGTATTAAGCCTGGTATGCATTAGCTATTTTTCCTGATGCTCTCTTCTGCTTCTGACAGGCCCCAGAGTGTGTTGTTCCCCTACCTGTGTGCATGTGTTCCCTTTGGTCAGCTCCAACTTATAACTGAGAATGTGTGATGTTTGGTTTTCTGTTCCTGTGTCGGTTTGCTGAGGATAATGGCTTCCAGCTTCATCCATGTCCCTTCAAAGGACGTAAGCTCATTCTTTCTTATGGCTGCATGATATTCCATGGTGTATATGCACCACCACATTTTCTTTATCCAGTCTATCATTGATGGGCATTTGGGTTGATTCCATGTCTTTGCTACTATGAATAGTGCTGCAATGAATATATAAGTGCATTCATCTTTATAACAGAATAATTTATATTCCTTTGAGTATATACCCAGTAATGAGATTGCTGGGTCAAATGGTATTCCCTATTCTAAATCTTTGAGGAATCGCCACAGTGCCTGCCACAATGGTTGAACTAATTTACATTCCTGCCAACAGTGTAAAATTGCTTCTATTTCTCCCCAACCTCACCTGCATCAGTTGTTTTTTGACTTTTTAATAATTGCCATTCTGACTGGCATGTGATGGTATCTCATTGTGGTTTTGATTTCCATTTCTCTAATGATCAGTGATGTTGAGCTTTTTTCCATATGTTTGTTAGCCGCATCTATGTCTTCTTTTGAGAAGTGTTTGTTCACGTCCTTTGCCCACATTTTAGTGGGGTTCTTTGTTTTCTTCATGTCAACTTCCTTAAATTCCATGTAGATTCTTGAGATTGGACCTTTGTCAAATGGATAGATTGCAAAAATTTTCTCCCATTCTGTAGGTTGTCTGTTCACTCTGATGATAGTTTCTTCTGTTGTGCAGAAACTCTTTAGTTTAATTAGATCCCATTTGTCAATTTTTGTTTTTGTTACAATTGCTTTTGGCAATTTCAACATAAAATATATGCCCATGCCTATGACCTGAATGGTATTGCCTAAATTTTTTTCTAGGGTTTTTATAGTTTTGGATTTTATATTTAAGACTTTACTTTACCTTGAGTTAGTTTTTGTACAGGGTGTAAGGAAAATATCCAGTTTCGATTTTCTGTGTATAGCTAGCCAGTTTTCACAACACCATTTATTAAATAGGAAATCCTTTCCCCATTGCTTGTTTTTGTCAGGTTTGTCATCTTGCCTACAGATTACACATTGAATTACCATTTGGAGATCATCTCACCCCACCTGGAGTGGATCAAACATAACAGGAGCCAACAGGAGAAAGTTTGAGCCTTGCCAGGTCAATATTGGTGCTGAACAAAGTGACTTGTGGCTGTTTTGCTACATGTATTTTGCTTTGGCTGGGATGGAAAATATTAATTTGATTCCCCATGCAGCCTCTTGGGCAGCATCTTGCAAAATTGAGAAGCTTTTGCCTATGGTTCCATCAAACAGAAAAGACTAATTTTATTTTGTAATGGAACTTGGCTCCCATAGCTATGATACACTGAGCGGGGTCATCAAAGCTGCTCTGTTCTTCTGAAAGCTGCAGAGAAAGGGAACCCAGAAACCTGGTGTGCTGGCAAAAATTAAAGGGTAAGAAATTCTTACCAACCATTCTCATCTTTTTCTCTCTCTCTCGCTCTCTCGCTCTGTCTCTCTCCCTCCCTCTCTCTCTGTGTGTTTGTGTGTGTGTGTGTGTGTGTGTGTGTGTGTGTGTGTGTGTGTGTGTGAATGGTAAGCATCACTGTTTGTCTCCTCTGCAAAGGTTTGATTAATAGAAAAAAAGGATTTGCGAGACTAGTCTTAGGCTGTAGCAAATCTTGAGCACTTTGTGCTAAGAATTTGTCTGTTTTGTTCTTTAATAGAGAGAGCAGTATCACAGGAGAGAAGGTGGGCTTAGGACCCCTATAAGCCTGCCTTTCAAGCCAGCCCAGCAGTTGGTCATCTACAAACTTTGCTGGGGGTCCCTGAGACCAATGCCATATGAAGTTTCCCTCTTTTTGTTTCATGTCCTTGAGAGCTTAACCTTGTGACCATGTGGGGATACTTTCTCTTGGTGTCTGCCATCCAGCGGACAGGAATTTGGGAATTCATGTCATAGCCCTGAAAATTATCTTGAGCAGTTAAAAGTCTTTGCAAGGTTGAAATTGGCACCTCTAGGCTCCTTCTGGGAAGAGCAACAGAACCTGCTGAATGCTGTAGCGCAGTAACCAAGGCTTTTGTCTTTTGACAGTGGCTGCCCCAGGTTCAATTCTTGGCTTTGGGAATGATTTCTTTCTGGTTTGTTATCTGTGTAACTTTGCCATTTTTTGAGGGACTCCCCCCGCCTTCTATGGATAGTTTCTGATTTCCTGTCTTGAATTGTCCTTTCTCTGAACTACCCTGGGGAAATTCTAAATCTTGTTTAAAAAAAAAAAAACTGCTTACCATCTCTTTGAAACAGTTCATGAGTTCATGGTTAAGTTATAACCTTAGTTAAAACTTATTAATTTCACGTGAGAGGTTACCTGGTATAGAATTCAAAAGCCAGAAATGTTGGCTGTCCTCACTAGAGCCTGGTAATAAGTGATTTTAAAAGTTTTTTTTAACAACAGAGCTCTATGGTTAAAAGTGGCTTAATTAAAAATAGCTATCCAGGGTTGGGTGCGGTAACCCTGGATATCTATTTTCATGCCTATAATCCCAGCACTTCAGGAGGCCAAAGCAAGAGGATTGCTTGAGCAGGAGTTTGAGACAAGCCTGGAAAACATAGTCAGACCACATCTCAAAATTAAATAAATAAATAAAGTATCCAAACTATATCTATTTAAAAGGCCTTTATCTTTTTCTCTTCTTGATTCATGTCTTTCTGGAATAAGTTTTTTTCTTCTGAATTGTTTTTCTCCATTTTTTCTTCTTGCCACACTTGAAGCACACATGAGAGAACCTAGGTAAATTCTAACAGCCTGGGACTCATAGGGAAAAACAGAGGAGGTGTCACAGACCCCATTCTGGGAAAAACCTCCATTTTCCTCATGAAACCCCAGGAACTGAAAGTTGATAGATCTCTCTTGAAATCTAAGTCTTGGTTCAGTTTTCAATTTTACATTATGTTACCTGACTTTTTTTTTCTTTTTTTATTTTGGGTATATCAGAAATTGCTTCACATTATGGGAAAGCTTTTAGCCATGGTTTGTAATAACCAGATAGGAAATACACTATAAGGGACTGCTAATTGCAATTAGGAGGAATACTTGGCTCCTTGCATGCTTGGATCAGAGAAGCATTCTCTTGACCACCTAGAAGGTAAGAAAACATCCCTACCCCCTACTGAGAGATGAGAATCCCATGGGCGATGGGCTGATTACAAAATGGGCTGAATGGCTTTGGACTGTCTTGCAATAAAATGCAGGGTAGAAGCACTGTACTAGCTTCTTCTGTAGTATCTCCCTCTTTTTGGGGGAATCCAGGATCCTATATAAAATGGCACCCTTAATTTGTTTCTGCCTTCCAGTTGTGCCTACTTATTAGGCCCTAGAAACTGCATGATTTTCCAGCCCTGTTTCTCAAAGGTCTCCAGCCCGAATCTAGTAATCCCATTAGGACACTTAAGAACTGGCAAATGAAAAATCTTACAACTACTGGATCTTCTGTCTGTCTATGTATTTATATATGCTGTGTGTGTGATGTTTACTTAAAAGAGCTCTAATTAATTGGTTTAAAGAAAAGTAAACACTTAAATATTTTCTCAGTAAAATTAAAACTAATGCCCTTTAGTTCACCTAACTTTAGTAATCTTTGGTAATAAAGACAGATTAAAAAATTATTGATAAAATAGGCTGGGTGAAGTGGCTCATGCCTGTAATCCCAGCACTTTGGGAGGCTGAGGTGGGCAGATCATGAGGTCAGGAGATCGAGACCATCCTGGCTAACACGGTGAAACCCTGTCTCTACTAAAAACACAAAAAAATCAGCCGGATGTGGTGGCAGGCACCTGTAGTCCCAGCTACTGGGGAGGCTGAGGTAGGAGAATGATGTGAACCCAGGAGGCAGAGCTAGCAGTGAGCCAAGATTGCACCACTACACTCAAGCCTGGGTGACAGAGCAAGACTTCATCTCAAAAAAAAAAAAAAAAAAATCATTGGTAAAATAAACATGTCTTCAAAATTCAGACATTTGGTCTAAAATGGGTCTGATATTAGGTTTGCCAAATGCTTTAAGATCGTAAACTGCCTCTTTAACTTTTGAAAATTGTTCAATTTACCTAGCTTGGAGTCATTACATTCTAGATAAGGCCTGGTGACCTGTGAAATTAGCCCCCTAGCTATGCAAAGAAGGTTATAAAGAAAAGAGATTTTGTATAAGAAAGGATCTTGTATGGTAAATTTTTGTCCTAAAGTGAAATGACTGGTTGTTGAAATGGCCATTGTCCAAGCATGTAATAGATGGTCTAAGTCATGAAAGGATTCATGAAAGGGAATTTATGCAAGAAACATTGTACAATTTAAAGGTTATTAGGCTGCCTAAATGCTTCATAAGTGCCACTATAACTCGTAACTACACAGTTACCTGCTTTACTGCTAGGTAAGTGCTGGGCACATGTGGAGTTAGCCACATCCCACAGCTATGCTGGAAAAAGTTAGAATTGATCTGCACTTCTGTCCCTTGTCTGTCCTAAGCTCCACACCTGGTACATAATTAAGATGTCCTACTAACCAGGTTTTTCATCAAAAATAGAAGTTGCACAGAGTTAACAGTGTAACATGTATTTGAGGCTACTGAAGAAACAGTTCCATATACAAGGCATGCAAGAAAAGTAGAATGTACTTTTGATAAAAGCTTATAAGAAGGCCTGGGAATATGGATTTCTTGCCCAAGTTTAGAGGGTTAAAGTATTCTTTTAAGTGAGATAGGAAAAATCTAAAGGTTTAAGCAAGTTTTGAAAGGTTTATAAAAAATCAATTGTAAAAGAGATTCTATGTGTAAACATATTGGCTAAAGTTAAAGGGGTATTAGTCAATGTTTCCGTAAGTTGAACATTGGAATAAAGGCATACAGAGTTTTCTTTAAACATGGTTCTGCTCTGTAACAACAACTAAACTGTAAAGGGTTACAAAAGTTCATAAAAACGTTAACTTATGGTGAAACTAATTAAAACCAGATAGATTTATAAAATTTTAATAAAAACTAGCTTTAGCATTAAAGATGCAATAATGCAAACATGAAATTTGGTTTTCTCTTTTGAAAAAGATTCTTATGTAATATTGATAGTCAATGAAAAAATGCTGTTTGACTTTTAAGGGAGGGGAGAGAGAAGAGACCAATTCAACCGGCCTCATGCTATCTTCAATGGGTCTTGTAGTTTGAGAAGCTAAGTCTCTTTTTTATCAAACTAAAGGTTTTTTCCTTTTTAAAACTTTGTGAGTTATCATTTTGGCTAAATAAATGGCTTATGGTGACCTAGCATTCTATTTTGTGATATCCAGTGTTTTAAACCTTTGATATTTGACAAACCTGTCAAGATCAAATTCGAAGTTAAAAAAAATAGGTCCCCTACAGTCCAAAAAGACATAGTCTGCTTATTTAATGTACTAAAATCATGCAGAAACATGGCCAAATGTAAAATGATGTTTAACTTTCTTTGGGTGATATTCATATAAATGTGTTATTAGCATGTGTTTCAAAATTGAGTAAGATTCCTATAATTTTGATATGCCTTAGCATATGTTATCAGTAATAATTATAATTTTCTATATTAAATTATTGTGTGCCACAGAGGTTACAAATTTTCTTGTTAGTTGTGTTTGACTTTGGCTGCCCTAAAATGTCTTCTCATCCACAGACAATTGTTACCTTGTTTTGATCCTCTTTAGAAGATAGTTTTATAATCAGCTATAAAACTTGGATGGGTGCTCTTGAATGCAAGTTTCTGATAGCTTTGGAGATTGCAACATTAGAATAAAGGAGAGAACGTTCAGGACTCTCATGGAGAGCTTAAGTGTTCATGAATATTAAGCAGTATAAGAGTTTACTGAATGGAATGAACTAATGGAAAACTGAACTGATCTTTTTCTTTGTTTTTTTTTCTTTGGTTTTTTTTTGTTTTTTTTTTTTTTTTGGCTTAAAACATGGCTGATCCTTTTCATTTTTCAGAGAGCCAAGAAAACTTTTCTTTTGAGCTACTAACCACTTTTAACAACTGAGTAAAATATACACCTGTGAACAAAATTTGGAGCATGTTTGTTTCTCTCTACCTGATTTCTCCAGAATTTGGAAGCTATTTACAAGTATTCTTAATTTATGGCAAAAAAATTATTTGCATAAATGCAATAAGAATGTTTTCTTTTGCAACAGGACACAATTGGAGAAACTGTTTATTTTACCAAGGCTTTGACTGGAATGGCATGCTTTTGTTTAAGGAATCAAACTTGACTTACAGAGCCAATGAAAACCCCTAGGGTAAACTGGCCTCGTACCTTGTCTACACAGTCCCTGTACAGGGTTCCTAACCTATGGTAAGTAAAGAATGTCACTTTCCAACAGGCCCAGGAATCTTAAGTTATCTTGGGATCTTAAGAAGAGAGGAATGCACCCAACTCATAGGCAACTCAATCAGTTCTGAGACCCTACCCAGGAACAGAAGACAGCAAGGAAACCTCACTTCGACCCCCTATGATTCCATCTCCAACTTGATAAATCAGCACTCCCCACTTCCCTAGCCCCTACCAGTCAAATTATCTTTAAAAACTTAAGCTGGGCATGGTGTCTCATGCCTGTAATTCCAGCACTTTGGGAGGCCTAGACGGGCGAATCACAAGGTCAGGATTTGGAAAGCAGCCTGGCCAACATAGTGAAACAACGTCTCTACTAAAAATACAAAAAAATAGCCAGGTGTGGTGGCAGGCACCTGTAATCTCAGCTACTCGGGAGGCTGAGGCAGGAGAGTTGCTTGAACCCAGGAGGCAGAAGTTGTAGTGAGCTGAGATCACACCATTGCACACCAGCCCAGGCAACAGTGTGAGACTCTATCTCAAAACAAACAAAAAAATGCTCAGGAAGTCTGGTTTGAATAATAATAAAACTCTGGTCTGCTGCAAAAATAAAGTAAAAAAAAAAAAACAGGTAAGTTAATTCTAATAAAGTCTATTGTTACAAAGTCTTTGGAGTTTCTATAACAGCAGAACAGTTACAAGACAGAACCTTCAAAAACCACTTCACTGCAACTCTGAGTCCCTAAGGAAAAGAGAAACAAATGTGGAAAAATCAAATGCTTTTTTAATGTCACAGAGGTCATTGTTTTCTTCTATAATTATGACAGCAAAATCTAGATATCTGTGTATATATACATATATATGTGTTTTTTACATTTTAGATAGCATGTCATTCTCTATTTTATAAAAATTTTATATATAATACATATACATGAAATGTGAATTGGAAAATATTAAGCATTAATAAAGAAAATAATGCATAACTCCTACTGGAATAACTTACAATTATTGTTTTTATATTTATGAACAGCTCTAGAACTTTAACATGAACATATATAAAAGTGCCTACTTCCTTAGAATTCCATTTTGATGTCTTATTTTGTTGGGTTTTGTTTGGTTTTGGTTTTGGTTTTGGTTTGTTTTGAGATGGAGTCTCGCTCTGTTGCCCAGGCTGGAGTGCAGTGGCACGATCTCGGCTCACTGCAACCTCCACCTCCCCTCCTTCTTATGCATTGATAAGAAGCATAAACCTAACTGATTCCTTGTGAGAGAAAAAGAAAAGTGAAATCTGAAAAATGTCTTTGTGTAAGTCATGTAGTGACCACCTTGCAGTGACAACCCTGAGCTAATCAATGCACATCTTTAAACACATAGTATCCCTCACGGCCTTGGCTATTACTATGCTCAGAAATAGATTTGTACCAAGAGGACCTGTGTATGTCTACATGCCAAATTTGCCTTGCAATTGATCCGTTCTATGTTTTCTCTGGTTAATTCCCATCAATTTCTGTGTCTACATTTGGACATACAGACCTTGAAACCCCCTACAAAAGCCATTGTAAAGCAAGGTGGTTCCTAAACAGATCACCTGAAACTTTCTCATTTTCTGTTGTTCTGGGAGGAGTGAGGAGGACAGGAAGGTGTCACAGAGTGGGGAGGAAGGAGAAGTGGAGTTGAGTGAGACCTGAACGGTCTTACCGCTCCTACCTCCACATCCACATGCCTGAAACCCTGGGCCCTGGGCCAGGTGAAGGCATCCCTGGGGTGCAATGTTCCTTGGCCCTTGAACCAAAACAGGAGGGCCCCACAGAGGCAGCACAGCCTGTCCACGCACAACCCTCATGAGTATGTGGACTCACACTTGTAGTTTTGCAGAGGATTAATGTCAACTTTATTGTCCATTGACTTATTAACAACTTATTTCTCCTTTGCATGGAAAAAATTCAGAGAATTTGGTAATACAGATTACAGTAGCCAAAGAATAAAACACCATGGTATAGAAAAAATAGTCTTATTGTTTGGCTGCATTCCCACTAGTGCTGTTGAGACTTTGGGAGCACCCGGGCAAGTCTCCAAAAAGGGGATGAGGAAGCCAAAAGCAAGCTGCATTTGAATGCTTGGCTTTAACTTCCTCTGGGTTTTCCCAGTGAATCTTTTGTTATGAAGTTTCTGGTCATTTACTGTGACAGAGAGAACAACAGAGCCCTGAACTTTCCTCCTGGCCCTGTCATCCACACATGGGCTATCTTAGATATATTATTCATTCTGAAGATGTCTTTCACCTTTCAAGCTTAGCACCTTTCTCCAGAAGCCTGCTCCTCTGTGCTGTGTTTCTGGCCTCAGTGAGTGAGGACAGTCACCCATCCATCATGCTAGGAACCCAGCGGCCATCTGTGGCTTCATCTTCCTTGCAGTCAGAGGGTCACTAAGTCTCACTGTTCTTTAAATCCCTCCATATTTCTGCCCTGAATTACTGCAGCCGCCTCCCTGCTGTGCCATCCATCTGGGCATTACTGCCAGGGTAACCTTTCCTTATGTGAGTGCTGCTGATTTGGGTCCTCCAAAAGCACTGTGGTGGCTCCTGTCTCCTTCAGGGTGAGATATGAGCTGTGGAACAGCAGCTTCAGCACCCAGTCCATTTGTTGGGTCTCAGGTCCTCCAGTTTTCCTTGGATTCTCCTTCCTCACCAGTCCTCCACACACTTCACTCCAACCACACAAAACACAGTTTTCAGAAGAAGCCACAGTGCTTCATGCCTCCCATCAGGGTCTCTCAATCTCTGCATTATTTACACTCAGGGCTGGAGAGCTGTGTTGTAGGGGACTGGCCTGTGTGCTGTAGGATGTTAGCAGCATACCTGACCTCTATTCGCCATGTGCCTATAGCATAGCCACCCCCAGTTTTGATAACCAAAACACCCTCGGACATTACCAAATGTGCCCCTGAAAGATCATCCCCAGTTGAAAGCAGCTGCTCTTTGCTTTTACAAATGCGGATCTTTTTACCTGGAATAACCTTCCCTTCATACTGAACTCCTACCCAGTCATCTCTTCAAAACTTCAGCCCAGTCATCTTCAAAACTTCAAAACTCAACCCGGTCATCTCTTCTTCTCTGGTGACCTCCTTGCTCAGGCACAGCCAGAGCTAATCCTTATTTTCCTTGTGAAGCCAGCATTCCTTGTAATATCTTTAAAATCAAGCTCATCTCACTATATTGGAGTCTTTTGCTTGGAAGTATCTTTCTTTTCCCTAGCCTATTAGTGCCCAGGAGAAATGGCAGAGATCATGGCTTCTTTGTGCCCTCCTTGTCTGGGGTAGATCCTAGCAAGGCACACCTGGGGAAAATTTGTTCAAAGAATGAACTGATTTCATCTTATTCTCTCATGCTAATGGCAATTAAAACATATTTGTTTATGGTGAGTTTGACACCAATATTTTGTGTTTACTAAGATAAACTCTAAACCAAAACTGGAGCCTAATTTTGCTTCTAAGGTTCTGATTTTGAATGCTAAAAGGAAGTAGGTGTGAAAGCTAAGGACTTTTTCTACCAGTGGGAATGTCAATGATGGGGAATAAAATCAAAATTCCTTATGGGGCCCTACCAAGCCATCATTTTTTCTCATCATAAAACTGAATCTTTCTGAAACAAATGTATTAGCAAATTCTAGCATAAACTTATACAAATTGGCATCAACTTTTGAAAAGCTGGCATTTGCACAAAAATTACTATTTCATGATGACTCTGTGTACAAGTAGATGTCTGATATATTCTCCCAGGTCTAGAATATTCAATAGAGGAATAAGAACATAAAAATTCTTAAGCAAATCCAGAAAGTGAAATTTTTACCCAGGCAACTGGTCTTATCCCTTCAAAAATCAATGTAAATCACTAGACAAAACAAAACACATTACCAAACACTAAAGAATTAATGCCAGAAAAGGTAAACATACAGGTAAATATAAAATACTTTTATCTTGCTTCTCATAATTTTTTATGAAATAATTTACTGTTTAAGCAAAAATAATAACAAAGCATGATGGTGTTTAGAACATACGTAGAAACAAACTGTATGAAAGTATGGCTGTGGCATGTCATTGAAACACACACATATATGTTTTCATCCACAGTTCCTTGTTCATAACTGTCATAGCCCTTGAAGACAAGGTTTGGAAGCTTCTGGAGAGCTGAACACATGAATGGTGACTAAAAGGTGAAGAACTCATTCACTTGCTGAGAGGGTGGCGCTCCCTGACTCCACATGGACACAGGCTCCTGCACTTGGGACCCTTCAAAATCTTCCAGACCTCATCCCGTGTGTATCTCTTCATCTGGCTGTACATACATCTACATCCTTTAAAATGTCCTTCGTAACAAACTGGTAAACAACATAAGCATTTCCCTGAGTCTGAGTTCTGTGAGCCACTCCAGCAAATTAATCAAACCTATAGAGGGGGTTGTGGGAAGCACAGCTTGAAGCCAGTTGATTAGATAAATTCCAGAGGCCTGGACTTATGACTGGTGTCTGGGGGTAGGGAAGTGGCAGCCTTGCAGACTGGGCCCTCTTTTTGTGGGATCTGATGCCATCTCTGGGTAGATAGAGTTGGAATTGAACTGGAGGATGTCCAGCTGGTTCCTGCTGCAGAGGTGACTGCTTGCTTGCTGGTGGGGAGAAAGCCCCCACATACTCTGGGTCTCATAAGTCTTCTGTGTAGATTGTTGTTGTGTTGGTGTGGATACAGAGGAGAAACAGTTCGGGTTTTTCCTAAGAATTGCAGTAGGAGGAGATAGAAATATGTTGTTACAAGGTTTTTACAATGTACATGAATTGGTATCATATTATATGAAATTAAATGGTGATAAGTTTAAAATGCAAAATATAAATCCAGAGAATTCTTCTGGCTCTTATCCAAGACCACCAAGGTGGAACTTCTATGAGTCTGTAAGAATCACAGTGTTACTGGGCTTGGGGTGCCTAGTAACCTAGTACAGATATGACTTAGACCACAACACCCAAGTCCCTTGGAATACCTGGAACGCTTTCCCAGAAAGGATGGGTACAAACAAACCCAACTTCAAAGACTTCAAAGATGACACTACCTAACTCTTCAATGCCCAGACACTACAAACATCCACAAGCATCACGACTCTCCAGGAAAACATGGCCTCAGCAAATAAGTAAGTCACCAAGAGCCAATTCCAGAAAGACAGAAATATGTGATCTTCAGAGAATTCAAAATAGCTGTTTTGAGGAAACTCAGTGAAATTCAAGATAACACAGAGAAGCAATTCAGAATCCTATCAAACACATTTAACAAAGAGATTGAAATAATTTTTAAAAATCAAGCAGAAATTCTGGAGTTGAAAAATGCAATTGACGTACTGAAGAATGCATCTGAATCTCTTAATAGAAGAATTGATCATGAAGAAGAAAGAATTAATGAGCTTGGGGCCAGGCCCAGTGACTCATGTATGTCATCCCAGCATTTTGGGAGTCTGAGGCAGGTGGATCACCTGAGGTCAGGAGTTCAAGACCTCCCTGGCCAACATGGTGAAACCCCATCTCTACTACAAATACAAAAATTAGTCAGGTGTGGTGATGGGTGCCTGTAATCCCAGGTACTAGGGAGGCTGAAGCACGAGAATCACTTGAACCTGGAAGGTGGAGGTTGCAGTCAGCCAAGATTGGGCCACTGTACTCTAGCCTGGGTGACAGAGCAAGACTTTGTCTTTAGAAAAAAAAAAAAAAGATTTAGGCCGAGCATGGTGGCTCAAGCCTGTGATCCCAGCACTTTGGGAGGCTGAGGTGGGCGGATCATGAGGTCAGGAGATCAAGACCATCCTGGCTAACACGGTGAAACCCCATCTCTACTAAAAATACAAAAGGAAATTAGCCAGGCGTGGTGGTGGGCACCTGTAGTCCCAGCTATTCAGGAGGCTGAGGCAGGAGAATGGCGTGAACCCAGGAGGCGGAGCTTGCAGTGAGCCAAGATTGTGCACTGCACTCCAGCCTGGGTGACAGAGCAAGACTCTGTCTCAAAAAAAAAAAAAAAGAAAAGAAAAGATTTAGGGCGCTTGAAGACAGACTAATTGAAAATACACAGTCAGAGGAGACAAAAGAAAAAAAAAATGAAATTGAATGAAGCAGGCCTAGAAGATCTAGAAAATACCCTTCAAGTGGCAAATCCAAGAGTTATTGGCCTTACAAGGAGGTAGAGAGAGATAGGGGTAAAAAGTTTATTCAAAGGGATATTTCTTACAACTGCATGTGATATGAATCTATAATTATACACACAATTTTTGTTGTAAAAAACTAGATAAAATAGTCTTTTTGAACAGATATTTCACAAAAGAAGATAAAAAAAAGGCCAATAAGCACATGAAAAGATTCTCAGTATCATTAGTTCTCTGGAAATGCAAATTAAAATCGTAATGAGATACTACTACATACCCATTAACATAGCCAAAATTACCCAAATAAACCACCCAGAAAAATACCAAATATTGGCAAGCATACATTTCTGTATGAGAGAGCAAGTATGTCATATATTTAATGGAAACTATCACACATTCCTGGTGGAAATATAAATTGGTAGTCATTTGGACGTTTCTCATGTAATTAAGTAAATACATACTAAACATAAGACCTGAAATTCTATTCATCAGTAATTAACCTTGAGAAGTGGAAACATACGTCTCTATAAATACTTGTACCACAGATGTTCATAGCATCTTTATTCATAACAGCCAATAACTGAAAACAGCTCAAATGTCCATCAGTAAGTAAAAATAAAAAATAAAAAAATGGTGTTTCCATACAGCAGAATAGTACTCAGTAGTCAAAAGAAACTACTGACACATAGCAAGATGAATGAAACTAAAAAACCTTATTCCAAGCAAAATAAGGCAGACACAACATAATACATACTGATGACTCCAGTCATGTTAAATTCTGGAACAGGCAAGGTAATCTGTGGTGACAGGATCAGTATTGTCTGCAGCCAGTGTGGGGAGAATGACCACAGAGGGGTGGGAAGGACCTTCTCGGGCAATGGAAATGTTGTGTATTTTCAACACAGCACCACTTCCATGGGATGTATATATTTGTCAAAACTCAACTAAGTATACACTTAAAATAGATGCATTTTAAAGTTTAGATACAACCTCAATAAAGTTTATTAAAAATTATAATGCTAGCTGAGCGTGGTGGCTCACGCCTTGTAATCCCAGCACTTTGGGAGGCCAAGATGGGCAGATTACTTGAGGTCAGGAGTTCGAGACCAGCCCGGCCAAGATGGTGAAGCCCCGTCTCCATTAAAAACACAAAAATTATCCAGGCATGTTGGTGGGCACCTGTAATCCCAGCTACTCAGGAGGCTGAGGCAGGAGAATGGCGTGAACCCAGGGGGAAGCCTCTTTTTTTTATTTTAGCATTCTGTGGTTGAAGATTATGTCAGATTAGAACTTTATTCACAGACTCTGTGTCTCAAAGCCCCTGCTCCCATCACAGCGGCATATTTGCAGAGTAACGAACCTCAAATTTGCCCTCCTTCCTAGTGTCTTGCCAATGAAAAGTGCTTCCGACTCTGACCCTAGTCCTGCTTGTTTTTGTTGTTGTTGTTTTGTTGTTTTGTTTTTTCCAAGCAGAGCTAAAGCAACTTCAGTACTATTGGAGATTTGGAAAGTGCCTTCACATTGTCTTTGCCAGTTCTCACCTGGGAAGCCTGCAGATGCCCCATGAGAGGAGAATCTAAGGCTGTTGAGGGAGGGGCCATGATCTTGGTCCTGAAGCTGTTGGTCTCAGAGGCTTTAAATCACTTCACCGTACTTGACTTGTTCTCTCGCAGTGCCTTTGGTTTCCCTAAGTTCTAGTCCTTAGACAGAGTCTGTGCCTTGCAACACTTTTCTCTTTAATCCATATTAATCCTAGTGGTGAGGAGGTGATGTGGTGGGCAGGGGAGCAGTAAATGTTCTTGAAATTGAATTCCAATGATTTCTTGCTGTGCTTTCTCTAGGCTGTGCCCTTTACAGGGAGTCTCCAGTGCTACAGCTGATTTTCCTCCGTCCTCTACTCCACGTCCTGGCTGCAGCATCCACAGATTATTGTCTTGAATCTGACCCCAGTTGTTTTACTAATTATACCCCTCTTCATGACACAGGAAGGATAAGATGAAGCTGTCTGGGATGGAAAATAATCTGTTCCTCTCACATAGAATAAAGATCTTGAAAAGTATTTTTTCTCTGTAGAGTCTGTCTGGAGAAAGTTCTGGGCATATTTATCAGAAAATAGTTCTCCTGATGACAGAGCCATGAGGGAATCTGTTTGAATTCTTATCTTGAGAACCCAGAAGTTTCTGGAGGGAAATTCCATAAAAGTGTGAGGTGTATGGCCCCCAGTTCTTACCCTACCCTATCCACACTTGTTCTCCAGGCATTTGTGGAATTATCATGTAACTGTTTCCACCAGCTTGTGCTTTCAATGGAAGAATCATGCAATTTATAAATTTAGAAAGGAGACTTTATTTCTGATAAAGGGTTGAAGCTGAAGGACAGCCATCTTAACAGGCTGGAAAGCAAAGCCTCCCACAGAGACTGTGATCAGGCACTTCAAGAGAGGGAAAGACGAGAAATGAATTCATGCGAATGGATTGGCCAAGTGCACATACTCAGCAGGCTATAGAAGGAGCTATGGATATTCACACGGCAGGCAGGCTCTCGTGTGTAATAAGCGAACACAAATGTTACATGCATTTCATATTTGGTTTTGGCTGAGGACATGAACTACAGATGAACTACAGTCTGGCTCTGTATACCAAAAGGGCTTTGTGCAGGGGCAGAAAGACACAGAGTGCACAGCCTCTGGAAATTGGCCAGGACAAGTCCGTGGTCAGTCTCAGCTCCTTTTCCTCAACTTCAAATTTACCTGGCTCCACTCCAGCACTGTGCCTGGACACTCCCTTAAGGAAGTATCTGAGCGTGCATTCATCAGAGGCCTCCTTTTATTCATTTCCCCTCTCTCAGCAATTACTGTCCTTGTTACCTGATGTCACACATCATAAAATCAAATTTAAGAAATTTCACTGTATTTTACAAGTATTTCTGGTGGAAAGATACATCTGGTCTCTGTTGTTACACCTAGTTTGAAAGTTATCATCTCACACAAAAAATATTAGAATTAATTTTATGATGTGCACCAAGATTTATCTTGGAATATATACAAATACTCAACCTTAAATTTCAAGCTATTATAAAATTTTGTTTTATATATATATATATATATACACACACACACTATGTATATAGTGTTTATTTTGTTTTATACATAGATAAACACTATATATATAGTGTTTGGTAGAATTAATATCATACCTAATATTAAAGTATTCAAAATATCCATATCTGTCACATAAGTAAAGCACAAGTTCTACAATGCCCTGATAGAAAAGCTTCCTATTTGTCTTTCTATGGATGCCTCCTATGGAAATAGAGGGAGACATCTTAGGACACTGATCCCAGGGGTGCCTTCAGAGACCCTGCCCAGAACATGACCCAGCAGGGATGTGAGGGGTTTCCATCTCTGTGCTTGGCATCCTGTCTCCTTCACAGAAAATCTAGGATCTTCTGCCATCCCTGGGGTGGGCTGCTTCACCATTCAGGACACTGTGGGACAGACAGGGGGTGTGGCAGGCCACAGACATCAAAGGCCATAGTGTGGATGAGGATCGAGGTGCCAACCTGCCCCAGTGAGAACAGGGATCCCCAAAGGGCAGAGTCCCAGGAGATGATCTTAACCATGTGGAGATCTGTGTGCCTGTCTGAGAGAAGCGTCCGCACGTGGACAGTGTGTGCCTGTGTGAGGGTGAAGGCTCATTCATGAAGATGTGTACCTAGACTGAGGTTGTGATTGGGGAAAATATTTCTCAATTAAGAGATAATTAAAAACTTCAGAGTGATTTGTTTGTGGAAAAAGAAAATAAGTCATGAAGAAACCTTATGTAGAAACAGTCCCTGGACAATGTTTGTCAGAATACAGTTTAATATTTAGGACATGCCTGTCTAAGAAGGAAAGCCCCATCTTCTTATAGCCTGAATACTACCCAAACTTCTCCTAGACCTCTTATACAATGAATATGCTGGTATTTTATAGAGTAACTGGATACCAAAGACATTGGTGCCATTTATATTTCTGATACCTCACTAATTTATTCATTGACCAGTCCTGACCTAGAGACCTTTTCCCATGAAATGTAATTTTCAATTCAGTGAGTATTTATACCGTGATACAAACTGTCTAGATCTGCCTGTTGATTCTGACATGATGACCATGTTGTTGATGAAGATGACATTCTCAGAAAAATAAGCCTGCTTCAAGGAGCCAACTGCAGAGTCATATTTATGTCTGTTTTTCTTTGAGACATGAAGGGCATGAGGTCTAAACAACATCATGAATGGTCTCCTGAGGGTTGGATGCTGTTAATCAAAACAGGACTGCCCTAGAAGGTGGTCAGAGGCTCCCTGGCTGGTTCCTCTCTGCATCTGCTCCTCACTGGGGATCTGCCTTGGGTGGGTTCTGAGCATCTCCTGCTGGTCCTCTGCTGCCCATGCATCCCAGACAAAGGAGGGCTGGGGGATCTGATCCTGAGATGCCCAGTGCTATGTCTGGCTCCAAGGCAGAAGCTCTGCCAGTCCTGGGGGCTGCACCTTGGATCTTTTCTGTGCAACCTCCCCTGTGCACTGAGCTTCCTCACAGCAAGGTGACAGGATCAGCTTCACAGACATTACTGCAGGCAATTTTCAGCAAATCTAATTGTAGTTTGATGATATAATTCAGGAATCGTGTTCATTGGGGTGTAAGTGACTGACATATCCACACACATACACACACGCACATGCACACACACACAGATTGCATGGACATTCATGTACATTTCCCCCAAACTGGACACATTTTGTATCATTCCTGATAAGTTCAGAAAATTTTGAGGTTTTTAATCATAAACTAAAAGATAATATTTTCTATAACCAAACTTGCAAATGACTAAGATGAGAATATCGGGTCAGAAAAATCAAGACTGAGTTATTACCTGCAGTCTAATGGTGGTAAGTTACATAATGGAGCTGTGTGAGATAGGATCCCAGGTGCTCTAATTCTTAACCCCTCAATCACAGCTGGCCAGCAATCTCTGACAGTGGGGAAGCTAGAGGTTCCCCTACATGGGATAGCTCTCTGACTCCATAAAACTTCGCTGGGCTTCTCTGCAGGCTCTGAGGTGTGCAGAGTCCTGCCCCAGATTCCTCAATCAGACAAATCTCTGCTCTTTCCCTGGGGATGCAAAGATAGTGTGGAAAAGCACGAGACGTCCTCTACTCAAGGTCTCTGCACGTGGACAAAAACCAGTGAATGTGGAAAATGCACATTCTTGATCCTTTGAACAATCACTATGAAAAACTCAACTCTCTGTGCCAGGACATCAAGCAGAATTAATAAATAATGTAATTGAAATAAATGTGAAAATTACAGTTGTTAGCAGGTGAACACTTGTTCATATATTTTCCAATAAAACACAACAAAGTGGGTGTTCTCTAAAAAAATCCACAAACAGGCTTGGCATGGTGGCTCAAGCCTCTAATCCCAGCATTTTGAGAGGCCGAGGCGGGTGGTTCACGAGGTCAAGAGATCGAGACCATCCTGGCTAACATGGTGAAACCCTGACTCTACTAAAAATACAAAAAAAAATTGGCCGGGCGTGGTGGCAGGCGCTTGTAGTCCCGGCTACTCGGGAGGCTGAGGCAGCAGAATGGTGTGAACCCGGGAGGCAGAGGTTGCATTGAGCCGAGATCGCACCACTGCACTCCAGCCTGGGTGACAGAGTGAGACTCCACCTCAAAAAAAAAAAAAAAAAAAGAAAATCCACCGTGTGTTGACCCTGAGAATGCTCTTCCCTCCTTCCTCCTCCAGGCAGCAAAATGCAGGTAGTCAGGTTCCCAGCAGCTGCTTTCTGACATCTGTGGCAGGCCATGTGCTGAGGCCCATGTCCTTTGATCCACTCTAATGAAAGGGCTCCACAGTGATTCCTAAGCACAGCCATTTCTGGGAGTCATGATGATCCCCTGAGAGGCAGCACTGACTTGCACGAGACTCAATTATCTTTTGCAGCTTCCTTGGACAGCACAGAAATATAGGATTCTTCCACCCAATCCGCCCTCCCTCTCTCCTTCATTCAGGAACAGGCTTCCATCATACACCTTCAGCTTCCCAGCCTCATTCCACTCTTTGTGCATTTTCTCTCAAAGGGATGGATGTACTTCTGACAAAAATGCAGGGACATTTCATGCGGTCTTGAAATTTTCTGCTTAGAATACCAATATAGCACAAATGTTACCAGAAAGAGGTTCCAATTTGGGGCAAATCCCCAAAGTAAAAGGAAAGCAAGTTTATTAGAAAAGTAAAAGATTAAGAATGGCTACTCCATAGGCAGAGCAGCAGTATGGGCTGCCGGTTGTCCAGTTTTATGGTTATTTCTTGATTATACATTAAACAAGGGATGGATTATTCTTGAGTCTCCCAGGCAATTCCTGGAGCTGATGGTTCCTCCCCTTTTTAGACCATACAGGGAAACTTCCTGATGTTGCCATGGCATTTGCAACAGTCATGGCGCTGGGTGGAGTGTATTTTAGCATGTTAATGCATTATAATTAGTGTATAATGAGCAGTGAGGATGAACTGAGGTCACTTTTGTCACCATCTTCGTTTTGGTGGGATTTGGCCAGCTTCTTAACTGTTGCCTTTATCATCTAGGTCTTTATGACCTGGATCTTGTGCAGACCTCGTATCTCATCTTGTGACTAAGAACGCCATAACTTACTGGGAATGCAGTGCAGCAGGTCTCGGTCTTATTTTTCCTAGCCCTATGCAAGATGGAGTTGTTCTGGTTCCAAAGCCTCTGACACAAAGTAGCAAAAATATTTATAATATGAGCATGGTTACGTTGCCAAATATAAAATAAAATAAAATAATGGCAACATTCAATTTTATGTGTTATCTTGACTAGACAACTGTCTCAGCTACTTAATCACACATTGGTGTTCCTCCAACGACATAATACAGGTATTAGGAGAGCCTGTCATTATGTTTTTCCATTATTTTTTCCTAAGTAACGAAGAATGTTCTAGATAATTGAGGTGGGGCTGATTCAATCGGAGCATAACAGAAGACAATGGGTCTCCACGGTAGATGGCAGATGCAGGTCTTCCCAGGAATTCCAGCCTGTCTTTGCCGAAGGCCAGCAGTATTGACCGTAGGCTGCCTAGCCAGACCCTACAGTTACTGTTACCCAGAGCTCACAGCACAATGGAGTGTCCATCCTCAACTCTCCTCAAAGCCACAGGTGAGAGTGCAAACTGTGCGACAGTGTGAGAAGCCCAAGACCAGCTCTATATCAATATCCCAGTGGATAAAACTAGTATTCCCTTCATGACTAATGTCAACTTCATTTCCCAAACGCCTCCATGCACAGAAGACAGCAGGAGAGTCCAGGCAACGGGGAGTGAGAAAGTCCCCTCAGCTAACCAGGTCCTGCAGACCCGAGTCCTGGGATTTTGACTACAGAAAACACATCCTGTTTTCAGGGAAGAGAAGAAAGCGAACTGTGAGAATCAAGTCTACAGAGAAGGAAAACGGATTAGCAGAAAGAGGGTTAACTGAATCAGTCTGAGTCAGATGTGCACAGTTTTACAAGATGAGGGGGATAGCTGTGAAAACCATAAGGTTTTAACTACTCCGACCCTGGGTGAGCCTCTCTATTGGTTCCTATCAGAACTCAAAGCCAGTTCTAAACAGAGATTCCCACGGAAGTCTCTGCCCTGAGTCTAAATGGAAAACACTCCTCAAGTTCCCCTGAGATTCATCGGGACTTTCATCCAGCTGACCACAGGATTATCTGCCCCTACAGTGGCACTGTGGCTTCTGTGGAGGCGAAGATGTGCCCTCGTGTTACAAAAACAATGAAACAAAAAGGACAAAAAAGGTCTGCATTTAGAGATATCAAATGTTAGTACAGGAGTGTAAATCTGGGAAGTTTCCTGGGGAAATCTGACAATGAGGCAGCCCCAGACCATGACAGGAAGCCAGCCCTTAGCAGCATCTGCACCTGCCCTAGGACAGCCCCGTGCACAGTGTCCCGGGCGCCCCCTGGTGGTCATGGGACCCCTGCAGGAAGGTTTGTGTCTGGGCTCACACTGACTTCCCCTCACTGTGCCTCTTGCACGGTAATACAAAACCATGTCCTCGGCTCTGAGGCTGTTCATTTGCAGATACAGTGAGTTCTTTGCATTGTCTCTGGAGGTGGTGAATCGGCCCTTCACAGAGTTTGCGTAGTATGTGGTACCACCACTGCTAATAACTGAGACCCACTCCAGCTCCTTCCCTGGAGCCTGGCGGACCCAATCCGTGGTATAGCTACTAAAGGTGAATCCAGTGGCCTCACAGGAGAGTCTCAGGGACTCCCCAGGCTGTACCAAGCCTCCCCCAGACTCGACCAGTTGCACCTCAAACTGGACACCTGCAAATAAAGAGACATCCTGGTCAGAAATTGCCACACATATTCACTGTTTCTCTCACTCATATCCACTCACACTCAAACTCCCTAGTTTTCCATGAATCACCTTCTAAAATAGCAACAAGGAAAACTCAGCTCAGCTCCAACTCCATGGTGAGTCCTCTGTGTTCAGTGCTGATCATCAAGTGGAAACGCCTTGGAGTCCCAGGGCTAAGGCTCCTCTCTCAGAGCTGCAGGGTCGGGATTGGGTTGGTTTTCATCAGTAGAGGGAGGGCCCTAATTTCATGTCTCCAACTATATAGCAAGTGCTAGGGTAGGACACTTGAGAAGTAGGCTGTATCCAGATAAGAAGCTATCACCCTGTAGAAGCTGGCTGGTAATGATGGTATTTGGAAAATGTGCTGTCTTATTATGAAATTGTGCTGTGATAAACATTTTGCCTTTATCACCCTATTTCATTTTAAAATATTTGTGTAAATTATGCTCTGTAGGAGTCACTATTTTTTCATTTACAGATGTGGAAGTAAACCCACACATGGAGGGGGCTCTGTGTGTATCTAAGAGCTCATGTCCAGGATGAGTGAACCCTGGTATCTAGCCCTGTGCTTCTCATCACCTGCTCCGACTGCTCCCTAAACCAACTCCAGTACAAAGCTGGATGTGTCTAGTGTTTTTTCCAGAACCCACTTTCCGTAGTAAGAGCATATGTGGTTTTGCTGCACTCCAGCGCTCGCCTGAAAATATGGGGAAAACTAGGGTCCAGGCACATTAATTTTCAGGTACTTCTGACATTTAACATATTTGTTCTATCTTTCTATTACTCCGTCCTTGTCTAAGGTTCCACTTGTCTGCTTGTAATACGATTTATAAGGCTTATTTGAAAGATAATACATTTCACATATTTAAAATGTACAGTTAGTAAACATGATAGAACTGTCATCATTATCAAGAAAGTGTACATGGGAATTCTTCTCAACATTTCCTCTTGTTCAGCTATATTCCTCCTCCTTTCCCCTTCCCTTCTTCTACCAGTTTCCCCAGCAACTACTGATCTTCATTATTTTATGTTAGATGCATTTCTATTTATCAGGATTTATAAAAATGAAATAACATAGTATATATTCTTACTGGTTTAGCTTATTTTACTCAACACAAATACTTAGATATTTTAGCTTTTTCTTCTGTGTACCAGGCATTTATTTATTATAAATGATGGGTAGTATTCCAGTGAACTCATTTATCATAATTTGTTTTCCTATTAAGCACCTTAACAATATTTGCATTTTTTTATTATACTTTAAGTTCTAGGGTACATGTCCACAATGTGCAGGTTTGTTACATATGTATCCATGTGCCATGTTGGTGTGCTGCACCCATTAACTCGTCATTTACATTAGGTATATCTCCTAATGCTTTCCCTCCCCTCTCCCCCCACCCCACAACAGGCCCCAGTGTGTGATGTTCCCCTTCCTGTGTCCAAGTGCTCTCATTGTTCAGTTCCCACCTATGAGTGAGAACACGGAGTATTTGGTTTTTTGTTCTTGTGATAGTTTGCTGAGAATGATGGTTTCCAGCTTCATCCATGTCCCTACAAAGGACATGAACTCATCATTTTTTATGGCTGCATAGTATTCCATGGTGTATATGTGCCACATTTTCTTAATCCAGTCTATCATTGTTGGACATTTAGGTTGGTTCCAAGTCTTTGCTATTGTGAATAGTGCCACAGTAAACATACGTGTGCATGTGCCTTTATAGCAGCATGATTTATAATCCTTTGGGTATATACCCAGTAATGGGATGGCTGAGTCAAATGGTATTTCTAGTTCTAGATCCCTGAGGAATCGCCACACTGACTTCCACAATGGTTGAACTAGTTTACAGTCCCACCAACAGTGTAAAAGCCTTCCTGTTTCTCCACATCCTCTCCAGCACCTGTTGTTTCCTGACTTTTTAATGATGGCCATTCTAACTGGTGTGAGATGGTATCTCATTGTGGTTTTGATTTGCATTTCTCTGATGGCCAGTGATGATAAGCATTTTTTCATGTGTCTGTTGGCTGCATAAATGTCTTCTTTTGAGAAGTGTCTGTTCATATCCTTTGCCTACTTTTTGATGGGGTTGTTTGCTTTTTTTTTGTAAATTTGTTTGAGTTCTTTGTAGATTCTGGATATTAGCCCTTTGTCAAATGGGTAGATTGCAAAACTTTTCTCCCATTATATAGGTTGCTTGTTCACTCTGATGGTAGTTTCTTTTGCTGTGCAGAAGCTCTTTAGTTTAATTAGATCCCATTTGTCAATTTTGACTTTTGTTGCCATTGCTTTTGGTGTTCTAGACATGAAGTCCTTGCCCATGCCTATGTCCTGAATGGTATTGCCTAGGTTTTCTTCTAGGGCTTTTATGCTTTTAGGTCTAATATTTAAGTCTTTAATCCATCTTGAATTAATTTTTGTATAAGGTGTAAGGAAGGGATCCAGTTTCAGCTTTCTACATATGGCTAGCCGGTTTTCCCAGCACCATTTATTAAATAGGGAATCCTTTCCCCATTGCTTGTTTTTGTCAGGTTTGTCAAAGATCAGGTGGTTGTAGATGTGTGGTATTATTTCTGAGGGCTGTATGCTGTTCCATTGGTCTATGTCTCTGTTTTGGTACCAGTACCATGCTGTTTTGGTTACTATAGCATTGTAGTATAGTTTGAAGTCAGGTAGCGTGATGCCTCCAGCTTTGTTCTCTTGGCTTAAGATTGTCTTGGAAATGCGGGCTCTTTTTTGGTTCCATGTGAACTTTAAAGTAGTTTTTTCCAATTCTGTGAAGAGAGTCATGGTTAGCTTGGTGGGGATGGCATTGAATCTATAAATTACCTTGGGCAGTATGGCCATTTTCACAATATTGATTCTTCCTATCCATGAGCATGGAATGTTCTTCCATTTGTTGTATCCTCTTTTATTTCATTGAGCAGTGGTGTGTAGTTCTCCTTGAAGAGGTCCTTCACATCCCTTGTAAGTTGGAAGCCTAGGTATTTTTTTCTCTTTGAAGCAATTGTGAATGGGAGTTCACTCATGATTTGGCTCTCTGTTTGTCTGTTATTGGTGTATAAGAATGCTTGTGATTTTTGCAAATTGATTTTATATCCTGAGACTTTGCTGAGGTTGCTTAACAGCTTAAGGAGATTTGGGGCTGAGACAATGGGGTTTTCTAAATATACAATCATGTCATCTGCAAACAGGGACAATTGGACTTCCTCTTTTCCTAATTGAATACACTTTATTTCCTTCTCCTGCCTGATTTTCCTGGCCAGAACTTCCAACCCTACGTTGAATAGGAGTGGTGAGAGAGGGCATCCCTGTCTTGTGCCAGTTTTCAAAGGGAATGCTTCCAGTTTTTGCCCATTCAGTATGATATTGGCTGTGGGTTTGTCATAGATAGCTCTTATTATTTTGAGATGCATCCCATCAATACCTAATTTATTAAGAGTTTTTAGCATGAAGGGCTGTTGAATTTTGTCAAAAAGGCCTTTTCTGCATCTATTGAGATAATCATGAGGTTTTAGTCCTTGGTTCTGTTTATATGCTGGATTACATTTATTGATTTGCATACATTGAACCAGCCTTGTATCCCAGGGATGAAGCCCACTTCATCATGGTGGATAAACTTTCTGATGTGCTGCCGGATTCGGTTTGCCAGTATTTTATTGAGGATTTTTGCATCAATATTCATCAGGGATATTGGTCTAAAATTCTCTTTTTTTGTTTTGTCTCTGCTAGGCTTTGTTATCAGGATGATGCTGGCCTCATAAAATTGGTTAGGGAGCATTCCCTCTTTTTCTATTGATTGGAATAGTTTCAGAAGGAATGGTACTAACTCCTTGTACCTCTGGTAGAATTCAGCTATGAATCCGTCTGGTCCTGGACTTTTTTAGTTGGTAGGATATTAATTATTGCCTCAATTTCAGAGCCTGTTATTGGTCTATTCAGGGATTCAAGTTCTTCCTGGTTTAGTCTTGGGAGGGTGTATGTGTCAAGGAATTTATCCATTTCTTCTAGATTTTCTAGTTTATTTGCACAGAGGTGTTTATAGTGTTCTCTGATGGTAGTTCGTATTTCTGTGGGATTGGTGGTGATATCCCCTTTATCATTTTTTATTGTGTCTATTTGATTCTTCTCTCTTTTCTTCTTTATTAGTCTTGCTAGTGGTCTATCAATTTTGTTGATCTTTTAATAAAACCAGCTCCTGGATTCATTGATTTTTTGAAGGGTTTTTTGTGTCTCTACGTCCTTCAGTTCTGCTCTAATCTTAGTTATTTCTTGCCTTCTGCTAGCTTTTGAATGTGTTTGCTCTTGCTTCTCTAGTTCTTTCAATTGTGATGTTAGGGTGTCAATTTTAGATCTTTCCTGCTTTCTTTTGTGGGCATTTAGTGCTATAAATTTCCCTCTACACACTGCTTTAAATGTGTCCCAGAGATGCTGGTATGTTGTGTCTTCTCATTGATTTCAAAGAACATCTTTATTTCTGCCTTCATTTCATTATTTACCCAGTAGTCATTCAGGAGCAGGTTGTTCAGTTTCCATGTAGTTGAGCGGTTTTGAGTGAGTTTCTTGATCCTGAGTTCTAATTAGATTGCACTGTGGTCTGAGAGACAGTTTGTTATAATTTCTGTTCTTTTACATTTGCTGAGGAGTGCTTTACTTCCAACTATGTGGTCAGTTTTGGAATAGGTGTGATGTGGTGCTGAGAAGAATGTATATTCTGTTGATTCGGGGTGGAAAGTTCTGTAGATGTCTATTAGGTCCGCTTGGTGCAGAGCCGAGTTCAATTCCTGGATATCCTTGTTAACTTTCTGTCTCATTGATCTGTCTAATGTTGACAGTGGGGTGTCAAAGTCTCCCATTATTATTGTGTGTACTTAACCCATTTTCTAAACACGTTTAAACCTCATAAATCCTGTTATCTTCTCATCTCCAGCACAGCTGCCTCCTTCCTCAAGGTTTCTCACACTCTCAGTATGTGGGTTTTCACACTGTGTGTCTTTCACAGTAATATATGGCCGTGTCCTCAGATCTCAGGCTGCTCAGCCCCACATAGGCTGTGTCTGTAGACATGCCTGCGGTCATGGTGACTCTGGCCTGGAACTTCTGTGCGTATATTGTTTCACCATCTTCAGGATCAGCACATCCCATCCACTCAAGCCCTTTTCCAGGGGCCTGTGGCTCCCAGTGCATGTAGTGGAAGGTGAAGGTGTAGCTGGAAGCCTTGAGTAGACCTTCACTAAGGCCCCAGGTTTCCTCACCTCAGCCCCAGACTGCACTGGCTGGACCTAGGACTGGGCACCTGTGGAGAGGACAGAGGAGTGAATGAGACCCCACTTAACTGGACCCAGTCCCCTCATCAGCCCTGGAACTTAGGATTCTCTTACCTGTAGCTGCTGCCACCAAGAGGAGGATCCTCCAGGTCCAGTCCATGGTGATGTGCTCTGCTCTGGAGACTTCTGTAGGGGAGGGATGTGGTTGTTGTGTGATGCTCTCTGGGCAAGGACAGATCTGTATTTACCTCAGTAAACACCAGTGCATTTGCATATTCATAAGGCAGCTACCTATTTCATAGCTCAAGCCACCCCAACCTGAGGAAGAAGTTAGGTGACACATGGACCACGCCACAGTGGGATGCTGAGCTCCATGCCCTGAACTTTGTCTAATGATATTTGTCCTCTGACGTGCTCAGAAGTCCATGAAGACAGAATTCATCTTACAGCAAACCAGAATCTCCCAGGACATTGTCCTCAATGTGATTCCTTGTTCATACGGCACCCTGACAACCTGAACGTTTCCTGGGCCTTAACCTCTGCACCTTAACTTCCAGGATGAGTGGATCTCCCATTGAATTAGTAAAACCACCACTCAATTCCTAACTATAAATACATGTGAAAAGACTAGACATTTCTCCATTTAAATGTGGTTTGCATTAAATTATTGGGTTAGGTATCGGCTACATATACAATAAAATACTTAAAGGTACATCAGTACTTGCCAAATTCTTATTTAAATTTTAAGTCATCATTGCTTTGAAACAAGAAACATTCAATTCCTGAGAGAAAACCCCACACCAGCCTCCTGTGCACCTGCTCCAGGGCTGAGTCCTGTGCTGGGTGCGCCCTGAGGACCCCTGCAGCACAGTTCCTGCCCTGCATAGAAGTTCCTGTCTCGGCTCACAGAGAATTCTCCACCCATCATATCAAGCCCAGTATGAAGTGGCTATGCCTTGGCGCAGAATGCTCTTTCAGTGGCAGCAATTGCTTCTCCCACCATCTCTTACAGTAGGAGTAGGCCTTATCCTACAGGGAGACCTCAGCACAGCAAGCAAGGGATCACTAAAGCCACGAGGGAGCCCCTTCCCTGGAGCTCCAGGTGCACTGATATGGTCCAGACACATGTCGAGTCCAGGAACTGATGGGGACTTTGGGGCAGCCTCTTTTTTAGGATTCTGTGTTTGAAGATCCCATCAGATTCTAACTTTACACACAGACCCTATTTCTCAAAGCCCCCCAAAACACACAGTGGCATATTTGCACAGTAATGGGCCTCAAATTTGCCTTCCTTCATAGTGTCTTCCCAAAGAAAGATGCTTCCAACACTGACCCTAGTCCTGCTCATGTTTGTTGTTGTTTGTTGTTTTGTTTTTTCCAAACAGAGCGAAAGCAAGTTCAGTACTGCTGGGGATTTGGAAAGTGCCTTCATATTGTTTTTGCCAGTTCTCACCTGAGAACCCTGCAGATGCCCCATGAGAGGTAAATCTAAGGCCATTTAGGGAGGGGCTGTGATCTTGGTTCTGAAGCTGTTGGTCTCAGAGGCTTTAATGATAATTCCATAAATGCCTAGAGGACAATTGTGGATAGGGTAGGGTAAGAACTCCTGGGGGCCACGCACGCCACACTTTTATGGAATTTCCCTCCAGAAACTTCTGGGTTCTCAAGATGAGAATCCAAACAGATTCCCTCATGGCTCTGATACCAGGAGAAATGTTCTCTGAAAAATATGCCCAGGACTTTGTCCAGACAGACCCTACAGAGAAAAAATACTTTTCACGATCTTTATTCTATGTGAGGAGAACAAATTCTTTTCCATCCAAGACAGCTTCATCTTAGCCTTCCTGTGTCATGAAAAGGGGTATAATTAATGGGGTCAGATTCAAGACTTCCCTGTCCTTGATTTGTTCTCTCACCGCCTTTGGTTTCCCTAAGTTCTAGTCCTTAGACAGAGTCTGTGCCTTGCAACACTTCTCTCTTTAATCCATATTAATCCTAGTGGTGAGGAGGTGATGTGGTGGGCAGGGAAGCAGTAAGTGTTCTTGAAATTGAATTCCAATGATTTCTTGCTGTGCTTTCTCTAGGCTGTGCCCTTTACAAGGAGTCTCCAGTGATACAGCTGATTTTCCTCCATACTCTAATCCCCTTCATGGCTGCAGCATCAACAGATTATTCTCTTGAATCTGACCCCATTAATTATACCCCTTTTCATGACACAGGAAGGCTAAGATGAAGCTGTCTTGGATGGAAAAGAATTTGTTCTCCTCACATAGAATAAAGATCTTGAAAAGTATTTTTTCTCTGTAGGGTCTGTCTGGACAAAGTTCTGGGCATATTTTTCAGAGAACAGTTCTCCTGATATCAGAGCCATGAGGCAATCTGTTTGGATTCTCATCTCGAGAACCCAGAAGTTTCTGGAGGGAAATTCCATAAAAG
The DNA here is from genome assembly GCF_009828535.3 of Hylobates moloch. Classification (NCBI taxonomy): domain Eukaryota; kingdom Metazoa; phylum Chordata; class Mammalia; order Primates; family Hylobatidae; genus Hylobates; species Hylobates moloch. The sequence goes on along the minus strand of NW_026652290.1, from coordinate 46,846,275 downwards.
TGTGGCGTGTGTGGCCCCCAGGGGTTCTTACCCTACCCTATCAACAATTGTCGTCTAGGCATTTATAGAATTATCATGTAACTGTTTCCACCAGCTTGTGCTTTCAATGGAAGAATCACCCAATTTATAAATTTAGAAAAGAGACTTTATTTCTGACAAATGGGTGAAGCTGCAGGATGGCAGGCTGGGAAGCAAAGCCTCCCACAGAGACAGTGAGCAGGCACTTCAAGAGAGGGAAAGATGAGAAATGAGTCCATGCGAATGGATTGGCCAAGTGCACATACTCAGCAGGCTATAGAAGGAGCTATGGATATTCACATGGTGGGCAGGCTGTCATGCATAATAAGCAAACACAAATGTTACATGCATTTCATGTTTGCTTTGGGTTGAGGACTTAAGAACTAAACAAATTACAATTGGGCCGTGTACATCAAAAGGGCTTTGTGCAGGGGCAGAAAGACACACAGTGCACAGCCTCCATAATTTGACAAGGACAAGTCCATGGTCAGTGGTCTCTTCTCAGGAGAAAGTTACTGAAATCAGTCCTTCTCCATTCAAAGCTCTTTTTATGGCTGTGGAAAAGGAGCACAGTTACCCTGTGTCTTGAGTTCCATGAGCTGCAAATATTTTAATATTCTTATCTTAGGACCAGTGCTTTTTAGCTGCTAGAGAAAATGAAAAGCCCTGTGGCAGTTACAACATAGTCTATTTTTTAAGTGTAGGGGTGAGTGACTTAATTTTTGCTTAGTGTGGCCTTAGGTCTTTTTTATAATTTGGTATCTTATTGCCACAAGTTTGTTCCATCAGTCTGATGATCTCTATTTTAATGTCTTTCTAGTTTTTGGTTCTTGGTTTTCCCTGCAATTTGATTTCTTCAATAGATCCAAGAAGTTATTGATAATCAATTTTCCAGGCTTTCATTGTTGTAGGAATGTGGGGGATGACTGACATGCTCTTTACATATTAAAGCAGAAAACAGAAGTAGCTTCAGAGATCACCATTGACCTGACACGAGCAGCAGGAATCTCATCTCATTAAGTGTAAGTGGCACCACACAGATGTAGCTGAACATGCAGTGACACAGAAGACCCACACTACAGAACACATATGAAAAATTTTATGATTCTGAGGTTTTGTCCAGGAAGCTGGAACTCAGATGGTACTAGAGGGATGGACTCAGTTATCTCTCAGGTGATACTATGTTTTGGAAGCTTATTTCCACTCCTGCAGTGGACTCATTAGCTGCACCTCGACCAGCACACCTAAAACGGAGAGTCTCAATAATTAAGCACAAAACTCACCAATAATAAAGCTGTCCCCAGAGAAGGTGTAGAGCAGGGAACTCTGCTTTTCGGAACATGCTGGTGCGCAGGGAGGGTCAGGAGTGTGACCCATTTCCCTCTGCTCCCCCTGCCGGCTTCACTGACAACTGCATCCAGGAGCTTTACATTGCGAAGTATATAAAATATGTGATAATTGTAGAGAAATGTAATACACAGATTAAGGAATGAGGAACCTACATGAAATTAAAATAAAACAAATATATAAATATAAAACGCTATAAGAGATTATCATGGATAAGACAACAAATATTAAAAACCTGTGTGTGTACATGTTTGAGCTAGTATTCTTGTAAATTAAATCACAATTTGTTTATAAAGTCCTTCAACTATGTACAAAATCTTTGCCTTTGATTGCCACAAAGATGAAGAAGGATCTGGCACCAGGACTTCAGGGCCATGCTAGTGATTTCCCCTCCTATCTCCTGAGGACACGGTGCTTCCAACTCTGAAGATCAGGATGCTGAAATTGACTGTGTGAGAAGAGAAAGTGGGATTTTCTGTGGGAACAGACTAGTGTGAATGTAATTTTCAAGAAATAAATTTATTCTACCATGAGACACACTGCCATCATGCTGACTGTGTGTGTTGCTTTTGACATTAACATGATTATTATTATCAATATTACTGGATTGTTCCCTGGAAAATGACCAATTGTCTCAGAATTAACTGGAGTCATTTTCATTTCAGTTTTTTCACACTTCCAGCTAAATCACCTAATTTTACTGTGTTTGAGCTTGGAAAGTTTCAGGGCATGGGTTACAAATGATGGAGTGGAATGTCTCCCAGGGGTTAGATGTGGTTCCACTAAAAGATGACCCAGGATTTGTCCAGAAGCTCCTCTCCTTGTCTGTCCCAGCACTTGCTCCTCGGTGCTCCCCCTCCTGCCACAGTCCTGAGCTTCTCTGTGTTCCTGGACGATGCACGTCTGGGGCATCTCCTTCCTAGATGTGCATACATAGGGCGGGCTGCTCTTCATAATGGTTGAGAGGGAGCTGGGCCTGGATCCACCCAGGTGGCCCCACCACTGTGCATTGGGCTTCCTCCCAGCAAGGAGACAAGGTCAGCTGAGTGCCTTCACTTCAGACAACTGCTAGGAGGCGATTTTAGTCAAATTGTCACATCCTTTGTCTATGTAATCCAGCAATCATGCTTTTATTATTATTATTATTATTATACTTTAAGTTTTAGGGTACATGTGCACAATATGCAGGTTTGTTACATAGGTATCCATGTGCCATGTTGGTGTACTGCACCCATTAAATCGTCATTTAGCATTAGGTATATCTCCTAATGCTGTCCCTCCCCCCTCCCCCACCCCACAACAGTCCCCAGAGTGTGATGTTCCCCTTCCTGTGTCCATGTGTTCTCATTGTTCAATTCCCACCTATGAGTGAGAACATGGGGTGTTTCATTTTTTGTCTTTGCGATAGTTTACTGAGAATGATGGTTTCCAGTTTCATCCATGTCCCTACAAAGGACATGAACTCATCATTTTTTTATGGCCGCATAGTATTCCATGGTGTATATGTGCCACATTTTCTTAATCCAGTCTATCATTGTTGGACATTTGGGTTGGTTCCAGCTCTTTGCTATTGTGAATAGTGCTGCAATAAACATACGTGTGCATGTGTCTTTATAGCAGCATGATTTATAGTCCTTTGGGTATATACCCAGTAATGGGATTGCTGGGTCAAATGGTATTTCTAGTTCTAGATCCCTGAGGAATCGCCACACTGACTTCCACAATGGTTGAACTAGTTTACAGTCCCACCAACAGTGTAAAAGTGCTCCTATTTCTCCACATCCTCTCCAGCACCTGTTGTTTCCTGACTTTTTAATGATCACCATTCTAACTGGTGTGAGATGGTATCTTATTGTGGTTTTGATTTGCATTTCTCTGATGGCCAGTGATGATGAGCATTTTTTCGTGTGTTTTTTGGCTACATAAATGTCTTCTTTTGAGAAGTGTCTGTTCATGCCCTTCGCCCACTTTTTGATGGGGTTGTTTGTTTTTTTCTTGTAAATTTGTTTGAGTTCATTGTAGATTCTGGATATTAGCCCTTTGTCAGATGAGTAGGTTGCGAAAATTTTCTCCCATTTTGTAGGTTGCCTGTTCACTCTGACGGTAGTTTCTTTTGCTGTGCAGAAGCTCTTTAGTTTAATTAGATCTCATTTGTCAATTTTGGCTTTTGTTGCCATTGCTTTTGGTGTTTTAGACATGAAGTCCTCGCCCACGCCTATGTCCTGAATGGTATTGCCTAGGTTTTCTTCTAGGGTTTTCATGGTTTTAGGTCTAACATGTAAGTCTTTAATCCACCTTGAATTATTTTTTGTATAAGGTGTAAGGAAGGGATCCAGTTTCAGCTTTCTACATATGGCTAGCCAGTTTTCCCAGCACCATTTATTAAATAGGGAATCCTTATCCCATTGCTTGTTTTTGTCAGGTTTGTCAAAGATCAGATAGTTATAGATATACAGCATTATTTCTGAGGGCTCTGTTCTGTTCCATTGATCCATGTCTCTGTTTTGGTACCAGTACCATGCTGTTTTGGTTACTGTAGCCTTGTAGTATAGTTTGAAGTCAGGTAGCGTGATGTCTCCAGCTTTGTTCTTTTGGTTTAGGATTGACTTGGCAATGAGGGCTCTTTTTTGGTTCCATATGAACTTTAAAGTAGTTTTTTCCAATTCTGTGAAGAAAGTCATTGGTAGCTTGATGGGGATGGCATTGAATCTATAAATTACTTTGGGAAGTATGGCCATTTTCACAATATTGATTCTTCCTATCCATGAGCATGGAATGTTCTTCCATTTGTTTGTATCCTCTTTTATTTCATTGAGCAGTGGTTTGTAGTTCTCCTTGAAGAGGTCCTTCATGTCACTTGTAAGTTGGATTCTTAGGTATTTTGTTCCCTTTGAAGCAATTGTGAATGGGAGTTCACTCATGATTTGGCTCTCTGTTTGTCTGTTACTGGTGTACAAGAATGCTTGTGAGTTTTGTACATTGATTTTGTATCCTGAGACTTTGCTGAAGTTGCTTATCAGCTTAAGGAGATTTGGGGCTGAGACAATGGGGTTTTCTAGATATACAATCATGTCATCTGCAAACAGGGACAATTTGACTTCCTCTTTTCCTAACTGAATACACTTTATTTCCTTCTCCTGCCTGATTGTCCTGGCCAGAACTTCCAACACTATGTTGAATAGGAGTGGTGAGAGAGGGCATCCCTGTCTTGTGCCAGTTTTCAAAGGGAATGCTTCCAGTTTTTGCCCATTCAGTATGATATTGGCTGTGGGTTTGTCATAGATAGCTCTTATTATTTTGAGATACGTCCCATCAGTACCTAATTTATTGAGAGTTTTTAGCATGAAGAGTTGTCGAATTTTGTCAAAGGCCTTTTCTGCATCTATTGAGATAATCATGTGGTTTTTGTCTTTGGTTCTGTTTATATGCTGGATTACATTTATTGATTTGCGTATGTTGAACCAGCCTTACATCCCAGGGATGAAGCCCACTTCATCGTGGTGGATAAGCTTTTTGGTGTGCTGCTGGATTCGGTTTGCCAGTATTTTATTGAGGATTTTTGCATCAATGTTCATCAAGGATATTGGTCTGAAATTCTCTTTTTTGGTTGTGTCTCTGCCAGGCTTTGGAATCAGGATAATGCTGGCCTCATAAGATGTGTTAGGGAGGATTCCCTCTTTTTCTATTGATTGGAATAGTTTCAGAAGGAATGGTACCAGTTCCTCCTCATACCTCTGGTAGAATTCGGCTGTGAATCCATCAGGTCCTGGACTCTTTTTGGTTGGTAAGCTATTGATTATTGCCACAATTTCAGAGCCTGTTATTGGTCTATTCAGAGATCCAACTTCTTCCTGGTTTAGTCTTGGGAGAATGTATTCGTCGAGGAATTTATCCATTTCTTCTAGATTTTCTAGTTTATTTGCATAGAGGTGCTTGTAGTATTCTCTGATGGTAGATTGTATTTCTGTGGGATCAGTGGTGATATCCCTTTTTTCATTTTTTATTGCATCTATTTGATTCTTCTCTCTTTTCTTCTTTATTAGTCTTGCTAGTGGTCTATCAATTTTGTTGATCTTTTCAAAAAACCAGCTCCTGGATTCATTAATTTTTTGAAGGGTTTTTTGTGTCTCTATTTCCTTCAGTTCTGCTCTGATTTTAGTTATTTCTAGCCTTCTGCTAGCTTTTGAATGTGTTTGCTCTTGCTTTTCTAGTTCTTTTAATTGTGATGTTAGGGTGTCAATTTTGGATCTTTCCTGCTTTCTCTTGTGTGCATTTAGTGCTATAAATTTCCCTCTACACACTGCTTTAAATGTGTCCCAGAGATTCTGGTATGTTGTGTCTTCATTCTCATTGGTTTCAAAGAACATCTTTATTTCTGCCTTCATTTCGTTATGTACCCAGTAGTCATTCAGGAGCAGGTTGTTCAGTTTCCATGTAGTTGAGCGGTTTTGAGTGAGTTTCTTAATCCTGAGTTCTAGTTTGATTGCACTGTGGTCTGACAGACAGTTTGTTATAATTTCTGTTCTTTTACATTTGCTGAGGAGAGCTTTACTTCCAACTATGTGGTCAATTTTGGAATAGGTGTGGTGTGGTGCTGAAAAAAATGTATATTCTGTTGATTTGGGTTGGAGAGTTCTGTAGATGTCTATTAGGTTCGCCTGGTGCAGAGCTGAGTTCAATTCCTGGGTGTCCTTGTTAACTTTCTGTCTCATTGATCCGTCTAATGTTGACAGTGGGGTGTTAAAATCTCCCATTATTATTCTGTGGGAGTCTAAGTCTCTTTGTAGGTCACTCAGGACTTGCTTTATGAATCTGGGTGCTCCTGTGTTGGGTGCCTATATATTTAGGACAGTTAGCTCTTCTTGTTGAATTGATCCCTTTATCATTATGTAGTGGCCTTCTTTGTCTCTTTTGATCTTTGTTGGTTTAAATTCTATTTTATCAGAGACTAGGATTGCAACCCCTGCCTTTTTTTGTTTTCCATTTGCTTGGTAGATCTTCCTCCATCCCTTTATTTTGAGTCTATGTGTGTCTCTGCATGTGAGATGGGTTTCCTGAATACAGCACACTGATAGGTCTTGACTCCTTATCCAATTTGCCAGTCTGTGTCTTTTAATTGGAGCATTTAGCCCATTTACATTTAAAGTTAATATTGCTATGTGTGAGTTTGATCCTGTCATTATGATGTTAGCTGGTTATTTTGCTCATTAGTTGATGCAGTTTCTTCCTAGCCTCAATGGTCTTTACAATTTGGCATGTTTATGCAGTGGCTGGTACCAGTTGTTCCTTTCCATGTTTAGTGCTTCCTTCAGGAGCTCTTTTAGGGCAGGCCTGGTGGTGACAAAATCTCTCAGCATTTGCTTGTCTGTAAAGTATTTTATCTCTCCTTCACTTATGAAGCTTAGTTTGGCTGCATATGAAATTCTGGGTTGAAAATTCTTTTCTTTAAGAATGTTGAATATCGGCCCCTACTCTCTTCTGGCTTGTAGAGTTTCTGCCGAGAGATCAGCTGTTAGTCTGATGGGCTTCCCTTTGTGGTAACCCGACCTTTCTCTCTGGCTGCCCTTAACATTTTTTCCTTCATTTCAACTTTGGTGAATCTGACAATTATGTGTCTCGGAGTTGCTCTTCTCAAGGAGTATCTTTGTGGCATTCTCTGTATTTCCTGAATCTGAATGTTGGCCTGCCTTGCTAGATTGGGGAAGTTCTCCTGGATAATATCTTGCAGAGTGTTTTCCAACTTGGTTCCATTCTCCTGTCACTTTCAGGTGCACCAATCAGACGTAGGTTTGGTCTTTTCACATAGTCCCATATTTCTTGGAGGCTTTGTTCATTTCTTTTTATTCTTTTTTCTCTAAACTTCCCTTCTCGCTTCATTTCATTCATTTCATCTTCCATCACTGATACCCTTTCTTCCAGTTGATCGCATCGGCTACTGAGGCTTCTGTATTCTTCACGTAGTTCTCGAAACTTGGCTTTCAGCTCCATCAGCTCCTTTAAGCACTTCTCTGCATTGGTCATTTTAGTTATATATTCGTCTAATTTTTTTTCAAAGTTTTTAACTTCTTTGCCATTGGTTTGAATTTCCTCCTGTAGCTCGGAGTAGTTTGATCGTCTGAAGACTTCTTCTCTCAACTTGTCAAAGTCATCCTCCATCCAGCTTTGTTCCATTGCTGGTGAGGAACTGCGTTCCTTTGAAGGAGGAGAGGCGCTCTGCTTTTTAGAGTTTCCAGTTTTTCTGCTCTGTTTTCTCTCCATCTTTGTAGTTTTTTCTACTTTTGGTCTTTGATGATGGTGATGTACAGATGGGTTTTTGGTGTGGGTGTCCTTTCTGTTTGTTTTCCTTCTCCCAGACAGGACCCTCAGCTGCAGGTCTGTTGGAGTTTGCTAGAGGTCCACTCCAGACCCTGTTTGCCTGGGTGTCAGCAGCGATGGCTGCAGAACAGCGGATTTTCGTGAACCGCAAATTCAGCTATCTGATCATTCCTCTGGAAGTTTTGTCTCAGAGGAGTACCCGGCCGAGTGAGGTGTCAGTCTGTCCCTACTGGGGGGTGCCTCCCAGTTAGGCTGCTTGGGGGTCAGGGACCCACTTTAGGAGGCAGTCTGCCCGTTCTCAGATCTCCATCTGCATGCTGGGAGAACCACTACTCTCTTCAAAGCTGTCACACAGGGACATTTAAGTCTGCAGAGGTTACTGCTGACTTTTTGTTTGTCTGTGCCCTGCCCCCAGAGGTGGAGCCTACAGAGGCAGGCAGGCCTCCTTGAGCTGTGGTGGGCTCCACCCAGTTCCAGCTTCCTGGCTGCTTTGTTTACCTAAGCAAGTCTGGGCAATGGCAGGTGCCCCTCCCCTATCATCACTGCTGCCTTGCAGTTTGATCTCAGACTGCTGTGCTAGCAATCAGCAAGACTCCATGGGCATAGGACCCTCCAAGCCAGGTGGGGGACACAATCTCCTGGTGTGCCGTTTTCCAGGCCCGTTGGAAAAGCGCAGTATTAGGGTGGGAGTGACCCGATTTTCCAGGTGCCGTCTGTCACCCCTGTCTTTGACTAGGAAAGGGAACTCCCTGACCCCCTGCGCTTCCCGAGTGAGACAATGCCTCACCCTGCTTCGGCTCTGCTCATGCACGGTGTGCTAAACTGACTGTCCTGCACCCACCATTTGGCACTCCCTAGTGAGACGAACCCGGTACCTCAGATGGAAATGCAGAAATCACCTGTCTTCTGTGTCGCTCATGCTGGGAGCTGTAGATCGGAACTGTTCCTATTCGGCCATCTTGGCTCCACCCCCCACAATCATGCTTTTAAGTGTTTATCTGACTGTAAAAGTAAGTCCACAAAGAAAACTGCACATGAGTAATTACAATAGCTTCATTTACATTTTCCCAAAACTATAAACATTCAGAAAGTTTTTCTGTAGGTGAAAAACAAACTGTGATAAATTCATTTAATTGAATGATATAGCAATTACAAAGAAATGCTAGCAAACCATGTAAACACATGAATAAATCTTAAACGCATATTGTTAAGTAAAATAAACTAGTCTGATAAAGCTACACAATATATAATTCAATTTATTTGATAATCTGGAGAAGGCCAAACTTTAAACAAAGTGAAAAAAAATTGTATTTGCCAGCAATTTGGGGAGAAGGTGAGAATAGATTAAAAAATAGAAGACTTTAAAGGATGATGAAACTATTATGTATAATATTGCAGTGGTAGATATGTGATGTCATAAATTTGTCAAAATCCACAGACTATACAGAATGAAGGCTAGATTTTACTTTACAAAAAATATAAATAAATAAGAGATTAGGGACCCCAAGATGGAATGCAGATTGTACAGAAAATATCTGATGTCCTTATTAATGCACAAAACAACTTTGTTGAATAAAGTATGTGAAAAAGGCTGCTAAATCACTTTAGAAATAGTGACGCCAATAAGACTAAAAAATAAAGAAACTGCACATCAGCACTCTCCTCTAGTTGATGATGATGTTCCACAAGGAGCACAGCTTACCAATTGTGATTCCACGCTACAAGAATCCCAGAATTGGACAACACAGGGAATAGACGGTGTGTGGCGGGAGGGGGTTCCTCGCAGTTGGAGTGGGAGGTTACAGACAGCAAGGAGGAAAGGCAAGAAATGTCCATGGAGTGCTGGATTAGAGTGAAAGTGCTAGTAATTTTCTATGATTGACATAATCTGCATGCAATAAATTAAATGAAAATATTTCCTTGAAGAAAGTGCAAAATAGGATATGACCTAAATAACTTTGGAAAGAGGGAATTCTGAAAGTCTAAAGTGTAAGTGAACTGCACATAATCACTGTACTCTAGTGGATAAACATGTTCCCAACAGATGTACAGCTTCACAATTTTGATTCCACTATGCACGTTTCCTGAAATCGTGCAGCTAAGTAATACAACGGAATATGGTGGGATGGAGTTCCCCATTTGGCAGTGAGTGGTGATTGACAGGCAAGGCAGGCAGGCTAGAAATGTCCATGTGGTATTGTAATTGGGTGGAGACAAGAATGTGTTCTCATTTTTAATGTGTTACAGGTACAGAAGACTAGATATGTAAATAGTTGAGATGTGTCTCTAAACATGGGTTAATAAACACATGCACATTTTCTAAGACATTTAGTTGAGAGGTCCTTGAGGCACTTACATCCCACTAACAATATATACACCCAACTTCACAATTCTCTATTTTAATACCATTCTTCAACACCAGAAGCCAGTAATCTTTAGAAAAACAGCAGATTCTATGTATGGAAAAGATAATATGGAAAATAAGCTTAGGATTTCTTATAATACCAGAATATAGGGAAGTGTTTAAAAACAAAAGGAAGAGATGTCATGTAAGGATACAGGATCCAAACTAAATGAACTCCAAGCACATAAAAAAACTGTGATGATCTGGGCAAAAGCATAAATAATGAAGTATGGATCTTCCTCAGAGTATAAAATAAGCATCTTTAAGCCAATACTGTTATTAATAGATGAGTAAATAAAGAAAATGTGAAAAGAAGGATGAATCTCCCTTACAGAGTTATTCAAAATATTTTAAGCTGATAGTACTCTCATCATGTAGGTGAGGTTTAAACACTCATGTGTTGATTGTGGTCTGAGATTATAGACATGGAAAAAATAATCACTGCTAGTTTATTTTATAACCAGTTTTTAGAAATAATGCCAAAAACATGGTCTCTGAGTGAATACAATTATTCATGGTAATATATCCAAATTTGCAAACACACGCACACGTTTTTCTGCAATACACACTGATAAGCAACTAAAAAGACAATCGCAGACTTGGAGAAAATATTTTCAATTCGCATTTTTGTTAAATGATTTCTTTTAATTCAGTAAACGACTTTTATAATGAATATGCAAGTAAACTCAACAAAATTATATAAAAATTGTTAAATATAAATTTTTCATTAGGGATGTGTGCATTGAAACAAAAATTAGATTCCATTGCTCACCTATTAGAATGGTTAAAATGCACAATCCTCATGGTGAAAAATGGCCATAAGAATGTGAAAAAACAAGAACAATTTTGCATTTATGATGGGAATCCCAAATGGTGCATGCACAAAATGAAATACATTTTGGCTTTTTTTTTAACAGAGATAAAAGTAGAGTTGAAATATGATCTAGTGGCTGTGTTTCAAAATATTTAAAACAGTGATTCAGAAATTGATGTTTACACAGGAAACCAGCTTCTGCTCTCTGACATCTATCACCTGGTTTGTGCCAAGAGCATTAACCGTGGGCGCTCCTCCCAAAAAATGGTTGTGCACAGGGGAGATATTAAGCTATGGCTGCTCCTGGGACTCATTGGAGATTCCTGATGGGCAACTGTAATCAGGGAGTCATCAACAGCCTTGCTGGACTTAACTTGCTCCACAGGTTAACTAGGAAGGACCACCAAACTCCCACATTTCCCCATCACTAGTTGTAAGACTGGGATCCTGGCCTGACAGTGTCTACAGCCTCACTCAGCCTCCTGTGTGTTTTTCTGCCTGCTTTACTTACATCTCACTTTGGGACAAATAAGAAATTTTTTAAATAAACTTTTCTAATCTAGAGACCTCAGTGGTAGGCACAGAAACACAAATGTAGAGAGGTTCCCAGGAAAACTGTTCGATGCAGAGGAAGCCACAGACCCTGAAGGAAAGCGGCCCTTGACCTTCAACTGCACCTGCCCTGGGGATGCCCGTAACTTCTGTGGGAGTCAGTGCCCCATGCAGCCCAGGCTCCTTCCTTCTTGCTGCAGGAAATTTTGTGTTTTGGCTGACACTGGTGTTCCCTCACTTGGTATCTTATGTACAGTAATATGAAGCCATGTTCTCAGCTCTCAGACTGTTCATTCACAGATACAGTGAGTTCTTGGCATTGTCTTTGGAAATGGTGAATCTGTCCTTCACAGATTTTGAATGGTATAACTGACTTTCATCATACTTCGTATTTACTGCTCACTCCAGCACCTTCTCTGAAGCCTGGTGCACTCAGCTAATTCAGTAGCTTCTCATTCAGTAGCTACTAAATTTGAATCCATGGGCCGCACAGAAGACTCCCAAAACTCTCCAGGCTGTCTCAGGCCTTCTCCAGACTCCACCAGCTGAACCTCACTTGACACCTTCATACACATAGGCATGGTTAGAAACTGCCAAATGCATCTACTGTTCCTCTCACTCACATCCACTTATACTCACTCTCTCTAATTCTCCATGAATAAGCTTTTAAAATAGCAACAAGAAAAATCTAGCATAGCTTAAAGCCCATACTGAATCCTGTGTTCAGTACTGATTACCAAGTGGAAACACCTGGAAATCCCAGGGCTGGTACTCCTTTCCCAGAGATGCAGGACCAGAACTGGGCTGTTTTTTATCAGTAGAAGGAGAACCCAATTGGAATGTCTTCTACTACATAACAAGCTCTAAGGTGGGATGTCTTAGAATAGGGCAGGGCCCAGAGCAGATGTGAGACTCCTGGAGTTTAGTGGCAACAAAAGAGTTTAGAGAAGCATAATTGCTTAATATGTGATTGTGCCATGAAAATCACTTAGCAAGCTGGGCACGGTGGCTCACGCCTGTAATCCCAGCACTTTGGGAGGCCGAGGCGGGAGGATCACGAGGTCAGGAGATCGAGACCATCCTGGCTAACACAGTGGAACCCCGTCTCTACTAAAAATACAAAAAATTAGCCAGGTGGCTGGCGCCTGTAGTCCCAGCTACTCGGGAGGCTGAGGCAGGAGAATGGCGTGAATCCGGGAGGCGGAGCTTGCAGTGAGCCAAGATCGCGCCACTGCACTCTGGCCTGGGAGAAAGAGCAAGGAGCAAGACTCCGTCTCAAAAAACCAAAACCAAAAAAAAGAAAAACACTTAGCAATATATTTTACGTCTTTTTAACATATTTTTAAAAATATAAATATATCTGCATTAAGCAAACTTTAAGAGATATAAAGGGTGAAATAGAAAAAAAATACAATAATGGAAAAATATCTTAATATCTCACAGACCCCTGCAATATCTTAGCAGAAATCGGAGGCAGTGGAGGTCACCCCGCTTGAATGAGAAAACAGCTGAGTTTATAAAACTGCACTTGGCTTCTCCACAGGCTTTGAGGTGTGCAGGAGCAGCCCCTGCCCCAGACTCAGGCATAGCCCCAGTCTCTGCTCTTCAATTTACACAACTATACAGGTTAATAATATATTTCAGAACTTCATAATCACACATACGCATGCACACATATGCCCAGTACTTACAGGTACATGGGAAATACAAAAATGAGCACATGAAATACCAAAACGTGAATTTATTTACTATTGTTATAGTTATTGAATTTAATTGAAATTGTTTTGTTTTATACTATGATGTTGTAGTGCAAAAGAATGTTTTTCTATGTGATTGTTTCTCTACCCCAATGCCAATAAACAAATATATCTAAATGCATGTTTTGGTAAAACTAAGTGTAAATGCCATTCTTGCCAAATACATTAATTAAATGTACATAGTATTTATGCATAGACTCTGTGTTGGTTTATTTGTCATTTACATTTTTGGTGTATATATATATATATAATACATATATAAATATATACACATATATAATATATACACATAAAATATATACATATATTATATATACTTATATATAACATATACCTATATAGTATATATATATATAATATATGTACGTATATATATATTTTGAGATGGAGTCGTGCTCTGTCATCCAGGCTGGAGTGCAGTGGCGCAGTCTCGGCTCACTGCAATCTCCACCTCCTGGGCTCAAGCGATTCTTGTGCCTCAGCCTCCTGAGTAGCTGAGATTATAGGCTAATTTTTTGTATTTTTAGTAGAGACAGAGTTTCACCATGTTGGTCAGGCTGGTCTCAAACTCCTGACCTCGTGATCCACCCGCCTCAGCCTCCCAAAGTGCTGGATTTACGGGCGTGAGTCGCTGTGCCTGAGTTATAGTTAAAAAGGCATTTACAAGAGTGTGACAGACACAGAACAGAAATCAAAAACCCATGCATAGAACAAGAGTTTAAATTAGGCATATGCAATTTCTTATTATATTATCAAAATCATACTGAGTATTGCTAGTATTAGTATTGCTAGTATTATTCTAAAAATATGAAAGATCAAAAGTTGAATTAAATCCCTGTTCTAAGTTAATGATTTGTAGTTGAAAGAAACCATAGATTACAAGGAAGAAATGGTGAGAGCTCCTGAGAAAACTTTTGCTTGACCAGCTCAGGAATCGGCAAGATCAAAAAGCAAACCGCACCCTCCCCAGGAATCTGATATGAAGCTGCCTCCTAAGAGAACCCTGGTGTCCTGAGCGATTCCCTGGTGGTTGCTGAGAGCTGCGTGGTGGCCTGAGCACTCCCTGTTGGCCCTGAATTCCCCCTGGTGTCCTGAGTGCCTCCTGATGGTCTTGTGTGCCTTTAGGTGGTCCTGTTACCCCTGGTGGTTCCTGAGAACCTCTTGGTGGTCCTGCGTGTTTCTTGGTGGTCCAGAATCCACCATCGTGATTCTGTGTCCCCTGCTTGTCCTGAGCCCCGTGGTGTCCTCAGTGCCCCCTGGTGGTTCTGAGCACCCCCTGGTGTTTTGAGTACCCCCTAGTGTCCTGAGCGCCATTTATTACGAGGTTCCCTCCTGTCTCCATGCAGGGAGGTTTGTGTCTGGGCTCACACAGATGTCCCCTCACTGTGTCTCTCACAGTAATACACTACCTACTCCTCAGCTCTCAGGTAGATCATTTTAAGGGAGACTGTGCTGGTAAGTGTTGTCCCTGGGAATTGTGAATCTTCTTTGTACTGATGCAGGGCATCACTGAGAACTTTCACTTGAATCACTCACTGCTACCATCCACTCCAGCCTCTGTCCTGCAGCCATCTGGGCCCGATTCATGCTGTAGTCAGTGGAGGGGAATCTTGATGCTTTACAGAAGAGGCGCAGAGAACAGCCAGGCTACTTTGCCAAATAAAACAGTATAGATCTAGTAAACCTTTAAGGTCTTCCAGGAATTTGGGGAGAGGGTGTGTGGAATAGGTGAAACACAGATGCTTTTTAATCACAATGAAACTATTTTTTATGATAGCCAATGATGAACACATGGCATAAATAATTTGTGAAAACTCTGAATTTTTTGAGACGAAGTATTAACCTAAATGCATAACAGCATAAAAAGTATCTAGCAGGTCATGAAACACTGCAGGAAATGAAAGCTGTATGAAAATATCTCACAACTACAAAAATGTTCATCTGAACTAATTTCACTGAAGAAGGTGGGGTATAAATCTCTGACACCAGTAACTTTGGAAAGAATTCAATTTTCTGTTTGTAAAATATAAATAAGCTGCATATAAGCACTGTATTCTAGTTGATAAACACACTTCCAACAAGCATCAGTTAAACAATTCTAACACAATTTGTGTATCTTGAAATTATGCGCTAAGTAAATTAATGTCATATGGTAAGAGAGGCTTCCTCACCTTTGAGTGTGGGATTATGGACAGGCAAAGAAGGAAGGCTATGAATGTCCATGTGGATCACAGTAGGGTAAAGACACCAATGTGTTCTTATGTTTAATGTAATATGGATACAGAAGATTAGATACATAACACTTTAATTTTTGCCAGTAAATAGTATATGTATATATTTATGGGTACATGAAGTACTTTGATACATCATGAAATGCATAATAATCACATTTTGGTAAAGGGGTTATACATCCCTTCAGGCATTAATCCTTTGAGTTACCAACATTGCAATTGTACATTTTTGGTTATTTTATTTTATTTTATTTTTTTGAGGCAGAGTCTCACTCCGTCTCCAGGCTGGAGTGCAGTGGTGCGATCTCGGCTCACTGCAAGCTCCACCTCCTGGGTTCACGCCATTCTCCTGCCTCAGCCTCCCGAGTAGCTGGGACTACAGGCGCCAGCCACCACACCCGGCTAATTTTTTTTGTATTTTTAGTAGAAACGGGGTTTCACTGTGTTAGCCAGGATGGTCTCAATCTCCTGACCTCGTGATCTGCCCGTCTCGGCCTCCCGAAGTGCTGGGATTATAGGCGTGAGCCACCGTGCCTGGCCCATTTTTATTTTAAAATCTACAATTAAATTATTAAGGACTACACTTACGCTGTTGTGTTATCAAATATTAGGTCTTATTCGTTATCTCTAACTATCTTTTGTACCCTTTTACCATCCCCAATAACCCCCATCTACCACAGACCTTCCCAGTCTCTGGTTACCATATTTTTACTCTCTCTCTCCACAAGTTCAATTGTCTCAAGTTTTAGCAACCAGAAATAAATGAGAACATGTGAAGTTTGTCTTTCTCTTCCAGGCTTATTTCAATCAATATAATGAACACCAGTTTCATCCATGTTGTTGCAAATGACAGAATCTCACTCTTTTCATGACATAATATTAACCCATATCCTGTATGTACCACATTTTATCTATCCATTCATCTGTTGATGGACACTTAGGTTGCTTTCAAATTTTGGTTATTATAAAAACTGCTATAACAAATATAATAGTGCAGATATTACTTTGATATATTAATTTTCTTTTGGGGGGCACATATACCAGCAGTAGAATTGCTGGATCATATGATAGCTCTAAGCCGGTGTCCAGGGCCCATCTGGCAACTTCCTGGGGACCTGGGAAGGGATATGAAGTTAAGCCATGCAACTGGGCCGAACACGGAGAGTGGGAAAGAAGAGACCAGGCAGGAGGCCAAGGTAAGTGGGATCCCAGCCTCGGGGCCACTGGGGGAGCAGGATGCCTTTGCCTGGCTGCTTTACTGCCTTTCTGTACTTTCTAACTTTTCTAAGGTACACAGGTAGAAAAAAGGGGAAAATGCTCTCAAAATGCTCAGTGTTTAATTTTGTCTTTTTTTTTTTTTTTATTAAAGGGACTAGAAAACAAGGCCTTTAAATATTCGATAGAAAAGAATGTTCTAATTAATCTGTTTTATGTGACATTGTAAATGTGTGCTATTTAGTTAATAAAAAGCTGGGGCAGTCCATCTGAATGGGCCGATGTGGTCCTGGGGGAGGAGGACGCAGGAAGGGGAGGCCTGGCCCTGACTCCTGGCCCCTCTCGGACTGCACTTCCTACACACCCCAGGAGGCCCGGGGCACTGCCAGCCCCGTCCTTGGAGCACTCATAAGTGTCAAGGACCCCCTTGTGTGACTGGTTCTGCCAGGAGCAGGTGCGATGGGAGCTCCCGCCAGCACTGTTCCTCTAGATGAGACAGGGGCCCTCACTGGAGGCCCAAGGGGACTGGGCCGGCAATTTCCTGCCAGTCTTAAAGCCACAGAAGGAGCAAATTCTCCCTCCATGAGTCAGGGCACAGTGACTTGGTGTTTGGAAGTATCCTAGGTTGAACTGCGGAGTGTAGGGAAGTATTTTATTTGCTAATTCAGTGTTCACTGGGACTTTACGAAACATAGCTACTACGAATACCAAGAATCAACTATATCGTTAAGCCATGTAATAAATATATATGTATATATATTTATGTGCATATGTATATATATATTGATGTGTATATATATAGTAGAATACAAAATACAATAAATTATGTTCACCATAATTTACAACTTTATGAAAAATGTATATGCGTAACAATGAGGCCTGGGAAGGAATATCCCATAGGTAAAACATCTTTACTGTTAATATTATTTTTACAATGAGCTTAAAGCAGGTTAAAAACTAATAACAGCTCTAATTCCCACTATGTGGTTTCATCCTAAGCCATTAAAATCTCCCTGGAGTTGAGGCATTTTGAGTGAACACCACCCAACCCCCGAGGGATGCCACGGTGGCAGGAACATGGGCACATCTGTTTAACGGAGCTGTGACTCTTGAGGCATTTTGCATGGGAACTGCCTGATGGGTCTGAAGCACAGCCCCAGCATGGCCTTGTCTTGTTTTTTCCTTTTCTTTTCTTTCTTTTTTTTTTTTAAGACAGAGTCTCCCTCTGTTGCCCACACTTGAGTGCAGTGGTGCGATCTCGGCTCACTGAAACCTCCACCTCCCCGGCTCAAGCAATCCCTCCACCTTAGACTCCCAAGTAGCTGGGACTACAGGCATGTGCCACCATGCCCAGTTAATTTTTGTATTTTTTTGTAGAGATGGGGTCTCACTATGTTGCCCAGGCTAGTCTTGAACTCCTGGGATCAAGTGATCCACCCACCTCAGCCTCCCAAAGTGCTGGGATTACAGGTGTGAGCCACCATGGCCAGCTGTTTTTCCCCTTGATTTTTATCTTATTTATTTATTTATTTATTTTGAGATGGAGTCTCACTCTGTCACCCAGGCTGGCATGCAGTTGTGTGATCTCGGCTCACTGCAGCCTCTGCCTCCCAGGTTCCAGTGATTCTCCTGTCTCAGCTTCCTGAGTAGCTGTAATTGCAGGCATGTGCCACCACACCCAGCTAATTTTTGTATTTTTAGTAGAGATAGGGTTTTACCATGTTGGCCAGGCTGGTCTTGAAATCCTGACCTCAGGT
The DNA here is from genome assembly GCF_009828535.3 of Hylobates moloch. Taxonomy (NCBI): domain Eukaryota; kingdom Metazoa; phylum Chordata; class Mammalia; order Primates; family Hylobatidae; genus Hylobates; species Hylobates moloch. Next base: position 46,827,865 of record NW_026652290.1, on the reverse strand, counting down.
GATCCATCCACCTCAGCCTCCCAAAGTGCTTGGATTACAGGCATGAGCCACCATGCCCAGTTATGTTTTTTCCTTTTAAAGCATGTGCATCAGAGAGCTATTTGGACACATGTTCACAGTAGCATTATTCACAACAGTGGAAAGGTGGAAGCAACCCAAGAGGTCAGCAGCAGGTGAGTAGATCAACACAATGTACCGTACATGTGCAGTGAAATATTATTTGGCCCTGAAAAAGAAAGAAATTCTAACCCACGCTACAACACAGATGAACTTTGAGAACATTATGCTAAGTGAGATAAGCCAATCAGAAAAGGGCAAATGCTGCCTGATTCTATGTATATGAGGCACCTAGAGTGGGCAAATCCATAGAGACAGAAAGTAAATGGTAGTTGCCAGGGGCTCGGGGGAGGGAAGAATAGAGAGTTGTTTAGAGTGGAGTTTCTGTTTTGCAAGATGGAAAGAGTTCTGGAGATGGACGGTGGTGACGGTTGCATGACAATGTGAACGAATATTAATGCCACTGAACTGTGCACCCAAAAATGGCTAAGATGGTTAATTTTGTGATGTGTATTTAACCACAATGTTTAGCAAGGGAGGTATATAATGGACAAGAGACCCTGGGAAGCAGCATATACTGTGTGTGCCTAAATGCGATCATCAGTAGTTTCCTTCATCTTGAAACATTACACTGTCAAAGGGAGCCTTCGCAGCATCCAGGTTCCCTCTGTGGGCAATGCCCATGTGTGTCCTTCATGGAGCCCAGTCCTCCTGGGCCCTTGGTGGGACCAGGAGACCCCTGCTCCCTGGTGTGCTGATGACACAATACTTGCTCATCTGGATTTCGGCCTTTTCCTTCCAGCCGGAAGTTTTTGAGGCTTCCTGGTACAGCCTGCAGTCACCCGAGTACCAGAGAAGGGAAGGAGAGGGAAAGCTGTCATGGATAGGAGGACAAGTAGTAGAAAAGGAATCTGGGGTTGGCAGTGCATGAAACCTGCCTTGCTGAAACAATGCCCGGCTATGCAGAAAAACCTGCCACCGGCTACCCGCCCCTGGTGCTCCTCCCCATTTCTCAGCTCCTCCTCTGCCCCAGCCCAAACCCATACTTCCCAGCCACAGCCCAAAGCCCTGCCACACTGACCTGAGAGCATGCATCTTCTTGACACCTCATTTGCCCTTCCCATGGAGTCATTACTTGGGTAGTGTCTGTCACAGCGTGTAAAGTTCACTTCTCAGCAGCAGTCCAGCCCCTGCAGCAGCCCCCACCTGCCCATGAGAAGCTTCCAGCTGCTCTGTGCAACAGAGCAGATCCGCTCTCCCCAGAGGCTATCCTCCTTATTGTTTCCCATCTCAATGCTATCTCGCCAACTCAGCTGGTTGGTCTCCCTCCCCTCTGTCCCAGGAGTGAACTTCCCATCCCTTAGGGATATTTCCTTCCCTGGGTCTTTCTCAGGGAAACTCCCCTCCTGCCCTCTGTGCCATTCCAAATGGTTATGGTTACTTTGGCCAACACTCACCATGTGCCAGAGAAGCTTGTTAAACCCTCATGAGGACCGGATGATAGAGGGGCCAGCAAGACCCCCACCTCCTCTATTTGATGGACAGAGACACAGAGGCACAGGGGAATTCAATGACCTTGCCACCAGGCAGAGCTGGGATTCAAACACAGGAGGAACGCTCTTGCCTGGTGCGTGGATTGAGGGTGAGAGTGGAGGCAGAGAGCTGGCCTCAGGCTTCCTCAGCCCTGGCCACCCTGCCTGGGGAGATTTCAACAACGCAGCTTCCCTTACCTGTTCAAGCAGAATCTTTGGGCGGGAACCCGACCCTCAGACTTTCTTGAATTCCGAAAAGGGTTCTAGGAGGAGCAGGACTAAGAGTGCTGCCCAGAGGGTGGTGCTCAGGTATCCATGGTTTTTTGTTTGTTTGTTTGTTTGAGTCGGAGTTTTGCTTTTGTCACCCAGGCTAGAGTGCAATGGCACAATCTCAGCTCACTGCAACCTCCACCTCCCGGGTTTAAGCAATTCTCCTGCCTCAGCCTCCTGAGTAGCTGGGATTACAGGCGCCCAGCACCACGCCTGGCTAATTTTTGTATTTTTAGTAGAAACGGAGTTTCACCATGTTGGCCAGGCTGGTCTTGAACTCCTGACCTCAGGTGATCCACCGGTCTCAGCCTCCCAAAGTGCTGGGATTACAGGTGTGAGCCACTGCGCCCAGCTGTATCCATGTTTTTAATAAGCTCTTTGCCCCATATCATATTTTTTGCTTGCTTCTTTTTCTCTTAAAACAGTTTTCAAAATAATAAGCATCCTCCAAAAGTGACCAAAGAAGTTTTTAAGTATCATTTTGAACTTGTGGATTTCAATGTAGTGCATTCCAATCCATTTAGGGGTAAGAAGTTCATGTGTTCCCATCTTTGGCCAGCAGGAGGCTGCTGAGGCTTTTTGATCAGACCCCAGTAGCCTTTGGAAGTTTTCTCACCATTTGCTGTGATAACATCCAGGCTCAACCTCCCTCTCCAAACCTGGCATCAGCCATTTCTTCCTGGACTCCAATCTGGGGGTTATTACCCCAGTTCTTATATTCTACTCTTAACCAACTTTCTAAATATAAGAGGCTCTTCTCCGTGTTCTAGAGAAGAATGGGTTAACACACCTATTGTTAAGCTCCATCCTTCCTTAAGAAGTCCTTTCAAGTTTAAGTTCAGCCTTTTGGGAAATGTATACATGACTGTGTGTATTTGCTTATTTAAAAAAAAAGGATTCTGCCAAAGTTATACTTGAAATATACTCACTGCAATCAAATATTTTCTCCACTTTGAGGGCCAGTCCCAACCACTAAAAAATATCTGCTGCTCTGAGAAAATACACAAATAGGCGTTAAAATGAGAGGGCAGTTTAGGCCACCAGGAAATTTGGAAAACTAAGTATGAGTTTTAATTAAAAAGTAAAAACAAATACTCAAAGATTTCACACCTAAAAAGAATCCAACCTAGACTACTTGAGACAGAAATGAGATAACAAACTCTACTACTGGGTTTACATCCACCTGTACTCCTTGGCTGTGGTCCCTCCTAGTGTTTAGGAGCTAGAGGGCTGTGGAAATAGGAAGTGACTTTCTTCCGCACAACACTGATTCTGCAACACTGAAGCCATTGCAGGAAGGCTCCCACGACGTTTGAGTAGATTCCCAAATGCTCAGGGACCCCTGGCATGTCATGAAAGATAGGACAGGGATCCCTAAGCCATAGCTGGAACCCAGAGAAAGGAGGCCACTGATGGGCTCCGTGGCACTGCAGGCATGATGTCCCATCAAGACTCCTAATTGCCCAAGCCAACCTTGGCTGAGGCTCTGGCAGGCCACCCTCTGGGCACATTCTAGGAGCCTCTACCTGCCCCTGTCCTCAGGTGTGAAATCTAGTTTTGGGGGGAGACCCACAAGTGTCCTACACCATGTCCAGGCAGCACCATGCCCTGCCCATGTGACCTTGGGCCCCAGTCCCCTCCAGGACAGCACCACCTCCTGGACTATGGCGAAGAATAAATGTGCAAATATAAGTAACGTGCATATGGCTACATCTGGCCAGGACAGCTTCTGATGGCAGAAGGGGGACTGCGACCCCTCTGCAGACACTGGCTGGCAAAATGGGGCCCAGGTGCCATTGCTGGCCCCATGCCTGGCACAGGTGAGCTGGCAGTAAGCAGCAGAAGGTAGCAAATGGCAGTTCTCTGGTCTTGCCAAGGGAGTTAGAGTTGCTGCATGGACTAAATGAGACAGTCAGGGTGAGTGCATCTTATAAACTGTAAAGTACCTGGTTAATGTGAGGAGATGGTGGTGTCATTGCAGATTCATTCAAAAGAATGTACTTTGATGTCCCTCCCTCCCCACCTATTTTTTCAGACCCTGGGCTGGGCACCAGGAATACAGCAGTGAATGACACAGACGGCCAGGCTGCTGGAGGTGTTTCCCACCACCACCTCCTCACATTGACCAGGTACTTTACAGTTTATAAGATGCTCCCACTCAGACCATCTCATTTAGTCCACGTGACAACTCTGACTCCCTTGGAAAGTCCAGAGAACTGACATCTGATACCTTCTGCTGCTTGAATTCCTTGCCGAGGAGTCTCTGCCTTGTGGTCACCTTCCTATTCTAGTCTGGCTTTTCATTTCCTTTTACCTTTTTCTCCTTAACAGCCCATAAATCCAAAAGTGTTTTTTCTCCTCAGGACAACCACAGTGGAAGCCTGAGAAGGGACAGGGTGACATATCTGTATCTATTTATTGGCCAGTTGTAGGATACAAACTGTTAGTCCCAGAAAACCAGGGATATACTTCGAAAAGCAGAACCTGAAGTTGTGTATCTTTAGGCTGAGATACACAGAAGGGAGTGAAGGTCGGGCACAATGGCTCACACCTATAATCCCAGCATTTTGGGAGGTCAAGGCAGGAGGATTGCTTGAGGCCAGGAGTTCAAGACCAGCCTGGGCAACATAGTAAGGCCCTGTCTTTACAAAAAATAAAATTAAAATTGGCCAGGCGTTGTGGTGTATGGCTGTAGTACTAGCTACTTGGGAGGCTGAAATGGGAGGACCACCTGAGCCCAGGAGTTAGAGGCGGCAGTGAGCCATGATTGCACCACTGCACTCCAGCCTGAGTGACAGAGAAAGACTCCATCAAAAAAAAAAAAAAGTGTTTGGTCTAGAAAGACTCTAATACATCATTCAGAACTGAGCTACCTCCACAGACATGAGCTCCCAATGAAAACTCACTACACATAGGAAGAAACAAGTGAACAGGAATTGAAGTTAATGGAAGTAACTGCAGAATCAAGCTACTAAGACCAAGCGGTGGAATTTTCAGATATTGAATATACAATGAATACTAACCAGAAGTAATGAAAAGATATCCACATCTCAACACCTTGTATCACTATTTCACAAACTGCAGAACACCAAAGACAGAGCAAAGACTCTGAATGCAGCCAAATATCAAAGACAAATTCCTACAAAGCAACAAGTCAGCTGACAGTTGGCCTCTTAACAGCAACAGTGGAACCCAGAATACAACAGAAAAATGTGGAAAAATATAGAACACAGCAAGAATATATCTTGGAAGTGCTGAGAGAAAATAATTGTCAGGGGAAATTTAAGGACGTTTTCTAACAAATCAAACTGATGACTTCCAACTGACCTTCATTAAAGAGACCACTAAAGGCTGCAATTCAGGAAGAAAGAAAATTATCCCAGAAGAAAAGTCTGGGATGCAAGAATATCTTCATGACTCAAGGTAGAGAAAGATTTCTTAAACTTAATAAAAAGCATAGTCAATAAAGGAAATGACTGACATATTCAACGGCATTAAAGTTAAGGACTTAGTTCTTCAAAGGACACCATAAAATATGTGAGTGCCAGCAGAATATATGTGCAATGTTTATGACAGTCAGTGAGATCCATGCTATCGGCAAGAATTCCTATAAGTCAATAAGAAAAATCTATTTTAAAAATGTAACTGATAAAAACAATGAAAATTTACAGGGGAGGAAATATTAATGGCTAACAATATGCCAAAATCCTCTTTAAACTAATAATAAACTAATAATAACTATAAACTAACTACTAAACTAATAAGTAACCTTAGCAAGTTGCAGGATACAATGTCAACACATAAAAAATAAATTATATTGCTATCTACTAGCAAAGGACAATCGAGAAATAAAATTTTCTAAAAGCAATATTATTTACAATAGCTCCCCCAAAATGAAATACTTAGGCATAAATATAACAAGATGTATACAGCCACTGTATGCTAAAAACTACAAGCGATTGATCAAAGAAGTCAGAGAACACCTTAATAACTGGAGAAACACATCATGTTCGTGGATTAGGAGACTCAACATAGTAAGGATGTCAATTCTCCCCAAATTCATCCAGAGATTTAGCACAATAACAATCCCAGCAGATAGATATTGTAGACATTGACAAGCTGATTCTAAAATTTATGGGGAAAAGGCAACAGAACTAGGGAAGGAGACGAGTTGTCTCCTGAGACAGGCAAAAATGTGAGTCACCTGCGCTGACAACTCTTTTGATTACCTAACTTTATAGAAAGCTTTAAAACATGGTAATATAATTCCTCCAAATCACAAATTCAGGAGTCATTCCTGGCCCCCCACCCCATCACCCCAAACCTCCACTGGTCTCCCAATCCAATAGACTCTTCTTTTTCAAGATTATTTTATTGCTTTATAAAAAATAAACCCCTGTGTACCCGCTATGAATGGAAATAGAACATTATCATTATCTTTGGAGGCCTCTGTGCTCCTATTCCCCATCCTACAACTTTCTGTCTCCCAGATGGATCATTTTCAGCAGGGGTTGAGGAGAGTGGATTCTGAAGGCATTGGGGAGTGGTAATAAGTTCAGATTTTGTACCCGTTAAATGTGAGGAGTTTTAGGGCAATAACCAGGAAGAGAGTGAGGCAAGCGAGCTGCCTAAGGTGCGCATTTTAATGAGACACTCACTCTTGAGATTATGCAAGTGCAGGATTAGCCCTGGCAGAGGGACATACAAGCACAGGTAGGCACTGGACAGGTGGCTATGTGGGGCCACAGAGACACTGAGTTCGATGTGGGTTCCGGAGATTGCCACCCCATGTGGCTTAAAAGCACAGATTTAACAGGAGAAAGGAGGGAGAACCCAGGAGGGCTGTAGTGACCCCCTAAGGAGGCCCCAAGAAGGAGACGAACTCAAAAAGTTGGAGACAAACTGAAAACAAAACTACCTGATGCCTGTGCCAATCCTTTCCTCCAAGCCCCTGGCTGGACAGCCATCTGCTGGTCATGCCACTCCCTCCCCTGAGCTCACCAACATGGGTGCAAGCCCAGCCTGAAGGCAAATAAAAGCAGAGCTCAGAGTTTTGGTTTCTCCATCAAGGGGATAACAAATAGCTGGACAGAGTTGAGAGGTGATGGACCTGGAACTATACTGCCCAGCTGGTGACCAGCCCCAGAGCATCAGATACAAATGATTTGGAGGCTCCAAACCGAATGTTCACAGAGCCACCAGGCAGGCACTGTCAGTGGATAGAAGGAGCCGAGAAAAGAGTACTATTCCACAGCGTCAGCGAGAAACAGGGAATATGCCACAGCAGGGTACGGGGTTAGTAGGGCTGGGGGATGTGGTCCACTGAGGACTTCAGGTCCTTTTAAAGGGGAAATTTCAGCCTACTCTGACCTGGGAAATGGGTACCCTCTGGCTAGAACCATCGATTTCTAAAGCAATGTCCCAAATCTGAATTTTCCTATGAAATATCCTGTTTTAAACGTTGGCGACTTATTCAGAATTGTTTTAAAGTGTATATGCCAACACTGCTTGGACCAAGAGGACACATCCTCAGGCCGAACTTGGCTGAAAGTCCCTCTGTTCACAATGTAGTTGTAGACATCAACCCCTTGAATTTTCTAACAATAGGACCCGACTACCGTGACTCCGGGGGCCAGCCTTCCTTCTCATTTCCCTCTTGGTTCCCTCCTCACTTCATCTGATCTATTAACCAGAGACAGAAAAGAGACGCCCTGCAAAGGGAAACATGCCCCACACTAGCTCCTGAAGCCCCTTCTTTGATGTTTTTCTCTTCCAGATATTTGGGTGCTGCGTCTGGATCCTGGTAGCCACCACCCAGGTTGCAAACCCATTGCTGCAAGGATGGGTGATGTATGTCTCACTCACCACGTTTCTCATCTCCCTCAGCTCCCTGTTGTCTTCCTTGTTTGGATTTTGCAAAAGAAATGATTCCTGGAGAGTTCCGATAAGAACCGGCAGCGTGGCTCCTCCTGGGTGGACGTCCTGGGTGGGGTGAGGACAATTGGCACTTCTGGGCACAGAGGAGAATCAGAGACCCTGGGGTAGGCTCCCATGGAACCAAAACTTTTGATTTTAGTGTGTTTACTACTAGGCCAAAATGAAGACAGTTCCCTGCGAGAGTAGATCTTTCATTCCATTCCCCTCCACTGCCTTCCCTGTTACAAAAATAGCGCCCTGTAATCGAGCACATTCTGATGTGTTTCCCCTAAATTTTCTTCCTGGTAAAATCCTTAGAACAACACTGAGGAAAATGCTAGTAGGAAAGAGAAATTACTCCAGTCTCAAGGCCTTGTCACAATCCCTGCGACAGGTTCTTTCTTCTATATTCCACGTGAACTTTATGCAAAGAATATACACAAAGAATATACTTTATGCAAAGAATATACACACTTTAATTGCACTCTACAAATCATTTTGGATGTAGATGCTTTCATTTAATGTTACATCATTAATTCTTTAAGTTGTTGCATTATCTCAATAGGCATTTAAAAGTGTCCCATGTTGAATAATTGAAGACATATATGAAAGTACAGAATACTGTATTATAGGCCCTCACGTAGCCATAGCCCAGATTCCAGCATTATCAAGATTTTACCACATTTGTCTCATCTTGCCTTTTTTCCCCCTAAGGAATTTTAAAGTAAACCTCAGTCATCATGTCCTTCTATTCCACACACTTCAGTCTGTTTCCAAAAACATATGCAAACTTTCTCACATTATCACATTTATGGAAAGTTAACAACAATTCCTCAATATACCTAAGACAGTATCCAGTGGTCCCCCTTGTCTCTGGGGGATATGTTCCAAGTCCCCCAGGGAAAGCGTGACACCTTGGGTAGCACTGAACCCTGTATCTACTGTGCACACACTTCTTTCTCCTTCACTACAGTCTCACAGATGGACAATTCATCCTCACTGTACATCTTAACAACCTCAGTGTATGATTTTTTTTCCTTGTTAAGTTGAAATCTTTCATTTTTTCACTTAAATGAAGCACTTTCCAGCTTCTTGTTGGCATATCCATATTGCCAGCATCACCACTCTTGCGACTTGGGGCCATCATGGAGGACATAAGGCTTCCTCGAATGCACGCACTGCAACACCGCAGCAGACCATCTGATCACACAGACAGCTATGAAGTGACAGCATACGAGGCATCTACAGTGTGGGCGGGCTGGGCAAAGGGATGATTTATGTCCCGGTGGCACAGGGTGGGAAAAAGATATTTGTTGATTGAATAAATGAATGAGGAGCATGTGAGTGGACAGTGGGGCCGAGTGAGGCTGAGACGGCCGGTGGGGCCTGGAAGGCATGTTGAGGGTGACAGCCCCACCCTGAGAAAACAGCAGTGCCATCGCACGGCTTCAGCATGGGACAGCACGATCGTGTATTCCTCTGGGGGCTGATTCAAGGGGCAGGGCAGGCAGAAGTGGATGAGTGAGGCCATGAGGAGTGCTGGTGGGGTGCTGGTGGCTGAAATGAGGGAGAAGTGCATGTCCCCAGAGACCGGCGGGAAAACCAGTAGCCTTTGGAGTGGCTTTGCACATGGCTGGCAAGGGAGGGAGGTGAGTCGGGGTGCAGGCATCTGGCTCAGGGAGCTGGGCGAGAGGAGGACCCTGGGGCCCACTGGGCCCCTTAAGCTTGTGAGGAACGTCAGGAGCTCAGTGTGGGCCGGGAAGAGCTGGAGCGGCATCTGAACATTCACAGGGAGCTGAGGAGCAGGCGCTCAGAGCACAGTTCTGGGCCAGCAAGTAGAGCTGAGGGAGGCATCAGAACACAGGCTGGGCAGAGGTGGGCAGAGGACAGCGGGCCTCGGGTAGGTCAGCGAGGGATGAAGGCCCGATGGGGGTGGAGATGAGCCTGCTTCACGGCCAGGTGCAGATGAGATGAGATAGGGACTGGGTGGTAATGGCAGGACACCAGGATGGCCCCAGGGATGCCCTGGGGGCAGAGTTTCCAGGAGAGGGACTCATTGGCCAGTGGTTGCTGTCCTCAGGCCAGGCAGGGGGCTATGAGACAGGGTTACGTGTGGCCTCCTGGGCTTTGGGGCTGAGGGTCCCTGGGGTGGAGCAGGAGCTGGTACTGCCACCTTTAACAGTCACTCCACCTCCTTCCAGCTCTTCACCACCTTCATCACCATTGCCTTCATCACCACGCTGCTCTACATTCTCCAGCCTTCAGCATCTATTACCATGGACGCACAGGCACCAAGCTGAGGGGGAAACGCTCTTTGAAAGCTGGGACTGTTGGTCCCCAAAAGCAGCTTCCAATGTTTGCCATCTGGATGATAAACAGAGTCAGGCAGCCCCGCCAAAGACTTGAGGCCAGTCTCTCAGCCGTGGGTCAGATTCTGCCTATCTCTCACCCCGAATCCTTTCCTGCCCTCAGGATGAAGCCCAAGCCTTTTGAAAAGTGACCTCCCAGGTCTTACTTGCAGATCTGACCCTGCCCTATGTCCAGCTGCATCTCCTGCTACCCTCTTGCCCAGCCCTGATGGTCCAGCGTCAGCACGGCTGCTGTGGCCAGCTCAGCCCTGCTGCTGCATCGGTGCACGCTGTGGACATTATGTCCCCTCTCCCTGGGAACACGGAGGCCTGACCCTCCTCTTTTCTACATGAAAAACTCTTCTTACCTGGAAGTCTTTCTCAAACTGCCCCCAACCCTGGGGGCCTCTGAGCCTGTGCTATGTGCTCTGCTGTGTGTGTGTGCTGTGCTGTATGTGCTGTGCTGTGCTGTGTATGCTGTGCTGTGTGTGCTGTGTGTGCTGGGTGTGCTGTGCTGTGTGTGCTGTGTGTGCTATGCTGGGTGTGCTGGGTGTGCTGTGTGTGTGTGCTGTGTGTGCTGTGCATTGTGTGCTGTGTGTGCTGTGCTGGGTGTGCTGGGTGTGCCGTGCTGTGCGTGCTGTACTGTGTGCTGTGTTGTGTGTGCTGTGTGTGCTGTGTGTACTGTGCTGTGTGTGCTGCGTTGTGTGTGCTGTGCTGTGTGTGTTGTGCTTTGTGTGCTGTGTGTGCTGTGTGTACTGTGTTGTGCTGTGTGCTGTGCCGTGCTGTGTGCTGTGCTGTGTGTGCTGTGCTGTGCTTTGTGTGCTGTGTGTGTGTGCTGTGTTGTGCCATGTGCTGTGCTGTGTGTGCTGTGCTGTGTGTGCTGTGTGTGCTGTGCTGGGTGTGCTGGGTGTGCTGTGTGTGCTGTGCTGTGTGTGCTGTGCTGTGTGCGCTCTGTGTGCTGTGTGTGCTGTGCTGTGTGTGCTGTGTGTGCTGTGCTGGGAGTGCTGGGTGTGCTGTGTGTGCTGTGCTATGTGTGCTGTGCTGTGTGCGCTGTGTGCGCTGTGCTGTGCTGTGTGTGCTGTGTGTGCTGTGCTGTGTGTGCTGTGTGTGCTGTGCTGTGTGTGCTGTGCTGTGCTGTGTGTGCTGTGCTGTGTGTGCTGTGCCGTGCTGCGGTGCCCCACGTGCAGTGCTGATCTGACCCACAACGCTATGAGATTCCGCAGGCAGGGGTTTGGCTCTTGGATGTTTTAGTCATCTTTGCCCTTCACTATGTCAAGGGGCACTTAGGCTAAATGTAATTACAACAAGGTGTAGCAGTGCCAAGGTTTGGATATGGCAAGGGATAGTTATGTCAAGGGACCATCATGGTAAGGCGTAGTTATGTCAAGGTGGGTGCTATGGACTGAATTGTGTCTCCCCCGCCCCAAATTCATATGTTGAAGCCCTAATTCCCACTGTAACTGTATTTGGAGATAGGATTTTTAGGAGATAATTAAGGTTTAGTGAGGTCATAAGGATGGGCCCTCATTCAATAGGGCCGGCCTTTGATCTTGGACTTCCAGCCTCCAAGACTGTGAGGAATAAAAGTATGTTGTTTAAGCCACCCAGTCTCATGTTTTGTTATGGCGGCCCAAGCCGACCAAGACGGTGGGGTCATGCCAAGGTGCCGTTAAGAGGTACCTGTGCAAGTGTGCCAAGGTAGGTTTGGGAGCCCAGGAAGAACTATCATTACTGATTGGCAGCGTCAACCTGGCGGAAACCTGCACGGTGACATTCCTTCAGCGATGAGAGGAAACAATGCCACCACCTTTCCATTAAGGTCATGCAACTATTTCTCGCCGCAGAGCAAGGTCTTTGGAAGGGCAAGTAACTGGGGCGCCCACTGGAAGCGGAATCGGGTTGAGAGCTGGGTCGGTCACCGAGCGCCCCACTGGGTGGCGCGTGGGCTCCGCGCGCAGGCGGGGAGGGCGGCCCTCGGTGGGGTAGACTGGGCGGAGCCGCTGCCTCCTATCTTCCCTTGAAGGCACCTGTGCAGGGGGACCCGCGGTGCCTGGGAGGGGAGGGGGACTTCCGCCTGAAGCCCCTCCTTGTCAGTCTGGTCACCGCGCGCCCGCTCTGAAGCAGAACACCGGCTGGTGCCGGCGGCTTCCAGGGCGGCTGAGGGACCGTGGCCAGGGACATGGGCTCGCAGAGCTAAGGGAGAAGGATCGAGACTGTCTGCACATTATTAGAAGCCAGCCTGTTTCCTTCTTCAGCCGCTGCTGTCTGATGTACGCCCAGATCTCTAGAAGCTTCCAGGGGCGCCCTGACGTCGCGGCTCCCACCCTCCTCCAGGGCCCTCTGAGACGCGTTTACACAGGCGTTTCTCGCACCCGGGATCCTGTTATTCGGCCCTACCCACTGATGAAATTCTGCCCCTGGGTCCGAGGAAGGGCTGCTCCAGCGAGCACCTACACCCCCGATCCTGGGCACATGCCGTTCCCTCTGTGCCTCAGTTTACTTCGCTATGGACTGGTGGGCATGCAAAGATCCCCTCCAAGGACCTCCCAGGCCACTACCACCTCTGAGAGAGGGGCAGAGGGAGAGCGGAGGGGAAATTCAAGAAGAGCCCCTGGGCCACTTTCGTGCACGGAGAGGGCAGGTCATGTCATGAGGCCCCCGTCAAACCCAGGGTCCATTTTCTTTTTCTTCTTTTTTTCTTTTTTTTTTTTCTTTGAGACGGAGTCTCGCTTTGTCGCCCAGGCTAGAGTGCAGTGGTATGATCTTGGCTCACTGCAACATCCACTTCCTGTGTTCAAGCTGTTCTCCTGCCTCAGCCTCCCGAGTAGCTGGAACTACAGGAGCTCACCACCTTGCCCGGCTAATTTTTGTATTTTTTGTAGAGACAGCGTTTCGCCATGTTGCCCAGGCTGGTCTTGAACTCCTGAGATCACGCCGTCTGCCCACCTCGGCCTTCCAAAGTGCTGGGATTGCAGATGCCTGCGCCTTCCCCTGGGGTCCCTGCTGAGCCAGGCTCTGCTGGTGTAGATTCATGAGACACAGATGTGGGAGAAGCTGAGATCTTCAGGGAAGGGCACAACCCTGGGAACACATGCCTGCTGGGACAGCCATGGTGCTCAGCAAAAGCTCGAAGGCTTCGTTCTGTTGCACACATGTCTGCTGAGCATCTCCTGGGTGCCTGGCCCTGGACCAGGCCCTCCTGCTCTCAAGAACCTGGAAGGCAGGCACAGAATGAGTCAGGGCCAGGGGCCTCACTTCTTAAGGTGACAGGTCACTGGTCCCAGCTGGAAGTGGAAGGCAGAGACTTACAAGGGGCCTCCTAGAAAGTGGGACCTCCAGAAAGTTACTAGAATGATCACTGGTCTAGAGTCACCCTGGCTGGAGCTCTAGAAGTTGAGGGCAGCCTGCTGGGAGAGTCGGCTGGGAAGACCGTGAAGAGGAGCACAGGCGCAGCGGCAGCCAGGTGGCAGGTGACTGACCACAGGGCCTGGGCCGGGTCTGGCTCACTGGGATTGGCAGTTCCTATGATTTCCCACAGGGAATGGGGGGCTCCCCGTGGGTGGGGGTTTAAGCAGGGAGTGGCAGATCTTTGTGCCTGCACTGGCCACCTGGGAGGGTGGCAACTGCAGGAGGGGACCCAAGTCTCTTTAGGGGCTGTGTCCTTCTCAAGAATCTGTGTACTTTGATTCACCAAGAACTAAAAATTGCCATTTCAGGTTCCACATCATGATGTAAATGGAGATGATTATACTTTTTATTAGGCTTAGTGACTATTTTAATAGCAGTGTTATAGAGCCTCAGAGTATCTAAGCCCTGGCACAGACATTTTTTCCATGGCCATTGGGATGTCTACTTGTCAGTTGATGTGGCAGGTATTAGGTGACACCCTCACAGGTTCCCAGGGATTGCTGACTTCTGCAAGGGGGTTGGCGCTCGTCAGAACCCTGTAGGTCCAGCGGTCATATCTCTGAGGGCCCAAGGGATTTTTCTTGATAACTTGTGAGCTCTGAGCAGGTTCCAGCTCTGCAGCGTTGGGGGAGGGTTCCAGACATCGGCCTCTGTCATCCCTGCATAGCGCCCACATCTCCAAGAAGGCCAGGAGGTCCTGATCCCGTCTGGGGGTCGATTTAAATGTGAAGGAGCAGAATGAGGAGAATTTAGGAAACTAAGGAGGGGACAAAAGACAGAATCAGTCCCTAGTCTCAAATACTCTTTGACAGAATTGCTGGCATCCTACTCATGCCAGGCTGGGTCCTGGATGCTGGGTGTTTGGATGAATAAGGAATGGCCTGTGGCCTTGAAGGGCTCACAGACACCAGAAAAGACAAACCAGGGGAGCCAGAAAGAGGCAGAGAAAGGTGCTGGAGAGCAGAGCTGTGAACCCCATTTTTTACATCTACTGCCCATGCCCTTCACATTTGATCATGGCCAGAATTTGTCTCTGCCTTGTGCCTTTAACTGTGGGAAATCCTGGAGTGTTTTAGAAGTCCAATTTCACAGAATCTAAGTTTTTCTTTTTCAGAGATGATCCACTAAAACTATAACAAAATAATTTCATTTTTATGCTTCTTTAAATTTTTTCATGTAAACGACTTACAAATTTAAAAAAAGCCAAATTTAGTTTTGGAAATAACAGCCTGCATAGTTCACACGTATGTGTGCACATACACAGACACACACACACAGACACACACACACAGGCACACACACAGGCACACACACAGACACATGCACAGGCACACACACAGGCACACACACACAGGCACACACACAGGCACACACACACACAGGCACACACACGACACACAGGCACAGGCACACACACACAGGACACACACACACACACAGGCACACACACAGGCACACACACAGGGTGCTACCCACTGTGGGATCTCAGCCTGTACTCACACATATGGATACATGTGCTTGGGCTCACACCCCAAGCAAAGGCCAGAAGAGCAGCTGTCACTGTGTGAGAATTGGCTGGAAGCAGCAGGGAACCCCTGGAGATGCTGCGAAGCCCTCCTGCCACTAGCTGTCTCTGTCAGGGTGGTCAAGTAAGGAGCAATGGGGACGGGCGCGTCCCCACACATAGCCTGCTGCTTTCCTACTGCTTCCCACGGGCTCCTTTCAAAGGTGCCTGTGGAAGCACAGCCCAGTGGGTCACTGGGTCCCATTTCCCTGGGAGGGAGGTTTGGGCCCAGCTGAGAGGAGGGGGTCATGGAGGGTGAGGGAAAGGACATGAGATGGAACTCCAGATGTGCCAGGCATGTGACATCTGCTCCCTCTGCCCCACTACAGCACTGGGCAGGGTTCCTCACCCACCTGTGTTAAGAGAGGTGAGGCTGCCAGCCCACAACTCACACAGTGGGTGGCTGAGGGGGCCACATTCAAGCCTTGGTCTCACGGAAGCGCCCATGGCCTGCAGTACCAAGAGGAAGGTTCAGAAGAGCTGGGGCTCTTCCCCAGACCTCAGAGGCTCCTGAGTCCTCAGACAGTGTGTATGAGACATGGGGCTGGTCATATTTCCCACGAGTTTGGGAAGAAGGCAGGATCAGCAAGGCTCCCACGAATAGCTCCCACCTTGGGAAACCACTGTCTGAAAAAAAAAAAGTATTTTTTTATGCATTCCATGATATGTACAAGATTGGGAAATAAAATCCAAGAAGGTTCTACTGTATGTCAGGCTGTTTTTTTCCTGGCTGTCCTCCTGCCCAAGTGCAGTCACAATACCCAAAGCAGGTGGACTCCTTGGCCCAAGGCTTCTGTCTTCATCACTGAATTAGGCCAGAGTATTCTGCAGTGCCAGGTAGAAACACTTGCCCAGCTAGAACCAGCCAGCCTTGTAGGTGTCTCTTACTGTGGCAGCTTAAGTGAAACTTTTCCCTTTCATTTCACACAGAAAGTGGAAATAAGGCTCTAGAAATACATTCACACTAAAGTGTCAATGGTAGGTATAGGCCATTTCCTCCTTTGGCAAGTGTCTCTTGACAGCCAACTAGTTAGGAGTCAGAGACTTTGTCCTGGGCAATTCACTTCTATTGTGAGAACTAAATAAGCCTAGCACAGGCTCTTGATCCACATTTTATATTTTACTTCCCAATCTCTTCCACATCATGGAATGCATAGGAAAGAATACGATATTTTACTTCCCAATCTCTTACACATCATGGAATGCATAGAAAATAATACAATTTTTTGCACAATGGGATAAAGTAGGTAATTTTATGGGGCTTCGTGAAAAAATCGTTATCTTTTTGCATATATTTAATTATGACAAAAATAATTTTAAAGGTATTGGGGAGGTATTAAAGGTGGAATTGATATAAAATATCAAAACAAAGGCTTTTTTAAAAATTTAATGAGAAACTTGGGCTTGCATTTATGTACATACGTTTTTGTGTCAGTCTGTTTGCTCAAACTAGCTACAATTACTGAACAAGACTTTTAGATTACTCCTTAGGTGAGGGAGTGAAATTGCCAACAAGTTCCCTGGGCAACTGGGAAGGCAATGGGCCTTCACAGCAGGCACACACATGCCAGTCTCAGAAGGATCTAGGCGAGCTCAATAATGGTTAGGTGTTAGTATCTGGGTGTTAAGAAATCTGCACATTTGGAATTTTCTGAAGATAATATATTAGAGATTTGGAATTCAGACTCTGGTGTGGAATTGCATAGTTGCTTTAGCCTTGTGGCTTTAGGTTAAAATCTAAGTTCACAAACAGTGTTGGAACATTAAAGAGAATGTAAAATTCAACATCCTTCAAATTCAATTTACTAGATACAAAGACTCATTTAATTAGCTGGGCATGGTGGTGCATGCCTGCGGTCCCAGCTACTTGGGAGGCTGAAGCACAAGAATCGCTTGAACCTTGGAGGTGGAGTTTGCAATGAGCTGAGATGGTGCCACTGCACTCCAGCATGGGTGACAAAGCAAGTCTCTGTCTCAAAAAAAAAAAAAAGAAGACTCATTTAAGAGACTCAAAACCAATTTACTGTCAGACCATTGACATAATTAAAAAAGAAAATGAGTGTATTAAATTTATAAAGCCAGTCTAGAATGTTGGAAGATGTTTCCTTAATTAAATTTGTGATTAAAATCAAATGTTGGCCAGGTGCACTGGCTCAAGCCTGTAATCTCAGAACTTTGAGAGGCCGAGGCAGGAGGATAGCTGCAGCCTAGGAGTTTGAGACCTGCTTGGGCAACATAGTGAAGACCCGCATCTCTAAAAAAAAAAATTTTTTTTAATTAGCTGGAAGCAGGAGAGAAGTGGGTGTGGCCCTAAAAGGGCAGCATGAGAGCTCCCTGTGGGGAAGGAGCTGTTAACGCATCTTTTCCTACTCTTACATTTTTTAAGAGATGGGGTCTTGCTGTGTTGCCCAGGCTGGAGCACAGTGGCCATTCACACGCACCATCCCATGACTAATCAGCACAGGAGTTTTGACCTTTTCCATCTCTGACCTGGGCCAGTTCACCCCTCCTTAGGCAATCCAGTGCTTCCCTGCTCCCGGGAGGTCACCATATTGATGCCCAATTTAGTGTGGATACTCAATTGGCATAGCACACTACAGCCCAGAACTCCTGGATTCAAATGATCCTCCTGCCTCTACCTCCTGAGTAGCTGGGACTGCAGGCACCTGCCACCGTGCCCAGCAGATGTTTGGCCTCTTGAGTGTGGCAGTGGATACAAAATCTATCGTGTGTGTGTGATAAAGCACAGAAGTAAATACACATCACACACACACACACACACACACACAAATGGATACAAGTAACACTGAGGAAACCTGAAAATTGGCAGAGTGTATCAGCATCAATGTCCTTGTTGTGATATTGTACTATCGTTTTGCAAGCTGTAATTACGGAGGGGAACTGGGCAAAGGGCACACAGGATCTCTCTGCATTATTTCTTACAACTGCCTGTGAGTCTATAATGATCTCAAAATAAAAAGTTTCATTTTTGTTTTTTTGGTTTTTTTTCTTAAAGTGCTTTGAATCAGGAGGCAGGGACCTGGGATCTGGCCATGTTGTTCCAAGTCAGTCACTGTGTGACCTTGGGCAGGTCACTTCTCTTCGCTGCTTCTGTTTTCCTTATCTGGAAGATAAAGGTTTAAATTTCCCAAAGGTGTCCTCCAGTGTGGACAGCCTGGAGTCAAGGCTGTGGTGTTGCTGTGGCCTGAGGCCTCAGGTCTAAGAGGCTGCTCCTCAGCTGCATAGAGTGGACAGGCCTCTATAGCATGCCCTGTCCCCTGGGGGACCGCAGTGCCAGGCACAGCACAGGACGGTAGGTACTAGGACCAGGAGCCCTGGCCTGAGGGGTCACTGGCTGCTGCAGGCTTGGCCAAACTGGCTTTAGGCCAGATGCTCCATGTTATGACCTGCACCTGCACTCTGTGGGCGGCAGAAAACAGAGCTGGGGCATATATGAGCTGCGGCACATATGAGCCACCCGGGAGCTACAGACAGAAGAGCAAGAAGGAGGATGTCGCGCCAGGCTGAGGCCAAAAACTGCGTGCCTGAGTCAGCCAGGGTACAGTCTGGAAAACAGAAACCATGCTGGGTATTTCACAAAGAGGTGATTTAATTCAGGGGCCTGATTACAAATAGTTTCCAGGGCACAAGGAGTACAAAAGAAGATGAGAGATAACCCAGAGAATTAATAACCACAGGAAGTGAGCGCAGCCCTTAGGGCTGGAGGATCACAAGACAAGAAGTCCTGGTGTCTGAGCACAGGAGTGCGCTGCTGCCGACAGGCTGCCGAGGGACCGACCAGCGGGGGTGGGGGTGGGGGAGCACTAAGCTCCTGCAGCCAGCTCATCCCCCCGGAAGTAGAGTGAACAAGGGTTTCTTTCCTCCACCCACCTTCCTACAGCCTGCCAGAGCCCACCACTGGCCAAATGTAACTAAACCCCAGCAGCAAGGCGCCTGGGAAATGAAAAAGCAAGGCCATCAAGTTGCTCTTTGAGAAGTCTGACTCCAAATACACCACACCTTGTTTACCGGCACCTGTGAGCACAGACACGTGGACGCAAACACTTGCTATTTACTTCCTTCTTGATGTATATTTTTTGGACAACATTCACATTCCTATTTTATTTGACTCTAGGGAGTTATTGGTTTTTCTTTTTTAAAAAAAATCCTTATAGAAATAATAAATAATAGAATTTACAAAAATATTTTAGAAAATTCCATGACTCATAAAGCAAAAGTAGAAATCACTGGGAATGCTCCGCTGCCCCCATGATGGCCAACGTGAATATTTTGGTGCTGGTGTGGCATGTCCTTCCTGGCTGTATCTGTAAATGTGTTGGGTTAAAATGGGGTCTTGGCTTCTCCATGGAAAGCAGGACATGCCAAAGGATCCCCATGACAAAGGTCCAGCCACATAGGACTTTCCAGGGGACGTTCTGCCACTTTTATTAGTGCACTGCCTGTGCTAATGACAGAGAGGAAGGCAGGAGCATACCCCAAGCCAAATACAGGGAGTGTCAAGAGAGCGCTCTGAGAATTTGGCTGGGTCCCTGGAGGTTGAGGGGGAGCACCAGGACCCGGCACCAGATGTGCGCCTGGAAAAACCTAAGAGCAAGGTCTGCAGCAGCTGCTGCCTCTACAACAGGGGGAGGAGGGAGTGAAGGCAGAAGCATGTGGCCTTCCCTGGGCAGCAGGGTCAGCTGCAGGAACTGGCATCTCTAAGGGGCCTACATGGCTTGGACAGACAAGGCGAGTCCCCCACCAGGGGAATCCCAGGTGGGTGGGCAGCCAACAGGCCAGGGCTGAGAGCTAACAACCAGCAAAGGAAGGGCTCCATCAAGGAACCACAGGTGCGGCCCCTAGCACAAAAGCACCATGGCATGAGAGAGGGCGCCTGCTCAGGGCACAGCCTGGCAGAGAGAACTTCAGAGAGCCCCAGCGACCTAGGGTTCAGCCTTTGCTCCTGCCCACTGGCCCTGGGCAGAGAAGGGGTGGAGAGAGGGGGTGGGGCCAAAAGAACAGTTGTTGAATAGGAGAAAAGGTAAAGTGAGGAAGAGAGAAAAGCCCCCACACACAAGCCGCCCCTTCTACTGAAGGTTTTCAAGCCTGGGCTGGGGAGGTGGGTGTTTGGATTGGATAAAAGATTGCAGCTTTGGTTTCAGACTGGGCTGGATTTTCTAATCTTGAAAAATAAAACCATTCCTTGATACCCGAGACCCACGTGTGGCAACTGAGCCCTCAAAACAAGACTGGTCCAAATAGCAATGTGCTGTGAGTGTAAAATACACATCGAATTTCAAAGAACTGGAACAGAAAGAACGTAAAATATCTCAAAAATTGTTATATTAATGTATATGTTTAAGTGATAATGTTTTAGAGATCTTGGGGCTAAACATAATACATTATTAAAGTTAATTCCAGCTGTTCCATTTCACTTTTTCTAATGTGGCCACTAGAGCACGGAAGCTTAGGCATGCAGCCGCTGCGCTCTGGTCATCTTTCTCTTGGACGCCGCAGCACAAGAACACAGCTGAGGTTTCTTCCGGGGCTGGGAGGAGGGCTCTCCTTGGCATTCAAAGGGGTGGGGGGAGAAGGTTGAAAGTTACTTTTCTGTTTTCCCTTCCAACACACTATGCAGTGCCTTGATGGCACAGGACATCGGCAGGAGCCGCACAGGAATTTCCCACCGCCCCTTTACTTCACTCCAGGGTAGTTCCTGTTCTGGTTACTTACTTCCAGGGCAGTTCCTGTTATGGATGAAAGCACAGCAGGGGGTCTGTTCATTCTTGGGTGATAAAAACTGGATCCAGTGTTGGGTCCCCTTCTCTCCTCACCCCCCTAAACCCCCTCCAGCCTGCTGCAGCCAGGGCGGGGTGGCACAGTGGGCTGCCTAACTCTTCTTCACACCCCTTCTCCTCAAAGCCATCTCTAGCCCTTCCAGTATGGAGATGGGAAAGGGAGAAAGGAAAGCAGCAGGAGTGCTTTCACCCACTGGGGTCTGTGATAGGGTCTGGCCCCGGCAGAGGTGCTCTCCGGACTCCTTCGGAGATTTCCCCCACCACCCTCCACTCCAGGCGCTGCACGGCGCACCTTTGGCTGCAGACCCTAAGGAGGAGAAGGCCGCCCTGTTCAGATTGGCCACTCCTTCCTTCCTCGGCCCCCGGGCAGCGGGCCTCACCTCCAGCCCCCACGGGTGGTCTCTTCCCACAGGAGCTGCCACCACCTTGGGCCGCCTCACTCTCTCACCTGGCCTCTGGTCAATGGGAACCCTTTGGTTCTTCTTTCCCATGACCCACGTGGGCTCCAGCATAAGAGCAGGCTGCCAGCCTGCCTTTACCCTCTGGATCATCCAAGCCTGGGTCTGAGGCCAGTCTCTATGTCCCTCATGCTGCGGGGGTCCCAGGTTAAACTCTCCCAGCAGCCTCCTTAAAGCCTTTACTTCTGATGGACTGGACCAGTTGCACCCCTCTTCTACCCCCAGGATGGCTCCTGCCTCCCACGAAGCTCTTTCTGAGGCCCACCTCTCAGCCTTTCCTCCCTCGATGAAAGGGAGCTTTGAGGGGTCATGCAAAGCATTTTCCCAGCCCCTCCGTGGAGATTCTGCAGGTGGTTGCCCCAGGAGAACAACACAATCTCAAAGCTCTCTCAGGATATTTGATAGGAAAGGAGACGCTAATGGTGAGGAAAGCCAGAAGCACTGTGGGATTGGGGTTCCCAGGACAGCCGCCAGCCCAGTCCTGGCAAAAAGCTTCCTTATAAGGGTATCCTACAGCAGCACTACCTTGCGACCACCTCTAAAGGCCCTTTCTGGGCCTCATCAACCAGCAAGCGTGTGACACGCCTGACGTCACAGGGCTGTGGTCATGCACATGGAGACAGCTCCGCTCTCAGCAGGCGCTCTGGTCTCTGTCACAGAACATTTTCGTTCTGGCACAGCTGCACACCTGCGCAGTAATGTCTCCTGTGCCCTCAGAGGGTCAAGTTGAGAACCTGCTCCTCAGCTTCCAGTTGGTTGTATCTGGCCCTCCTCCTTGGTCGCCGTAGAGGTCTGCTCCTTCCTGAAATGCGGAGCCTCTTGTCTCTGTCTGTCTACACCAAACTTTCCTTGTAAGCATCTACTGCACACAGGCAAAGCAAAAAGGGGTCCCTCCCTTTCATGTGTATATATGTATAGAGTGTAACTGAACATCTTTCCATCTTATTGTAGGTACACATTGTAGTGTGTCCCCATGACAAATCCCAGAATCCCTACAAGGCAGGTGTGATGAAACCCCCTCTCAGCTTGTCTGAAGGCCACCCGTTTCTGTGACAGTCACTTAAAGAGCAGTGAGGGGAGCAGGCTCTGGCCAGCAGCCCTCGACAAGCTCTGGATGCCTTGCTCTCCATGGGCCCAGCCTGTGCACTGACCTGTCTCTGAGACACCATGGCCCAGGAAGGGTTAGAATAAAGTAGAGAATTATTAAATAAACCAAACCCAAAATAATAATATTTCATGTAAGTTTGCACATAGTTTACAAATTCTAGGTGTTTCGTCAAGTTTAAAAGAAATTAGCCCTAATGGAGTAAAGATTCACCTTTTTTGCTTCTAATTTAAAATATGTCATCAGCTGAGATTTGTGATTTTCAGTTAAAATGTCCTAAATTTATAAGCAGTATAGAAGATTTGAGAGAGCTCAAAATACACCATATTTCTAGATTTAACCTATTAGATTCATAAGTTGTTTAAATATTCAGGAATATTTTAAATAATTCAAATAATTAGAATACTTAAAGGAAAAATAAAAACTATTACATTTATAAATACAATTTTAAAGGTTTAAGGGAATTTAATCCTTAAGAAATTATTAAGAAATAAAGTTGTCCTTAAAATGTTTGCCAAAAATGTTAAATAAAATATGTACAATTTTCAAAATATTCATGTACAGTTTTATAATTTGCTGGCTGAAATTAAATGCCTGAGTAAAAACTGGGTTTTTGAATGTGTGGGTTTAATGAGTGAGATATTAACTCTATAAAGCAGAGTAACCTCTGGTTAACCTTTCCTGTAACAAAAACTTTCCTCAAGGACAACAAAAGGTGCCATGAAGGAGGCCTCCTTTCCAGGGCTGGTCAGAGGAAGCCCCAGTGACCCTAAAGCCCACAGCACTGTGGGCAAAGAAGTGGAATAAAGAATAAAAAGAATAACCATAACTTAAACAGGGCAAGTCTAGTCAAGGTAACACCTGCCTACCCAAGGGGTCACAATTTTTATATATTGCTCCAAAGTTTCATTATCTGGGCAATAATTTCAAAATTCATCACGTATCCCATTATTTAATAAATCTACTCTTCAATTCTTTGTAAGGTTGAACCCTGCTCAGCGCAGGGAGGATTTGCTGTGGGGCTGTGCAGCCTCAGCAGCTGGGCCCTTGCTGGCCAGTCCCTTCCATGGCCCTGCAAGGCGACCTGGCAGTGTGTTCACATAATTATGTGTTGTGTACATTTCACAGACTGTGAGTATATCAATAGCAAGTTTAAAAATGGAATTGCTGAGACCCAGAGGCAACTGAGCTGGTTTGGGGCAGAATCGAACACTGTAGTTAAGACCCTAGACTCTGGGCGGGGCACCATGGCTCACACCTGTAATCCAAGCACTTTGGGAGGCAGAAGCAGGAGGATCACGAGCTCGGGAGTTTGAGACCAGACTGGGCAACATCTGGCAAAACCCCATCTCTACAAAAAAATACAAAAAACATTAGCCTGCTACGGGAGGTCGAGGCCGCACTGAGCCATGATCGCCACTGCACTGCAGCCTGAGCGGCATAGTGAGACCCTGCCTCAAAAAAAAAAAAAAAAAAAAAAGACTGTGAACTCTGGAGCCCAAAAGTGCAAATCCCTCCTCTGCCATTTTCTAACCGTTGTGATTCTAGGCAAGTTGTTCCATCTCTTTGTACCTCTGATTCCTTATCCTTACAGTGGGCATGCCAGCGTGACTGCCCTGGTAGAGCTAATGGGAGCTCATCTACATCAAGACTTGGCCCAGGGACTGCTGCACAAAGACATGAGAGCTCTGAGTGCTGCTGCCGCCACTTCCCAGTGGAAATCGGGGATGTGGGCTCTCTCCTTGGATCTTAGTCAACTCACGCTGCCGTAACCAAATACCACGGGCTAGGTGGCTGAAACAACAGACATTTATATCTCCCAGGTCTGGGGGCTGGAAGCCTGGAGGCTGGGTGGGAAGGCAGCTGGGGCAGCTTATGCAGAGAGAGGAGAGACAGGAGGCCGTCCCAGGGGTAACGAATGCTGAGGCCGTCCTTTAGTAGCCACTCATATGGGGTGGGCTCGGGACAGGAAAGGCTCCCTTAACCCCTCAACCACCCCACGGGGAAGTACCACCAGGATGCCTGCTTCACACGTGAGCATGAAAGAATTTGCCACAGTCTCCAGAAGGTAGAGGGGTCTAGTGTTCATGCCATGTGACCCAGCACCCAGTAGGCCTCCGGGAGCTCACCGAGGTCCCATTCCTCAGGCCCTGTTGTCCTTGCCCCCTAAACACCACTCCCTCCGCCTCGAGGAGGCCATTAGAACAGGTTTCCTTTCCAATGCTGCTGGAGCCTGCAGTGCTGCAGGAGGGCGGGCCTCGCCTTTCCCTCCTCTCCACTCCATCAGTCCTGCCTTGGGTTCCCTGGGCTCTAGGCCTGGCAGTCTGCTGTGAACAGAGGTCTAGAGGTCCCTGGTGACCAGCAGTCCAGCCCAGCGCAGGCTGGTGGTGACCTGCCCTACTCCAGCTGCAGAGTGATGAAAGCCCAGATTACATTCCAGGGTCTCTCACTAGGCCATAAAGCCTACAGCCCGTTGGCGGCCCTGCCCCGCACATACTGCCGCCTGTGTGCCTCCAGCTCCAGCACTTGGAGCTGTGAGGGCGAGAGGCCCTCTGTGCCTTGGGCCCTGCAGTGAGCAGACGACGCAACGCGGTCATCTGTGACTTTCTCTAAGACCTCGGGCTTGACTCCATGCTGCCATCATTCATTATTAGCCATTATTAGCTCCATCCTCTTCTTTGCCTCCAGTCTACAGAGAGAGTTTTCGGCTCACTGCAAGCTCCGCCTCCCGGGTTCATGCCATTCTCTCGCCTCAGCCTCCCGAGTAGCTGGGACTACAGGCACCAGCCACCACGCCTGGCGAATTTTTTGTATTTTTAGTAGAGACAGGGTTTCACCATGTTAGTCAGGATGGTCTCCATCTCCCGACCTCGTGATCCGCCCGCCTCGGCCTCCCAAAGTGCTGGGATTACAGGCGTGAGCCACCGCCGAGATTTTTAAAGAGGGTCAGAGTCTGACCCAGAAGCGGGTCATGCAGAGGGGCTGGCATCGGTAGTCAAGGGCTGCTTTGTACCAGGCACCAGGCACCTCCTTCTCAACTCTTCTGATCCCAATTTACAAATGAGGGGACTGAGGCTCAGGGAAGGGGTAACAGCCCAGCCTGCCACTGAGGCAACTGCTCAAAGCATTGGATACACAGGATGGTGGCCAGAGGGAAGAGCAGGCTCTGCATTGAAGAAGGAACCTGGGTTCAAATCAGGCTCCACCATTTCTTTGCTGTGTGGGCTTAGGAAAGTCACTTAGCCTCTCTGAGCGTCACTTCCTTCATTTATAAGGAAGATTGTAAGGTTTAGAGATCAAGAGTAAAAAGCCTTTGGCATTTAATACATGTTCAGTAAGTGGCCACGCCCATCCTCTAATGCTCAGAAGGGCAGGTGGGGCTTAGAGGACAGAAGTGGCCATCAGATGACTCTAGCCACCAACCAGAAGCCTGGCAAAGAGCTCCTTGTACCAGCAACGTTGCGTGTTAGTCATTGGTTGCAAGGAAGAGCCCCCAAGCCCCAACAAGCTCACAGGTAAGTTATCATTGGCCATGAGATAGGCTGCCATCCTTTAGAGGGGCTCCCTACCTCCAAGTGCAGTAGCTCATGGTGGCCAAGGTCATGGGTACCAGCACCTTGTTCTCTTGGTCATCAATCAGCACTTAGATGGGTCTTCAGGTCATCAGTGACAACAACAGAGGGGATGCTCCCCTCTTCTAAAGCTTCCTCATATCTGGCTCCCCAGTGTTGGCCACTGGCTCTGACCTCCCCTGCTGCCAGAGTGGCCCAGGACTCACCTCAGCCCTGCTGGTCTCCAGTCCTGCAGACCAGGTGGGACATCCCTCTTGAGAGGCCCACACTCTGGCTCCAGGACTGGCCAGCCCCTCCATAGACTCCTCCTCCTGTTACCCTCCAATGAGACACTGGGGCTTGTTATATTTTTTTTTGTATAGAATGCACATCGGCCCAGGCACGGTGGCTCATGCCTGTAATTGCAACACTTTGGGAGGCGGAGGTGAGAGGATTGCTTGAGGCCAGGAGTTCAAGACCAGCGTGGGCAACATAATGAGACCCTGTCTCTTAAAAAAAATAAAAATAAAAGTATCCAGCCATGATGGCATGCACCTGTAGTTTTAGCTATTTGGGAGGCTGAGAAGGAAAAATCGCTTGGATCCAGGAGTTTGAGATTGCAGTGAGCCATGATTGTGCCACTGCACTCCAGGCTGGACAACAGAGCAAGACCCTGTCTCCAAAAAAAAAAAAAGAATGCACACCAGACATCATCACATCTGCACAGAGAAATGCACAAACACAGAAGAAACCCACATCTGCTCTGTGCTCCTCAGCACCGTGGAGCTAGGGCCACTGATACGCACGGGATCACACAGTATGAGTACAGGACCAGGCTACTTCTGAGTGGCAGGAACAGAATCCCAACCCAGAGAGGCCTAAACAATGAGGAACTGAGTGCCACATCCCACATAATGGAAAGGCTGGAGGCACAGTACCCCCAGACTGAGTAATTCACCAGCTCCACCCTAGTCAGGGCCTCTGTTATTTCTGTGGCTTTTCACTCATCTTCTCACAGAGGCTGTGGCAGCTCCAAGCATCATATCTTTACACAATAAGGCCCAAGGACATAAAAAAGCCACATCCCAGAAGCAGCCCTCTGTGGTGTAAGGCCTAAAACTAATATTATTAATGATATTACAAACTGCCTTGACATCTGGTGAAACCAGGAGGGCCTCGAATGGCCTAACCACAAGTTCCCCTCTGCACTCCTCTACCCTCCTTCTCAAGGGGGCCGGTCACAGTTCCTGCTTGTCCCTGAATTTCCATTCCCTACCAGCCCACAGAATTATTCAAACAAGCCAATCACATCACCAGATAGAAACTAGGGCCACCCCATCCTCTTAGTCCTGCAAAGTCTGCCTCCCCCAGCCCCCGCCAGGTCCCTCTGCTCCCACCGCAGCTCCCATGGGCCCTGCGTCCTCCTCTCCCAGGCTGTGGGCATATGAGCTTCGCAAACTTTTGTCTGTGTCATCTGTCCAGTGTGTCAACGTTGTGTGTTGGGCCATCCCCATAACCCTGGGGTGAGAATCCCTCCCTCACCAGCAGGGTGAGTAGGAGGCGATGAAGACACCCTGACCCACAGCAGAGCTCTCTCCCTAGGGCAGAAGCTCCCCGAGGAAGGGACGTTGTTCTATCCCGTGTGAATTCCCTGTTCACACAATAGTGCCTAGAAAAGAGCAGGTGCTTGATGCAGGTAGAGTAAATGTGCCAGTGGAAACCGAGCAGATCAACTCTATCATTGGCAGGGGCTGTGTAGCATGCCCATGCCTGAGCTAACAACCGGCAGGGAGACTGGCATCACCAGCACTGGCCTCGACCTGGGGTCCTTCTCCGGTGTGGAGGGGTGGGCAGGTCCAGGGTGCTGCGGTGCTGCTTCCTCAGGCCTGGAAGAGGCCTCTGCCACCTGAACCAGTTGTAATAAAATTTATTTATATATATGTATGTATATACTGTCTTGAACCAGTTTTGAGGCCCTGGTTAGATGCCGGTTAGTTTACTTTCCTGGGCAGCTAAGTCTACATTCCAATCCCTTCTCTTAGGGGGCTGCCACTATGACCATCTCTCCAGACCACCATGCCCCTGCCCTAACTGCCTGGTGTCAAGTTCCAGACAACACAGGATGGCTCCCAGCCTCCTGAGCCTGCAAAATTGTGTCAATGAGTCAATTCCCAGGGAGCCCATGAAGCCCACCTAAGCCCACCCCGCTTGCCGTGTATGAGCTGCCCAGATAGCCCCAGTGTGCTGGTCTGTTGTCCCTGGGTGAGCCCCCTGTGACGCCCTGCCTGGCAGCCGGCTCTCTTTTGGAGCTGTAAGTAACCAAAAGCTCCGCCTTTCATCTCTTCCAGAGTGTTTGTGTTGTGTCCACCGTCAAAAGAGCATTGAAATCTTACAAAACAATTGGCTTTGTGAGCAGGATGGCATGGCCGTGACACTGGCCCTTGGACAGCTTCATCAGGGACTGCCCTTGGCTTGTCATTTTCTCCCAGGCCACTTCGAGAGGGCTTGGGGCAGAACTTGAGCCTGCACTTCAGCCCAGCTGCCTGCTGCTGCGTCTGCCTGAGATTGCCAAGTCTCTCCCCACCCAAATGTCCTCAGCGTGGGACTAATCAAAGTGAACAGAGCTAACTAACTAAACTCCAGGACTAGATACCAGCCCAGGAGGCGCATGTTAGGGTGAGGGGGGTGATGAGAACCAGAGCAGCTCTTCTGTTCCTGGGGGGAGGCGTTCCAGTGTATGTGGTGGAGGCCTGTCCTAGGGCTCATTACATCTACAGCATCAGTGTTTATTATTATCTGGGGCAGAATCCTGGCTTGTCTGTGTCTTTCAAGCAACTCCTGTGAAGGAAGATGTTGCCAGATTCCCCCCGGTACAGAAGTGAAACCCTGGCCTCAACGCTGATGTTGTTCAGGTGGGGGCTGCAGCCTACGTGTCTCCTTTGTGCTGCACAACTTGCTGCTGTCACCAGCAAACTTCACACTCTCCTGACCCCACCACCACTCCCATTAGTGCACTCGGAGACTCCTTCCCTGAAGATCCTTTGGCAGCCTCCTCCAGCCTCCCAGAGTCTCTGGACCACCAATGCAGCCGTGAGTTGCCTGTGGGCTTCTGTTGAGAAAAAGCTGTCCTCCTTGGCTCCACGCTGTACACCTTAGAGAAAACATTGCTGGTCACGTACTGGGCTCTCCTGAAAATAGAGGCTTTCAGAGCCCCTGAGCCTGTGGGCCTCCCTACAGTTGCCCATTATTCTCTGGATCATGACAACAGCATCCCACAAGCCTGGCACAGCTACCAAGGCCTCCCTGATGTTAGATGGAGCCAAGCCTGCACCCACTGGTCCATTTCACCTGCGTGAAGGGTGGTCTCCCATGTCCTCAGTCCCCTGTGAGGTCACCCTCCCCCAGACCCCTTAGCTATCTGGAAGCCTCTTGGATTAACTGAGTGAGGCCATCTCTAGACACAAGCTCTTGGGCCAGGGCTTGCAAGGTTTTCGGTGGCTGCTCACCAGATTTGCTTCTGCTTTCCCATGCATAAAGAACATGATGACCATGCAGACCACAGTGAGATGGAAATGATACATCAACGCAGGAACAAAGCCATCCACAAAAGAAAGCAGTAAATCTCTCTAAGGCTGTATTCGTCAATATGAGTGCAGGAGCAGCTGGAAACCATGAGAAACTCATGGCAACAACGCTTGTGATATCGAAGCCTTTCTCAAAATTGCAGAAACTGTAACCATGTGTGTGCGTGCACACTCGCGTACGTGCATGTGTTCAGGCCCAGAAGCTAGACACTGCTTTCCAGACAGATTTCTTAGGGAAATGCTGAATTGGAGCCTCAGAAAACTCTGGTACCAAACTTCTCATTTATGAATATCAAATTTAGCCAAGCTCAGAAAGTCCCTGAGGACTCTCTTCATTTGTCCACAGGTTACTCAGAAAGTCCAGAAAGCCACTGACCTTTGTTAAGAACCACCACCAGGGCCAGGTGCGGGCTCGCACCTGTAATCTCAGCACTTTGGGAGGCCAAGGTGGGCGGATCACTTGAAGTCAGGAGTTCAAGACCAGCCTGGCCAACTGTGAAACCCTGTCTCTATTAAAAATACAAAAATTAGCCAGGCATGGTGGCGAGTGCCTGTAATCCCAGCTACTGAGGCTGAAGCAGGAGAATCACTTGAACCTGGGAGGTAGAGGTTGCAGTGAGCAGAGATCACGTCACTGTACTCCAACCTAGGCAACAGAGAGAGACTGTCTCAAAAAAAAAAAAAAGTAACAAACACCCGCCTGGCATGGTGGCTCACACGTATAATCCCAGCACTTTGGGAAGCCAAGAAGGGAGCATCGCTTGAGCCTAGGCGTTTGAGACCAGCCTGGGCAACATGGCAAAACACTGTCTCTACAAAAAAAAAAAAAAAATACAAAAATTAGACAGGCATGGCGGCCCACACCTGTACTCCTGACCCCTTCCTCACCAACACAGAAACAGCAGAAAGAACTGAGTCCCTGAATTAGTGCAGCAGGTCCGGATGCATGGGCAGGACTTCTGTGAACCACGTTCACTTCCCAGCGATGAAATGGAGCCTCTGGGCTTTAAGCCATCCCTCAGGACCCCTGAACCAGGCCTGACCCCAAGCAGAACGTTCCAGTGGTGAGCCTGCCCTGTCATACTTCTGAGCTGGGCGGGCTCCAGCCCTCCCTCACAGGCCCGAGAGGCCACCGGAAGTGAAACCTTCAGAGCCACCTCAGCAGGTGACTAAGGGCTAATAAGGCCCTGTCAGTGCACCAGGCGGTCCAGTGAGCCGTGGAGGGAGTGAGCCCATGAGAGCTGGGTTCCCACGAAGGCTGGGCTTCCACTGGGGCTGAGAGACTTTATTTGCTGATGACAACTCTGGGAGCTTTTTGAATTTGCTTTCCTTCCCTAGCATTGCAAGGCCACAGTGACCCCTTGTAAGAGCTCACAGTGAGACACTCACATTGTGTCAGCCTTGGGTTTCGCTGGAGGCTCAGGAGTCAGCTGTGGGGTTGGCTCACGTGGCCGTCCCATCTTCTGCTGTATAGGAATTCACGGTGCGGTGGCTCCTGCAGTGACCAAAACAAGAACTGCCACTTGCTAGAAGGGTAGGTACAGAAATAGCCTTAGGCCTGGGAGGTGACAGCCTGGAGATGAGGTGGGGATCTGGGTATGTGTGTGAGAGCCAGAATGTTCCCTAATAGAAGCTGCATTCAAATAGGGGAGAAAACTTTTCCCCTGAGAGTGAGGCTGTGAGACAGGGCATGGCACGTGCGGGACAGCGAAGAATCCTGGGGGAGCCCAGGGGCCTCCATTTACGTCGACACCAGCCGTCACGTCCCGGGCGCTACCTCATGCCAGACACTGCCAAGGGCACTCATACACATTATCTCGTTTAATCCACAGATAGCCCTGGGAGAGAGATTAGCATCACTATTGTGTAGACAAGGAAACAAAGGCACCGAGAAGTTAAGTAATTTGTCTAAAGTTGCACAGCAAGGAAATAGCAGAAGGGAGAGTTTGTTTGTATGTTTGTTTGTTTGTTTGTTTGTTTGTTTTGAGACAGAGTCTCACTCTATAGCCCAGGCTGGAGTTCAGTGGCACGATCTTGGCTCACTACAGCCTCCACCAACTGTGCTCAAGCCATCCTAGAAGGGACATTTTTAATCCAGTCCCCGAGGTCACTCTAATCTGAGCACTCTCTGAGGTCTGGCAGAAGGGAGAAATTCTGTGGTACATTCATGATGTGACCAGAGGGAGGATGGTGCCTATGAAGAAGATAGAGGTGCCACGCTGACCCTGTGTGCAGCCATCTCTGGGGAAGGCAGTAGGCAGAAGAGAAAGCCAGGGGCCCCAGGTCAGAAGTGTCAGGCACCAAAACAGGCAACGCCTTTTTGGGAAGGAAGGCTAAGGCACAGGGCAGCGAGGCCAGCACAGAGGGGGCCGCTCACCGGCCCTGGGCCGCCCCAGGACAGCAAACATGCAGCCCTTTCTGCCCAGCCCTGCCTCTAGCCCTGCCTCTCAGAGGTTGGGACCATGTGAGGGTGGGGAAAAGAAAGAGGATGTCCCCAGAAATGTGGCATCCGAGGTCTCCTGCCCAGCTCTGCAACACACAGGAGTTCCTGGCCAGGCAGAAGGAGGTGACCTCCACAGATCAGCAGGCTGGAGCAAAGGTGTGCGTTCCTTTAGTGGGTTTTCAGTTGCAAATTCTACATCCTTTGTCCACTGTTTAACGAAAAAATGACGTTTCCTGCCCTCAGCTCGGTGCTTTCTCACCCCCCAATACCACCCTACCATCCTCAAAGGGAGCCGTTGTGAGGAGCGCAGTTTCTGCCCGTCCAGGTGTGCATTTACCTCTGTATCTGCAGACACATTTTATTAGAAGCAAAAAATGGATTACGCTTTAAGCACAGCTCTGCCACTTCCTCTTTTACCTTGAAAGGACGCTGTCCCAGCATCCTCCGGTGTCAGCACATGGACATCCACTGTCCCTTTTCCACCCACAGCAGGGTGTCATCCCACAGCCTGGACACAGGCCTCCTATGCCAAGTGGAGTAAACACTTCATGAGAAGGGACTGTCCTTTCCCACATAAAGAGCAAGTGATCGAGCCTGGAGCTGGTAGGGAGAGACTGTCATGTCTCAGAGGACCAGGTAGCGCCAAGATTCTGACCTCTCTGATTTTTTAAGGGGTTTGGGGAGGTGATGGATCAAGAGGTGATGGCTTCTGGCAAGTGATAGTTTGGAAAGATGGTGGGGTCTGGAAAGAGATGGGCCTGGGGGTTTTGGGGTCTGGGAGGTGATGCAGAGGGGATGGGTCTGAATCCTCCTCGTGATGCAATGCCTAGTCCTGCACAGTCAGGGTTGCTCCCAAACAAGCCGGGCTGGTCGGATGTGGGCAGCCCTCCCCTCCACAGCTGTGGCTGCCCTCTGCCCTCCAGCCTCTGGTTTCCTACGTGCCTCTGAGGTGCACCTCTCTGGGCGCCTCCTCATCTATCATCCAGGTGGGGCGGTGGCGAGTCCCCTCCCTTCTTTCCAAGGCTTAGCAGTGCTGAATCATAGACCTAGACCCGGGGCAGCCAAGAGCTTTTCCTTCCTTTTCCTTTAGGCCCTCCTGCTTGAAAAACAGGTCTGTTGCCACAACAGGAACCAATGCACCCAAAGGACACATTTTGTGTCATGGGCAGCAAGTTTAGGAAACCAACAGGACAGGCCCTGTGGGGTCTGAGGGTTCCTCAGCTTTCCAGAGGCCTGCCTGTGAGCTCATTTTTCCCGCCCTTTCTCCCTGTCCTTCAATAAGCACTCATGGCCCTGCCCATGGGCCAGGCACTGCGTTAAGCACTGGGCACTGAGACGTGAAGTAGCAATTTCCTACTACCCTCCATGGAAACACGCCATTCTTCTTTTGCAGCAAGTTTTTGCATTCTGCATTGTTGACTTTTATGGTTTTGATGTGTTTCTTGATCTCATGCTGTTCCTGATCTCCAAGTCCCCTGGGCCAACTCAGAGACATCAGGGCTGGTCCCTGTGCCCTGTTTCTTCTGGCTGTGCTCCAAGTGCTTGGCCCTGGCCAATCATTCCAGGGACAGAAGAAACAGTAACCCTCACTGGACCCTGCTTTCTTCCCCTAGAGGAGACCCACACTGGCCTTGTCAAAGGTCTCGATGGCCCATCCTGGAGTGCCTACACCTGCACCTCGCAGGCCCCCACATGTGCCTCCCTGTCCAGCCTGGCTCCCTGTGCTCGCACAGCCTGGGTGTGACACTAGGCGAGTGTGTTTGAGGCTGAATGAATGGACAAGTCACCAGCTGGAAAGAGAAGCTCAGAGAAGGAATGAATTCACCTCTCCATGAGTTCTAAAAGATCATGTGCAGAAATGAAAATAGTTGCCTTGATTTGGAAGAATCGGGGGCATTAGGACAATGCCGTTTTTCTCTGTTTTCTAAGTAAGGGTGTATTTTTTCCAACAGAAAATAGGAATGCTAAGAAGAAGGGTATCTAGCAGGAGAGCCTCCACTGCCAGTCTCTCTCCTTGACTATAGGGCCAGGCGGCTTCTCTAGAAGGTGGATTCCTGGTCATCCACAAGGGAGTGACCTCACTCTAAGGGGGGGGCACCTTTGGAGGAAGCCCCAGGTGGAAGTATAAGTTTGAGCAGGAAAGGCCTGGGGCCAAGGTCATTGCAGGATGCATCTGCTAAATTCTGTTATTTACTTAACAACCACTCCAGAGTCTAAGAAGGTAGGCAGTGGCTATCTGAGGGGTGTTGTAAGTGAAACCTGAAGGGAGGTGCTTTGCACTGGAGCAAACCAGCCTAGCCTCAAACATGCTGAGACCGCATTCCAAAGACCCACTGGCCCAACCCTGTGGGTCTGATGTTTTGGGCAAGTTGGGCCAAATTCCTGGTGCGACTTGCTGGGCAGGTTGTGAGCTCTCGTGTGGAGGTGCAGGGTCCGGTCCCTCTCTGGGGCAGAGAAGGTGGGCTCCAAACAGGGAAGAAGAGGGATCTTACTCTTGGGGTTCAACAGAGGGAATGGACTAAGTTCAAGGTATGGGGCATACCCTTTGCATTTTGCCTAAGCCCAGCCTGTCCCTGGCCTTTCTGGGTCTGCCCAGGAGCCACCTTCTCACACAGGTCACAGGCCTCCCCGGCCCCAGGACTCACCTGCACTGTCCCCTTGGCCTGGCACCCTCCCTCCCTCTTCCTGCACATCCACATTCCATGCAGCCTCACGGGCATCCTCAAGCTTTGCTGCATCATCAGTTCTGTTCTCCTCCCCTTCCAGAACTTGCCCCCATGCCTGTTCCTTCTGCCCTGGACTCCTGTGGTTGTTTACATTCTGCCTCCTCCCTGCTCTATCGCCTTCCTCAGACTTACTGTTGATCTCTGTATGTGCACTTGAAGCCTGCAGAGTGTGGTGCGATGCCAGACCCTCCTCCAGGAGATGGCAAGGGGCCTGGGGTGTGCTGTTCCTGTGTCGGGAAGGCTCTCTCCCTTCACCTGGTAACCACTGCTCACCAGTCCAAAGGGCACTTCCTCCCACAAGCTTCCCTATAGGCCAGGCTGGGCCCGTGGTGTACCTGGGCTCCCTGCAGTGTGCTATGCTTGATTGAGATCTGCCTCCCGAGCCTCATGATAAGCTTCAAAGAGGCAGGGGCCCCTCCTCCATGGCATCCCCATCGCCCAGCGCTTACTGAACTTGGGCTGGAGGCAGGAGGCTCTATTGAGTTTACTGTTACATCTGCAGGGCGGGCACAGGGGTACCACCCAAGAAGTGCTCAGAAACAGGGCCCCACTGTGTGGCCTGCCCCCACCCCAACTTTGTTCTAGAACAGTTGGTCCATGTGCCACCTGCTATGATCTGAATATCTGTGTCCCCTCCCCAAATTCCTATGTTGAAATCCTAACCCCCAAGATGATGGTATCAGGGCTGAGGCCTTTGGGAGGTGATTAGGTCATAAAGATGGAGCCCTCATGAATGGTATCAGTGTCCTTAGAAAAGTGGCCCCAGAGAGACCCTTCACCTCCTCCACCCTGTGAAGCCACAGCAAGAAGGTGCCATCTGTGAGCCAGAAAGTGGACCCTCAACAGACGGAATCTGCAACACCTTGATCTAGGATTTCCAGCCTCCGGAACAGTGAGAAACAGGCTCCTGCTATTGACAACCCTCCCGGTCTACCGTAGTTTATTACAGCAGCCTGAACAGACTAAGACACCGTCTCTGAGCACTCTGCCTGCAGTCATAGACAAAGCGTGCCCAGCACAGGCCCTGACCAGGTGCCTCTCAGCCTCACGTGCTGTCCCTCTTGGAAAGAGCTCTTCTAGGGAGCAGGGACTCTGTCTTTCCTACTCACACACCCTCTACCCTCCATCCCCATCCACAAGACACCCAGACAATGCCAGCCTGTTTTGTGCTCAGAATATCGTGAGGACTTTGTTGCACAGTGGCAGAGTGCCACATCTCCCTGATTCTAGAAAACATGATCCTACAAGAGGGTGGGGAAAAGAGCACATGCGGATCATTGTCCCTGCAGGCAGTGGGCACACGGAGCCCATGGCCCATCAGAGGACAGTGCCCTGGTGAGCAGCCACCACTTCTGATTTTCCAGTTTGTGGATTTTGTGCAGTAGACACAGAGCCTGCCTGCTGGAATCAAGAGACCTAGTCACCAGCCATGTAGCCTGCGCACATTACCTCCCATTCCTAGCCTGTATGGTGGGTGACACCTGCCAGCAAGCCTCTGTGGGATTAAATGAGGCCATGCAGGCAAAGTGCCTGTGGCAGTGCTGGGACTTAGCAGGCCCTCAGTAACAGGTTCCCCTCCTGCGCTGAAGCCAAGGCAGCTGCGGCTGCCATTCCCCCATTCGCCAGCAGGTGCCCTCACTGCTTCACGCCTTCTGTGGAACCCAGGGCTGTGGGTGACTGTGTCTGTGAGACAAATAAAATCCCTAGGGGTAAGTGCGGGTTCAGGGTAGCTCTCTGAACTCATGTCTGCACCCAGCCTCGCCATCCATAAATGGGGATGACGACCCCCACTTCCTTGTGTTCCCAGAGGTGAAAGTCCCAAGCCCTGTCCACCAGGGCAGGTGCCCGGGGCCACGCCTGAGATGACCATGAAGACTGGATTTGGGAGGCTGCCAATGTCTGCATGGAGCTGGCATTTGGCTGGCAATTGCCCATCTTGAGCAGGGTTTTCATCGAGGACTCGAAGCTTTAGAGGTGCAGCGTCACTCAGGTTCAAGGTGCTCAGCAACTCTGTGCCCTTGGGCAGCTACTTAACATTTCTGAGCCTCTGTTACCTCATCAGTAAAATGGGAGTCATCTTACCTACCTCAAAAACCAATGCATCTGCTGTTACGGATGGGCAACTCCTGCCCCATTAATCTTTCCCTGAACACGTCCCTCTCCCCACAATCTCCTCCCTCCCCCTGAACACACACAAGCTGGAGGTAACCTCTTCCTTCCCCAGGCTGGCTCTGCAATGGCAACTTTCCAATTCCTACTTTGTGGAAACCTGCCCAAGGCCACGTTATTAATATTTGACAGAAGCCCCAGACCCACCCTCTTATTCACACCCACTGGGAAGACTGAGGATACTCACTGAGTTATTATTGGCTGAAGTTATTTTTTCATATCCCGCTGGAAACCAAAATATGGTCCTGGGCTTCTGATAAGTATCAACCACCTCATTCATCAGCAGGTGGCCCAGAGCACCTGGGGAAGCTGTGCTGGGAAATGAAGACAGGACCATCTTTACTTACCAATGCCTCTCTCTTACCAATGTCTCTCTCTTTCTCACCAATGCCTCTGTCTTACAAATGCCTCCTCTCACTAATGCCTCTCTCTCTCTCTCTCACCAATGCCTCTCTCTCTCTCACCAATGCCTCTCTCTCTCTCACCAATGCCTCTCTCTCTCTCACCAATGCCTCTCTCTCTCTCACCAATGCCTCTCTCTCACCAATGCCTCTCTCTCACCAGTGCCTCTCTACTTACCAATGCCTCTCTATTACCAGTGCCTCACTCCTCACCAGTGCTTCTTACATCCAAACAGGGCACTTCCACGTCCTCCTCTGGTGGTCAAGCACAAACAAAGCTGGAGTCATCCAGCATTGGCTAAGGTTTAATGAGCACTCACCAGAGGCTGGGCTCTGCTTGGGTGCTGAGGATATGCTAGGGTGGGGAAGGAGAGGGGCAGATGGGGGTGGCTGGAGGATGCCCTGCCGAGGGTAGAGTCTGGTCAGGAAGATGAACATCGAGCGGAGAACTCCAGGTGGGAGGAGTGGATCACAGAGATAGGGACAAACCCCCTTGACCCTGGCCGGGCTGCCTTCCTCATCCTCTGAAGCCTCTTTCAGAGATTGCTGCCCCTCTGCCTTATCAAAGGAGGGCTGGGACTGCTGAGCTCCACTGAGGTGCCCCTGGGAGCGAGCTTTCCCCAGAGGCTCAGGCCCAAGTAGGAATGAGTTAGCAACAAAGGCTTGAAATAAGTAGCAAATCACCAAACCACAAACAAAAGCCCTCTAGGCCAGGCAAGGACATTGTTAGGAGATGATAGGATCTTCTTGTTTTTAGTTAGTATGTGCTGATAGGAAATCTCCAAGCAGCTTTCGCTGGACTGCCTGAGGGTCATCTCACCCCTCTGCAGGCTGCGGCTTCCTGTGGCCACCTTGCTTTAAGGCTTGTTCCCAGGATGGTCTCCTGGGGAGGAAGAAGATCTCCTCTCAGAGGTCAGCAGGTCCAACTAACAAGCTGTGAAATGCCCAAGGTGGATGAGGACCTGGGCTCCTAAAGTCCCACAGCCCATTGTGTCCAGAGAGATGCTGCCCTGGGGACCCGACACAATGGCACCTTGGTTGCAGCCACCCGGGCTGGCAGCTCACAGAGGCACAGTGGGGTTTTCTCATTTCAAATGCCTGGCCCCTTTCCAGAGGCGCTTAGAATGGCCAGCTGATAGGCGTGCTAGTTTTGCTTTGGAAAATGCGTCCAGGAATGTACTTCTCTCCCTAGGGACTGGGAAGGAGGAAGAATTGTGCAGCAGGGAGAGGTGAGGGCCTCACTGGAGAGAGGGGTGCCCCTTGTCCTGCCTGCAGCAGCTGCCACTGGAAAGAAAGAAGAGTTGGGAGTCTGAGCTGGAGGTTGCGGAGACAATTCCCTCTTGGCAGGCGAGAAGCCGGACTCGGACGGATTTCAGGCATCAGTGTTTGTAGGAGGAAATACAGCAATCACACTATTAATAGTAAATTAAAATAAATGGGCAACTGCTGTAAGGTAATACTTTTTTTTAGGCAAAAAATAAAAAACAGTGAAACAGAGAAACAAAACATGAAACACCGGCAGTCAACAGGCAGGCAAAGAACATGGGGGTGGGGGTAGTAGCGGTCCCACCCTCAAAAGGCCGGGACTGCCCAGACCAAGAGAAAGCGATGAATCTCTTCTGGTAACGTCCCTTCCTGTCCCGTGGATTCAAGGCAGATCTGCCCCAGCACCACCACCAGCAGCCTTCCGCTGGGGCCGGCACGGCTGGGAGCAACCTCCTACTCTCAGGCAGACGCGCAGCACCAAGCAGAGAGGCCCCGGTGCAGGTTCCCAGCGCCGAACCAGCGCCGGCTCGGTGGACGCGGAAGGGGCCGGTCCCAGCCCCCACTGCAGACCCCCAGCCTGTGGCGGTGGTCCCGTTCCGCCAGGAAACCGCCGCCTGGAGCTGTGGGTCGCGCACATTAACGCATCCAGCGGAAAAATGAAGGAGACCCAAATTCAAAGTTAAAGCAATGGTGACCCGAGGGATGCCTTGGTGAGAAGGTTTGGGGTCCCGATTACTGATGGTTATCATTCTTAGGAGATGATGGTCACCTACGAAGCAAGAAAGGCATGAGGAGCGCCTGACCAAAGTGGTTTTGCCCTGCTTCCCGCAAGAGGTGGCACCCACGGCTGGAACGCAGGAGTCAGGCCCACAGTCCCCAGCTCTGGACGCCCGCAGCGGGCCCTCGAAGAGGTTCAGGGCGGTGCCCGCGGCGCTGGGCCGGGTGTCCCGGGGCGTGGGGCGGGAGGCGGGGTTGGGCGGCGGCCGGGGCTCCTCCCTCTTCTGCCCCGGGCTCCCCTGCTCTTAACCCGCGCGCGGGGGCGCCCAGGCCACTGGGCTCCGAGGAGCAAGCGAGAGGTCTGCGGGAGTCTGAGCGGCGCGCGTCCCGTCCCAAGGCCGACGCGAGCACGCCGTCATGGCCCCCGCAGCGGCGTCGGGGGGCAGCACCCTGCCCAGTGGCTTCTCGGTCTTCACCACCTTCCCCGACTTGCTCTTCATCTTTGAGTTTGTGAGTGGCTCCTGGCCGGAGAAGGGACGGGGTGGGCTGAGCCGTGCGCTCTCTCGGGCGCCCAGCACAGCTGTCGGTCTGGATCCGCTAGCTGCGCAGGTCCCCGGAGCGTTGGGGCCACAGGGGCAGGGCGGGGACTAAGCCAGGGAAGTCCCCTCCCACCTCCGGTCGTTTGTCCCCTTCTAGACCAACAGAATGAGGGGAACAGTCTACAGGACTATGGAGGAAAAACCGGGTTCCCAACCGGGATCAGATGTTGGCAGCGGGCCAGGCGGGGACGGCTCTTGGTTCGCTGGTCCCAAAGCTGCGCGCGGGGCCCACTTGACGCGCGCAGCGCCACCGAAGCTCACGCTGCGCTTTGCGCGGTTGGGTAGAAGTGCGCAGCTTTTTCAAGGGAGAAGGTTTCGTTAAAAAAGAAAAAAAAATTAGCAAGAGAAACGTTAGTATTACCAACCGAGATTTGGAGATGAGATGGAGCTGAATCCGGTTTATTTTCTTCTGGCCTTTTAAAGTTTCTGGAGAGGGAACGTATTTGCGACCAATTCGATCTGGAAATGAGGCCATCGTTTGCTCGGCCGCAGTCCTTCTGCCCCGCGTGTGGAGTGGGGGTAGAGGAGATGGGGGGTGGGGGGTGGGGGGTGGGGGGTGGCGGCGAGAGCGATCCGCTCGCCTCGGCTGACCTTGGGCAGCCCCGGGGCCTCTGCACCTGCGGTCGGTCCCGCCTTGCACGCACGGTCTCTGCCTGAGGCTGCAGGAAAGCGCTTCCTACTGAGAAGTCCTGATAAGCGCTCACGGTGTCGCGGAGCCGAAGTGACCCCCCTCAGCCTCAACTCCCCGGGGGCCGCTGGCCTTCACCTGGGAGGGGTGTGCCCTGTATATTCTGTGGGTGCGGTCCGTCACCTTTTCCGGCACCCCACCCTCAGAAGCGTCAGCGTGAAGAGTTGGGCGGGAAAGAAAATGTCGGAGCCCGGCTGTTTAAAAATTGGACACCAGGTTGTTATTGCCTGATTGGAGGGGGAGGGTGTGAATACCTTAGCAGAGGCTAAGAGGGCTGCGGCGGCCTGCGAGCAGGCCTATCATTGAACTTGGGGTGAAAGTCCAGTCGAACGCAAACCTGGGTGGAACTGGTGACTTTAAATCCTAGGGATAGGCGGAATCAAAGCAGTTACATTTAGAAGAAACCCTGGACGCCAATGAATGCATCCCCACCATTTACGGAGAGCCAGCCCCGCGCTGGCCTCCTTTTAGAAGTTCAGCATACAAGAAGGAGTGCCCCTGAGAGTAGGAACAGTCCAGTTAGACGGGGCGATCTGATCTGCGAGAAGGGTTACCGGAGGCTCCCACCCAACCCACCAATGCTGCAGAGATTACAGCGGGGTAGGAAACCTTGGAACCATCTACTACTGGCAGCTTGCTCCTCCAGCGTGGCTTTGTGGCCTGCCCGTAGTGGGGCT
Organism: Hylobates moloch; assembly: GCF_009828535.3. Taxonomy (NCBI): domain Eukaryota; kingdom Metazoa; phylum Chordata; class Mammalia; order Primates; family Hylobatidae; genus Hylobates; species Hylobates moloch. Next base: position 46,786,588 of record NW_026652290.1, on the reverse strand, counting down.
TCCAGAAGAAACAACACCCCCTCGCTCAGAACACTTCTCTCAGCTGACTTAGAAAGTCACTTCTCCACCTCACCCCTGTTCCCCACCTCCCTTCCTCACTTCCCAGGAGACCCGCAATGCATAGTCATCTCCAGGCGTCTTCCACATGCTCTAGATTAGGGATGGGCTCGCAGGTGCCTGGGAGAGAAGAGGAGAAAGCTGACCCCAAGCCTCTCAGTTCTTCTCTGCATGGACTGTAAATATGAAGCTGTATATATTTGATGTGTAGAAGGAGTGGAGAATTAAAGGGCCTGAGAAAGCGCTGGTCACCCCGGGAGAGTTTCTGTTTTTGTTTTTGTTTTTGAGACGGAGTCTCGCTCTGTCGCCCAGGCTGGAGTGCAGTGGCGCGATCTTGGCTCACTGCAAGCTCCGCCTCCCGGGTTCACGCCATTCTCCTGCCTCAGCCTCCCAGCTACTCGAGAGGTTTTTTTTTAATTTGGAATATTACAACTCAACAACAAAAAGACAACCCAATTAGAAAATGGACAATGGACTTGAACAGAGGTTTCTACAAAGAAGATATACAAATGGCCAATATGCACATAAAAAGATGCTTAACATCATCAGGCATTAGGAAAACTAAATTGAAACTACAATGAGGCCAGGTGCGGTGGCTCACGCCTGTAATCCCAGCAGTTTGGGAGGCTGAGGTGGGTGGATCGCCTGAGGTCAGGAGTTCGAGACCAGACTGACCAACATGGTGAAACCCCGTCTGTACTAAAAATACAAAAAAAAAAAAAAAAAAGCCAGGCGTGGGCTGGCTCATGCCTGTAGTCCCAGCTACTCAGCAGGCTGAGGCATGAGCATCGCTTGAACCTGGGAGGCAGAAGTTGCAGTAAGCCAAGATCACGCCACTGCACTCCCGCCTGGTCAACAGAGTGAGACTCGGTCTCAAAAAAATAAATAAATAAGTAAATAAATAAAATAAATAAATATAAAGAAATCACAATGAGATACCACTTCACACCCATTAGGATGGCTACTATCCAAAAAATGGAAAACATCAAGTATTGGATATGGAGAAATTGGAACCCTTGTATGCCAGCTGGTGGGAATGTGAAATGGTTCAGCCACTGTGGAAAATAGTTTGGTGTTCCCTCAAAAAATTACCCTCTGACCCAGCAATTCCACTCCTGGGTATATAACCAAAGGATTCAAAGCAGGGACTTTAGTATTGGCACATGCATGCTCATAGCAGCACTCTTCACGATAACACACAGCCCAGTGGCCATCAGCAATGAACTGAATAACAAAGTGCAACATATCCAAACGATGGATACTACCTGACCATAGAAAAGAATGAAGTACTGATACGTGCTACAAAGTTGATAAACTTTGAAAACTCTATGCTAAGCAAAAGACACGAGGCACAAAACGTCTTATAGTGTATGATTCCATTTATATAAAATACTGGAATAGATAAATCCGTAGAGACAGAACACAAACCCTGGTGGTTTGCCAGGGACTGAGGGGAGCAGTTGTTTAATCGCTATGGGGTTTCCTTTTGGGGGTAATGAAAATGCTTTGGAATTAGATTGAGTTGGTGGGTGCACAACACCATGAATGTACTAAATGCCACTGAACTGTCAACTTAAAATGATTGGTTTGATGATATGTGAATTTCACCTCAAGTTTAAAAAACAAAAAATAGAAATATTTCAAATGCCACAGAAGAATATATGTAATACTTTGACACCTACATAATTATTGCCCAACTTTGTCAAATCTTAATATTTTGCCTTGTTTGCTTTTATGTATTAAGGAAATGAAGCTTTCAGATGGTATCTAAGTCCCCTAGACATCCTTCTGTTATCTTATTCTCTCTCTCCCTCTGTCCTCAGGGCCACCTGTAAGCTGAATGTGGTGTTCACTTCCAAGCACAGGTTAGACTTTTATTGCACACATATGAACCACACATGGCATTGTTTTACATGTTTTCACACTTTATGAAAATGCCAGCATACCCTTCTGCAACATGCTTTCCAGGCAACATTATGTTCTGAGATTTATACATGTTGACTTTGTTTATCCAGTCTTCTATTAATAGACACTTTGGATAGTTCCAATCTGCTGCCTTTAGCTATTGCAGACAGCATTGCCAAGAATTCTCATATTTGCCTCTGTAGTTACCTGTTGGAAATTTCTCCCAGAAACACGTGGAGGATGTGACTTGTTGGGTCACAATGGGATATGCACATTGTCATTTTCCCAGATGTTATCACCTTGCCTTCCAAAAGAGTAATTCCAATTTACACACCCCAGGAGCAGATTTACTGGGAAGTTGATGTTTAATTAAGTTCAAGACCCCTACTTACTCAAGCCCCTTCCAAGACTCTGCCTAATTTTGTATTCTTTTATAAACATGGTCCTCCCAATTGTTTAAGCTTCAGGCTAAACCTAGACCTTCCCCGGCCCCCACCAGCAGCACATGAAAGTCGCCATTGTTCCTCATCACTTGGTAGCGTCAGACTTTATAATTTTCTGCTAGTCCAATGGGTGTGAAATGCTTGATTATTTTTTAAATCTGTAGTCCACTGAGTTGTTGATGACTCATAGTTCAGATTCCCATGCCTGACCTCCCAACAGCCTGGGAGGTGCAGATGTCCAAGGCGATCAGGGTGGAGCGCCACTTCCATGGTGAGAGGACTGCCCACCGGAGCAAGTGAGGGTGGCAGCTCAGGGTGGGGCATAGCAACCTCTCCTTGGCCCAGCACCCCTATTCCAGACCTCCTGACCTCTGAAAGCTGCAGAGCCTCACAGGAAGAGGAAGGCAGGCCCAACTAGGAAGTGAGACTGCCTTTCCAAATACCTCCAAAGCCACAGAAGCTGTGCCCCTAATGCAGGTGGCGGGGTCATCAGTGCAGCCCCATGTAGGCCAAGGGTAAAATGGCCAATGCTCTCCCCTCCTTCAACAAAACCCAGGGCTTTGCTTCTGGTCTGCTCCCCTGCAAAAGTCCCACCCAGTGAGGAAATTTTCCTTTTGGAGCCACTCTCTATCTCCTTCTCCATTCTAAGCCAGGGGCTTCATGACACTGGGCCACCATTCAGGGAATGAAAGGTTCGCAGGGAAGGCTTTCCGTCTCAGCTGTGGCCCCCAGACGCAATGTCTCCCACAGAGTGCCAGGAGAGACCCCCTACCCGTTCAGGACTTGTGAAGGAAGTGCCTGAAGAGGGTTGTGAGATCATCTACTCAGCCCCCTCCTCCCCAGGCCACAAAGGAGGCAGGGTTGTGAGTGAGAGCATGAGGAATGCCACCCAGCCCTCCAGGGGCATGCCCTCCTCCTCCGTGCCTCAGAAACATGAAGAGAGGTGCGGTCACATCAGGGGTTGGGGTTGGGGTGGGGAGACACCTGAAATCAGTTTGCAGTTTTGACAGTTACAGTGAACTGGACAGAGTAATGACTAAAATGACACCTTTTCTGTGACCTAAAGTGACTGGACTTTTATTAAGAGTGACCAGAGAAGTCTGGGGACTTGTGCTAGATTTCTACCTGGCTGGGGAAGAGCCAGCCCGACAGAGCCGGGACTGGGCCATGGGCCGGAGAGGCAGTTTTGCATTAGGTGGTCCAAGCTGTGGCAGCATTGAGAAGGTGGCATGGGAACTCCTAGGAGACCAGAGATGTAGAATGACAGAAACCTCACTTTCAGAGCTGGCGGGGAACTGAGGCTCAGACAGGGAGCAACTTGCCTGGGCCACCGGGTCTCCAGGGTCCAGCGAGCACTTCTGGCAGTGAGCAGGTCATGCCCAGGCTTCTCCCTTCACCTAAACAGCCACACAAGATTTTGTTTGCACTAGAAGGCACACTGGGATCCTGAGTAGGCAGCCCTGCCCACCTGGCAGCACTGGGCAAGGCTTGGGTCCCTTCTCTCCCTCAACAGGAATGAAGGGACAGCTCAAGACCACTGGGAAGCTCACACCTCCTCTGGGTCTCCTTGTCAAAAACACACCCTGCAGGTTCTGAGTCACGAGGTCCAGGGCAGGTTGAAGAATCCGCATTGCACTGCGCACCCTCCACTGATTCGCTGAGACTTGGAACGGGCATCTGGAGGCCAGGCCACCCTGTTGATATTTTTATGGGGAACAGAATAGTGGGAACAGTTCTCAGGGAGAGGCTGGGGCAAGCAGCCAGGTGCTCTGAGGTTCTCACAAGTCAGACCAGGGACCTCCTCTGTTCCTGGAGAAAGTTCCCTGTGCGCTAGCTAGGAGCCTCTCCTGCAGGCGCCAGGGAGTGGGGCAGGCCCTGCTTGGCCAGCACGGGATGGTGACTGAGATGGCTTTCCCTGACTGTGTCCACTGGCTCCTGGCTCTGTCCCCTCTCTGTAGCTATTTAGAGAGGGCTACTGCATGATCTGCCGTGTTTTCTCCTCTCTTCCTCTCTAAAGGGAGGAGAAATGTTCTAGACAGAGGTTTCACAGGGGTTTGGTGGAGAAGTGACTTTTCTGGTTTTTCAAGACCAGAGGCTGGCTATGGTGAGGACTCAGTGACTTTGAGCTGCTCCCTGGAAACTGCTAAGTGTGATGATGGGGCTCAGCTCCACGGGATTGTCAGACATGCGTCATCACACCTGAGCTATATTTTAAAAGATTGCCTTTTAGCTTTTCATAAGTCACTCCCCCACCTCACGGGGATGGGGCAATGCCAGAACTAGTGCAAAGGCCCCTTTCTGTCCCAGAGCTTTCAGAAGTGAGTAGGAAGCCCCATGATGCTGCTGCCAGCAGCACTCACACTCAGGTCGGCCAGGGAAAAGGGCTGAATTTTGCACCTATACTCACCACACCAGCAGGCAAGGGGCAGAGCATATTGTGCTGCCAGCACAGACTAGCTCTGCACAGCCTTAGCAGTGGCTTGGCTTTGTCCTTGGGCCCAGACTCATTCCCTAGAGAAAGGGCTGGGAGTAGGGACTAGACTACCTGATACCTGCCTTGACATAGGACATAGCCTACCAGACTTGAACCAGAAGGGGCTGGGGGCTGACTTAATCCACTCTGGGGCTTCCTGCTGGCCCCTACAGTCTCAGTCCCTGGACATGGTGCTTTGGACCAGCAGGCCTCGGGGACAGGTGCTGATAGGACACCCCAGCAGGCGTTCCCTCCTGGTGCTGATGGGTGTGAGGACAGTGGGGGACTGTGCCCCTTGTCCTTGAAGCAGGAACGTTCTGGGGTGTATGGCCAGCTCCTTCTCACAGCTTTCAGATTGTTCCCAAGGGCGTGGAGCATGGAGCAGGTCCCTCGTGGTCTCTCATCAATTTGGAAGGCTCCAAATTGCCTTTGACACCCTGGTGAAAGGTTTGGTTCCCAGTGAGCCCGTAGCTGGGCACGAGCAGTGTAGCCATTTCCCTTCTTGGGGTCATGAATGTGCCACACTCTGATTCTCTGCAGCACTTCTCCCCATGCTCTCTGCCACTGCTACCTCATTCACAGCTAGTGTTCTATGCCAGTATTGGGTGAATCATTTTAATGTACCCAGGCCCTGGGTCCTGAAAAACGTATGTAGGAAATCAAGGAAAGCCTGTCACCAGCCACAGCACCTCCGCAGTGGGAAGAGAAGGTGCAGGGTCACACAGCCAGCCTCACTGACCTGCAGTTCCTGGCCAGAACCTCCAGTCCCTGTGAGAATGCAGTGGGCTGGGAGGGGAGGAGCTGAAAGGGCAGGGGGAGGAGACAGAAAGTAAAAGTCCCAGAACTAACTTGGAGGGAGGCCCACGGGGGGCCTGGGAGGTGGACACTCCAGGAGTAGGGCCATGGGGAAGGACAGAAGATGACGTTCCCTGACCTGTCAGTGGAGTGGGGAGGGGTGGGGTCTGCATGGCGGCCCCTCCCTCTTCTTCAGACTGAACTACAGGCCTGCATCTGCCGAAGAGGGAGCGGGATCATTTGGCGTTTCATCTTGTGCTGTACGTGTCTTCAACACAAACCTTGCTACTGTTTTCCCCTGAAGGAACAGAGGCTGTTGAGACTCATTGTTTCAGTGGCAGGCCAGGGAGGGAGAAGCCGGCTGGGAGTGGCCTAAAGACTAAAAGACTAATTGGTTATTCTCCCTCCTCCATGTTAATGCGCCTGTAATCCCGGCACTCTGGGAGGTCAAGGTGAGAGGATCACTTGAGGTCAGGAGTTTGAGATCAGCCTGGGCAACACAGCAAGACCCCATTTCTACAAAAAATGTAAACAATTGGCCAACCATGATGGCTTGCACCCATAGTCCCAGCTACTCAGGAGGCTGGGATGGGAGGATCGCTTGAGCCTGGAGGTCAAGGCTGTAGTGAGCTGTGATCGCATCACTGCCCTCCAGTGTGGGTGACAGAGTGAGAAGCTGTCACGAAAACAAAAATCTCCTGGCCATTTCCAAAGCTGACCCTAGACACAGGAGGTAACTGTTCTACCCATGGGGGTCTGGATCTGGGCCTCAGCCAGCTCGTCAGAGGAGCACCCGGCAGCTGTGGGAACGTGCGCAGGTAACTGTGCCTCAGTTTCTGCATCAGTAAAATGGGGACATAGCAGCACCTGCCTCACGTAGCTACTGCCCCATAGCTATCAAGTGCTGTTATTATTCGTTGACTAATAATTTAAGCATGTGCTCTGAAGCCAACTGGCCGACATGTGCCGATTGGTTTCGCATGGTCCGCAAGGCCCACCCCCATCACCTTTGCCATAGGTGCCCTCTGTTCCATTCTCAGGCAGGTGCTGCATGAGGATTGGGATTGGGCCAGGCTGTGGAGGCCACACTTGACTTTTCCCTGGGGTCACCGAGTCCTGCACAGGCACCACCTTCCTGGGGCCTTCCCAGTGGCTCTCCTCTCACCAAGAAGGAACAACTGAGGGCAGAGGTCAGTGTGTCCTCAGCTAAGAGCTTGATGGGGCAGCCAAGGGGTGGAGGACAGGGTGGCAGCCCCAGGCTGCCTTCTGCCCAGGGAGCAGGCTGCTTTCTAAGCCTCTCTGCATCACCCTGCCAGCCTGGTGCCAGGATGGGCAGGCAGAGCTTTGTGGATTCTGAGTGTGACACAAAGCTACATCTGCCCGCAGGTGTAGGAACGAATTACCAGTGGGCTCAGATTAAAGCTTTCAAAAGCGATTTGTCATCAGTGTCAGTGTGTCGGCTGTATGCAAGGGCATCGGTTCAGGGAGGGGGCAGCCTCTGGCAAAAACCTGTGCCCTCACCGCCCCCAGCCTCCATCCTGGCCCCCAGCTGCTTGGCAGGTGGGCATAGTTGGATTGAGGGGCCTGGCAGGGAAGGAACCGCCCAGCTTGTGGGTCTCAGGACTATTTCTAAAACCAGCCACAGACCTCCTTGATCTCCATTTGTGATCAGGTTGGTGGCGGCAGTGGGAATGCTTCTTTGTTGGAGGTGGCCCTTTAGGCCTGAGCTAACCCAACACCTCCACCAGGAAGCCCACCCTCCTAGCACCCTTTCCTGGCACTCAGAGCACATCCTGCAGACCTTTGCTTATTGTCTGTCTCGTGCCTACACCCTGAGTCTGCCCACATCCCTGGCACAGATCAAGAACTCTGAAACATTTGTTCTCAGCAAGCATCGGTAGGTAAGGGGCTCGGGTCTCCTCTCTCACCTACCTAACATTGATGAATCATAAGATAAGTCCTTGACCTCAAAGGTGGACAGAGGGTGAAACTGACAAAGGCTGCCAGTCCCCAAGAAACTCTGGGAGTTCCAGCTCCCTTGGACCCTCCCAGACCCTGGGCGGGCAGCCTTCTCTCGCCTCTTGCAGGTGTACACCTGTTTTGTTGGTTTGTTCACATTACTAACCTAACTGGTGACTCCCATAAATCCCTTTTGTTTTTCTTGCATTTAAGCCACTCCTGTCTGGTCTAGCATTTCCACGGATTTTGCCTTTTACAGGTGGCTTACCCGGTATTTTCACAGAACCTCTTGGTTTCTGTTTATCCTGCTGGGTAAGGCCAGCTGGTGTAGATGTGGTAGGCAGAATTTTCCATTCAAATGAAGACATGCCTATCAGAAAGCCCCCTAGATTTGTGCATCTGAGAGGAGTTTTCATTCATTCAGGAACTAGTGACTGTCCTCTAGCTCGTGAGGGAGGTGGGTGTTAAGTCAGCAGTCACTTTGTCCTGCCGGCGGCGTGTGCTATGGGAGAGGCTTCCCTGGGGCTCAAGGGGGGTGAGACTGCAAGCCTGAACAGAGGGCTCTTCCCAGTCCAACTTGCCTTGTTAATATAAACTATGGCCCTGCACTCAGCTCTTAGATTTTTTTTTTTTTTTTTTTGAGATGGGAGTCTGGCTCTGTCAGGCTAGAGTGCGGTGGTGCGATCTCGGCTCACTGCAACCTCTGCCTCCTGGGCTCACGCCATTCTCCTGCCTCAACCTCCCGAGTGGCTGGGACTGCAGGCGCCCACCACCACACCCGGCTAATTTTTTGTATTTTTAGTAGAGACGTGGTTTCACCGTGTTAGCCAGGATGGTCTCAATGTCCTGACCTCGTGATCCGCTCGTCTCAGCCTCCCAAAGTGCTGGGATTACAGGCGTGAACCACCACGCCCGGCAACAGCTCTTAGATCTTTTAATCCCAAATCTCTATCCCCTTCTTCACGAACTGATCCAAACCCCCTGAGTCCTGCTCTTGCCTTCAGATTAGATGAGGAACACTGTCTAAGGCTAGCTGGGGGTGATGATGGCATGAGGGGTCCCTCTGGGAGGAAGAAGCCTGCTGATGAAGAGGCCAGGAGGGGAGAGTGACTGGTGTAGGTAAACCAAGTCAGGTCCCAGCCCCACTCCCAGGGTTCTCTGTGGTAGCAGTCCCAGGGGTCAGACTCCCAATAATCTGCCTTTTCAGTTGATGCAGGGAGAGGGTCGCCACCCAGAGAATCTCGGACCCCTCCCCCGATCTCTCCCCATGGGCTCAGGTGGGGATCTTGTGCCAACTACTGGGCTCTGTCCCTGTCCTGTGTGACATTTGGTATCTGGTCACCATTGCTGAGACACTGACACTTTCACCACGGCCTGAATCCACCCTTGGTGGACCCAGAGCTGCTCCAATGGGGACTGTGGCAAGACTGCCTGAGAGAGGAGAGGAAGGGAGAGGTGGGCTCCGTTCATTAAAGTGTGTATTTGAATGAGATCCACTTCCCTGGGTGTACCTGCCTTAGTGTTGACCATGCCACTCTCAGCATCTGTTAAATGCGTGAGTGAATGAATGAATGACCAAGTGACTGAGTCAGTGAGTAATAGAGTGAGTGACTGAGTGACTGACTAACTGAGTGACTGAATGAGTAAGTGAGTGAGTGAGTGAGTGAGTGACTGAGTGACTGAGTGAATGACTGAGTGGGTGAGTGAGTGGGTGACTGAGTGAGCGAGTGAGTGAGCGAGTGACTGAGTGATGACTGAGTGGGTGAGTGAGTGACCGAGTGACTGAGTGAGTGGGTGAGTGAGTGGGTGACTGAGTGAGTGAGTGACTGAGTGAGTGAGTGGGTGACTGAGTGAGTGAGTGGGTGAGTGAGTGAGGGAAGCTTCCCTCTGGCTTGCTGGGACTGAATTCCTTCGTACCAGGAGGTAGGTAGGGCTAACACAAGTAAAGAAGCCAAGCGGTGTTTGCTCCTTGCCTCTCAGAACTAGAACGGAGTCCCCTATCCTCCCTGTCAGATGCATTTTTTTTTGAGACGGAGTCTCGCTCTGTCGCCCAGGCTGGAGTGCAGTGGCGCAATCTCGGTTCACTGCAAGCTCTGCCTCCCAGGTTCACGCCATTCTCCTGCCTCAGCCTCTCCGAGTAGCTGGGACTACAGGCGCCCGCCACCACGCCCGGCTAATTTTTTGTATTTTTAGTAGAGACGGGGTTTCACCGTGGTCTCGATCTCCTGACCTTGTGATCCACCCGCCTCGGCCTCCCAAAGGAGCGTGAGCCACAGCGCCCGGCCAGATGCATTTTTTTTAGGGGAAGAGCCGCAGGACTTTGGGGAAGCCTTCAGCATTTAGGGATCTTGGGTCTTCCCCTGACTTCCTGCTCTGTGCATATTCATTCTCCCACCACCTGATGCTCGGTACCCTCTTAACTTCTTCCGGACATCAAAGCCTGTTGTGCCATCTACCTGCTCTACAGTAGCTCATCTTTAACCCAGCTCTACCTACCTACACACACACACAAACACACACGTGCACTCACATGCACACACATGCATGCACGTGGACACATATACACAGGCACATGCACACATACATATACACATGCATATGCGGCACCATACACATACATACACATGCACAGACATACACACATACATACATGCATACACACCTGCACACAAACACATACACATGCATACAGAGAAGTACACACATGTGCATACATACACATACATATAGGCACATACATGCATATATACACAAGCATACATGTACACACACACACACACATATACATACATACGCACAGAAAAATGCTTCCTATCCTCTATCTCACTCCTAGAAAGATTAGCCTTAAATCAATCAACCCATAGAGCTGGGCAAAGACTGCTGAGCCTCTCCTGAACCACACAGTTGTTTTTCTGGTCAGATCACATACACAAAATGTCCTCCTGGCATTGAAATAACTCTTGGTTGCTAAAACGACTCAGTGAGTGAATAGATTGCCAGAAACATGAGTGGGGGGTGCTCCTCCTGGTGGCCTTGGGAGGGCACAGAAGGGCTGGGGGCTTCCTGCAGTCCTCCCAGCAAACGGGAATGAGTCCACATGCCTCCCCCGTCCAGCGAGGACATCTCTTCTTTTCCTTCCTGGGGAGATGATTTTTGCCACTTGACGTAAGTGGCAGGGGAGCTCAGCAATGGTGCACAGCCTCTGTTCTGTGGCTGGTTTCCTTTACCTCTCAAGAATTCAAAGCACAGACTGTTGTTCACATATGCCTTCAAAGGCACACACCACGTGCTCGGTGCTGTTGGGAATTCTGATGCTTGGCTCTGGGGACCACGCCACCAGGTGTGTACATGAAAGCCTTGCCTGGGAAGACCTCTTTGGTTCACGTCTTGATGTGTCCTTGGGAGAATTTCCACTTGTGGATGCCCTGAGTGAAATGGAGCCCCAGAAAAATATCCAGAGAATTTGAGCAAGCCCTCTGCATTGCCTCTGTTACCCAGCCCTGCAGCGGAAACACTGGGGACTGTGGATGAAGAGTTCTTTCAGCCACGGGGAATGGAAACTCCAGACGAATCTCAAGAATGTGCCAGAGAATGCGTCTTCCCGTCCTTGATGACCAGGCCCGTTGTTGGAAGGAAGGCTGGCTCATATCTTAGTGCCCTTTGTGCTTCCTTGGGCAGGGCAGGCACATTTTTCTCAACTTTTGGTTTCTGGAGACTGTAGGTTTTCTCTTTTTGATTCTTTTGAGGTTATTTTAAAATTCTGGCTCTTTTTGGACAAGTTTTGGAGTAGATGATTGTGTGTATTGAGATCATATTGAGACTGCTGGGATTTTTCACATAGTTACAGAAGAGGCTGCTTCATCTAATGACAGTTGTGACAGCAAGTGCTTAGTGGCAGCCAGGTGCTGGCCCTCTGCAGATATAACCTGAGTCACAACTACTGTTATCACTACTTTTCAGATGAGGGGACAGAGAGATTCAATAACTTGCCCAGGGACAGCAGGTCACCCAGCTAGTGACAGAGCTCACTTCAAACTCGTCAACCCTGGCTCCAAAGTGCACATCCTTAACCACCTCTTAAGCACCCTGGCTGCTTCCCATGATTAATTTGGAAAGAAAACATGAGAAGCTTCTCTGAGTTCACACAAAAGCTCCCAGGAAGACAATTCCTGACAGATTTTTTTTTCACAAACATCATTTCATTGGGCAGACCATGGATGTGAACTCTTTGGAAACTTTTTCTCCAGTTTTGTACATTATCCCATGTTCCTAGAGAAGCTCAACTCTGCTCAGCACGCCCAACTGGACTGAATTAAAGATGGGTGGTTTCCAGCTCTGTCATACCAGGGTTGGGAGGGGCCTCCAAATGCTCATGCACCCTCTCAGTCCCCATCCTCAGACAGTGAGGCTTCATCTCAGAGTTCAGAGGAAACCCAAGGACGAGCTAGTCTCATATTCCAGGCAAGACAGGGTTCCAAGCTTGAGGAGAGGAGAGGAGGGGAAAGGAGAGGAAACGCTAGGGCGACATTTTGCACTGAGATGCCGGGCAGGACCTGGAGGGGGGCAGTCGGCCGGCATCGCTGGACGGCAGGCAGGGCCCTGAGACAGGAGCTGTTTCCTCTTCTGTCTTACAGGAGTTAGAGAGCATCGCCCGTGGCCTTGTGCTACGGCAACACATCACGAGGCCTTGGCCAAGAGTCTGGGGCATCTGTCCCATCACTCTGCTTCTTTCACGGGAATCAGACTCTGGGCATGAGTCCTGGGTTTTGGTGGTTTTTTTCTAAAGGTGCCCCAGGTGACTTAATGTATAGTCAGGGCTGAGGGGGATAGAGTGTTTGCTGAGGCCCCACCCCCATCTTCTAACTCAAGGCCCTGGGACTCAGAGCACTCAACCCTTGTCCCTCCAGAGCCACCCAACTGGAGACCTTTCAGATCACCCAGCCAGCTATCCCATCTCTATTTTGATGGACAGTGACAGGGTGCAGCTGTGGGGTCGGAGGAAGTCTGGCCTGTTGGCAGAAACAAAGGGGACACAGCACCGTGCCTCCAGGGTGCCAATAATGTTTTCAAAATAATTGCCTCTGTGCATTGCCACCTGGAGGCTGGGAGCCACCTGGAGTCTCCTTGATGAAAGGAAATGCTTGAACCCTCACATACTCCCTTGCTCTGGACAAATATTTGGCCAGTGGGGTCCTGAGGCCAGGCTGGAACAGATTGCTCCGTGCCTAGGAGTGCCTTATCTCCCTGGTGTGGGTGCCCTTCTTACTCTGTTTGCTCTCTGTACATTTAGTAGGTGGAGCAGGGCAGGAACCAGCTTTGACTTATGGTTTACAACAAATCTCAGCTTTGCACACAGCGGGGCTGGAGGCTCACCCTCCCTCGAGCCCTATCTTCTGCTATGCCTTGACCCATGCCCCGCTGCCCAGCCTTCAGCCTCCAAAGCCGTCACAGCTGCTTCAGCATCCTCTGAGCTTGGCATGTGCCCTTTCTGCCCCCTGGAGAGCCCCTCCCAGTCCTTTGGCCTGGTTAACCAGTTAGGTCCACCTCTCTCTCCAAGGCTCGACTGACCCTATGCACCTGTCCAGGCTGCTCTGCCCGTTCAGGGCTGGTTGTCCACCTGCGTCTTAAGTGGCTGCTTACGCATCTGTTTCCACTGAGCTGTCAGCCTCCTGCATGACCGACGTCTTATTCCCAGGTATTGGTAGTGCTGGGCTCAGTGCCAGAAGCTTCGTACTCACATCCGTAGTTTTAGCCAGTTCACACCAGCCTCCAGTGTAGGGAGACTGCTGTGAGTTGCCATTTGCAGAGAGGAAGCTGAGGCCAAGAGGCAGAATCACTTGCTGCAGCCTCCCGCGGTGACTTGACTTCGGAGGACAGCTCCTCTGAGAATGGGAGTCCCCTGCCAAGGGGAGGGAGCCGGCAGGGCACCTCTGCATTAGAATTCTCCCAGAGAAGCCCGCAGCAAAGGCCTGTGCTCCAAAGGCAAGGGGCGTGACTCAGCCGAGGCAGCAGCTGTTTCTGTTCCACAGACACCTAGCCGGGAATGAAATCTCTCCTGACTCGGCTGTGCCTCTCCCGTATCCTCCTCTTCTTCTCAGGGTTGCTCTGCACCCTCCTCCGCCCCGCCCCCCAGATGGCCCCTGTGTCCCTGGGCTCTGCAGTCCTCCCTGGGCATCTCCTGGGCAGTGCTGAGGGGAAGGTCTACCGCCCCACTGCCCATCTCCTGGGAGCAAACCCCCTGGCTTTCATGATGTCATCTGTGTTGAGATATCTGTGACTACCTTCACCTTCATATGTTTCTGGGATAGACAAGGACCGGTGTAAGAGCATCCCTAGGAACGCGGTTCCTCAGAGGCTTCTGGGTTGGAGGCTCCAAAGACATGAGACACACTCACCCAGGACCCCCTGAATGGTGGGGTCCAAAAGGGGCACTATGCGGCTGTGACGGTAGAGATATTCTGTGTAAGTCCCCTTGAGAGAGAATTTCTCACCTGAAGACATTATACTAAATGAAAGAAGTGAGTCACAAAAGTCCATATATTGAATGATTCCATTCATGTGAAAGTTCGAAATATGGAAATTTATAGAGATAGAAAGTAGATTCGTGGTTGCTTGGAATGGGAGCAGGGAAGCCACAGCTCATGGGATTTCTTTCCAAGGTGATGACAGTGTTCCAAGATTGACTGTGGTGATGGACGCGCATATCTGTGAATATTCTGAAAACCAGGGAATCATACCCTTTCAATGGGGGAATTGTATGGGCTGTGAATTATATAGCTCATAAAGCTCTTTAAGAAAAGAAAAAGATAATGTCTCCCCACCATCTCACTATGAAACATACCGCTATAAATATACAATGCAAAGGAAAAAAGTCGGCCTCATTTTTTAAAGGACCCACTTGCAAGGTGATGCCCCCAGAGGCTGGTTGGGGTCCTGAGATCTGTCAGGGGACAGGAGCTGGGGTTAAGCCCATGGTGGGCTTTGTTCTATGGACAACTGTGGACAAGATTCCCACTATAGACTGCAGGAATCTTCGTGCCAGTGTGGGGAGCATGGAATTTCCCAGGGAGCTGAAAAATAGTCTTCATCAGGCTGGTAAAAGCACACACTGGAACAGGGCAGAGGGTCTGGCCTGACCTCAAGGCCCTCCGCACAGCTGCCGGAAGCTCAGAGCCCAGGCTGTGGCTGCAGCCAGCAAGGTGCACACAGAAGGCTGTGACCAGCTCTCCACGCACTGACTTCCCCTCACTTTTCCTGCCCTTGATTCCTCACACCAGTCACATCTTAAGCCACGTGGGAAGAATGGAGTGGAGAGAGATGACTCTGCAGACAGGAGCTGAGGACTGCCTTCTCAGATTTGCCATTTCCAGCTGCCATCTGTGCATTAATTCACCTTGTATGTATTTTACAGTTAATTTTTCCCAAAATAATGACATTGCAACCATAAGCATAGAAACAATGTCACTATCCGGTTTACCTTTGCCTATCCACGCTGTTAGAGAACTCCAGACACCTGGCTCCACCCTGAGCCCTTCTTGCCTTCATCAGAAAAACCAAAGAGAGTAAAGGAGGAGGAAAATCGTTTCCTCACTGTGAAATTCAGTGTTCCTCGATAGCATGCGTATTGGTCACCCATAAGCGCCTCTGGCCCACGGGGTCCCACTGGGATTCCATAACTGAGTCTCTTCCCAACCATGTGCAACCCAAGCTGCTCCTTTGGGGTTTGGTTCATAAGTGGCTCTAGTTCAGCCACACCCAGGTACCAGGAGACCAAAGATCCGTTAGCTGACTTGGACACCGATGTATGGCTGGATGGGTCTTCTGGTCCCCACCAGTGAGGCAGCTGTGAGCAAGGCAGACCTCAAGCCCACCATCTCCTGGTCAGGGAAAGTGCCATGTTATCCCTAACCCAATACACCTGTATTTCTGCTGTGTGCTACAGAGAAGACGTGCAGGACTCCCCCAGACTGTGTGAACGAGGAAGCAACTTAAATTGGTCCTCCTGGGAGGGTCACATAGCCACCAGGCAAAAGGCACTTAGAAGAGGGGTTCCCAGGCCAGGGCCTCCCTCTTCCCACTGGATGTGCCTGCTGGATCCTCCCATTTCTCCATGCCACCCTCGCATGCCTCCTGAATCCAAGCCCTGCCTATACCAATGCGCTCCTGTCCCTCCGTCAGTGCCCGTTATGGAAAAGGCCACATAATCTGTTGGATCTTAAATTCAACTGTGGATGAAATCTACACACACATCTTATGGTGGTCTGGGCATTTTTATTTAATTGATTTTGCTCCCATTTTTGTAAGATGCACAGTGCATCCCACCAGCCCTGCCACGTGCCTTCGGGCAACCTAAGATCCATCAGCAGACGACGCTTTCTGGTCGGAGATGCCCACATCTGATTCCTTAGGGACAACTTGGTTTTAATAAATCCAAAGTCTTCATTGCACTGACTTTTCTACCCAAATGCAATTCTCTCCTGATTGCTTCTCAGCCAAGCAGCTCAGAGAACACCTGTGAAGACAGTGGTATCTCTCACCCAGCAGGTGGGCAGCAGGTGCAGGGAGGGGAGGGGTCAAGGTGCTATGTGAATTCAAACCACAGGGGACATAATCCTGGGAGGGCAGCCCCATCCTCAGCCCCCCAAACACTTCTGTAGTACCTTGGAGACTTTTGGCTGCAAAGGAATCTCCACATAGGCCTGGAGTGCTCTGAGCCCAGTCCTCATCCAAGTGGGGAACATGTGGATGAGGCTGAGCTGATTCTTACTGGGTGGGGGTGGCACTGGGGCAGATGAGGAGAAGGGAAAGAGAAGTGCAGAAAGTCCCCACTGGGGTTTGTACACGCCTGTCCACAGTGAGGAGCGGGGTTTGTACGTACCCATCCGCGGTGGGGAGCGGGTTTGTATGTGTCCATCCACGGCGAGGAGCGGGGCTGGGCTACTGAGGGGTGCTACTGGCCCCCGTGTCTGCTCCTCTTTGACTGTATGGGGGCTCACTGACCCTGGCGACATCAACTGGGGTGTATTCTGGATAACCACGGGACTGTACTTCCCTCATGCCCATCCTCATCCATCCAAAGAGACAAGGCTGACCTTGGTTACTCCATTCCAACTCCAAATCTGGTCATCAGAACACTTCCTGGACTTGGGAATATAAGGAGTTGAATCTAGAAAAAGAAATAATGAGCAAGAGAAAGAAAGAGAGAGAGAGAGAGAAAGAGAGAAAGAAAGAAAGAGAGAAAGAGAAAGAAAGAGAGAGAGAGAAAGAAAGAGAGAGAGAGAAAGAAAGAAGAAGGAGGGAACGAAGGAAGGGAGGGAGGGAGGGAAGGAAGGAAGAAAGGAAGGAAGGAGAGGGAGGGAGGGAAGAAGAAAGGAAGGAGAGAGAGAGAGAGAGAGAAAGAAAGGAAGGGCAGGGCGGGGGGCTACTGACAGTGTGGTTAATTTGTTTTGCCAAATAAAGACCAAAAAGATCTGCTGGTCACTACCATTGCATAAAAGAAAGGACATTTTAATATCAAACCAAGTAGGAGGGCTAGAATATCAGAAGAAATAGCAGCCCTTCCCATGACAATACCAAATGGCATAAATCCTTTCTTGGAATGATGAATTACTTAACTTCCACCTCAGTTTCCTCATCTGGCAAACGGGTCAGCATTGCTCATGGGGTTGCTGTGAGAATCACTGAGTTATTATTTGTAAAGTGCTTAGGATAGTGCCTGGAATGTAGGTCTGATATAAGTGTTTGTTAAATAAAAAATTAAACTCATATTTAAAAAGTTAATCAGGCCAGGTGCAGTGGCTCACGCCTGTAATCCCAACACTTTGGGAGGCTGAGGAAGGTAGATCACCTGAGATCAGGAGTTCAAGACCAGCCGGGCCAACATGGTGAAACCTCGTCTCTACCAAAAATAGAAAAATTAGCTGGGCATGGTGGCATGCACCTGTAATTCCAGCTACTCAGGAAGCTGAGGCATGAGAATCACTTGAACCCAGGAGGCAGAGGTTGCAGTGAGCCACACGCCACTGTACTCATGCCTGGGTGACAGACCAAGACTTTATCTGAAGAAAAAAATTTTTTTTAAAGTTAATCAGAGCAAGAGTGCTGGGGATTGGGATTGAGATCCAGCACAGGGCGCTGGGGGGACTAAAGATGCATTTTTGGAGAGGAAAATGCCTGCCCTGTTCTCTTTGCCTGTGTCCTGTGTTTTTGCACCCGAGTCACCCCATGTGACCGCTGGTCGGGGGCCCTTCCTGGGCTGGGGCTCTCCTCTAGGCCAAAACTCACCCCTCCTCCTCCTCCCCCGCAGATCTTCGGGGGCCTGGTGTGGATCCTCGTGGCCTCCTCCCTGGTGCCCTGGCCCCTGGTCCAGGGCTGGGTGATGTTCGTGTCAGTGTTCTGCTTCGTGGCCACCACCACCTTGATCATCCTGTACATAATTGGAGCCCACAGTGGAGAGACTTCCTGGGTCACCTTGGTGAGTCCAGCCCAGGGCGGCTGCTGGTTGTGGGGGGGCACAGGAAGTACTGGCCCCTGGCCCAGTAGGGTAGGCTTTTCCAGTGCCAGGTGAGACTTCTCCTTAGATGTCACCCCACCATGTTCCAAGGCTGAGCCTGCCCAGGGCTCTCGGCAGCAGAATCAAGAAAGGCAGGGGCAGAGGCAAGGTCTCCGCTGCCAACCCTCACTGGACCTGTTCTGTGTTCTCCTGCATGACTGCCTTTCCCAGTCCCCACACCACCTGTACCCGCCAGGTGCCTGCCTGCCCCTCCCATCACCTGAGAGGGCTGTTTTCACCTCAAGGCAGCAGGGCCCCGGAGGCCGACCAAGGTTTTGGGCTCCAGAAACTGGCCCTGGCTCTGAGGGTCAGGCCGTGCTTACCATCCGGCTCCTCAGCCACTGCCTTCCAAGCAGGGCTGCCAGAGAGCACTGGGAAACAGAAGCGGCCTTTGGTCGTTATTCTACATAAATTCTGCTTTGAGGCCCGTGAAAAGGTAACTTTTACATGTAGGACACTTGCCTGTTACCTGCTGTAGGGGTGGTGGGGCCATTTGGCCAAGGCTCTCACTCTCAAAAGCTCTGCTACTTAGACTTTTGAAATCACTTCCGAATCACAGCTACACAAAACCCTGTTTTAGTACCTTTTTGCTTTCATTTATTTCTTTATTTTGAGTTGGGGGTCTCATTCTGTCACCCAGGCTGGAGTGCAGTGGCGCAGTCTCATCTCACTGCAGCCTTGACCTCCCAGGCTCAAGTGATCGTCCTGCCACAGCCTCCTGAGTAGCTGGGACTACAGGCATGTGCCACCACACCCAGCTAAGATTTATTGTTTTGTGTAGAAATGGGGATCTAACTATGTTTCCCAGGCTGGTCTCAAGTCCTGGCCTCAAGAGATCCTCCTGCACCAATCTCCCAAAGCTCTAGGATTACAGTCCTGAGACACCACGCCCAGCCCATCTTTGCTTTTAAATATACCAGGAGCCAAAAATAAGCAATGAAACAAAACAAAACAAAAGAAACAGCATGGTCCTCCCTCACCCTGCACTGGTCAGTGAGGCCACACCCAAGCTGGACTGTGGCCACGCACGACACTTCTCAGATCCAGGACCAGCTTTTCCCTGGGACACCCCAAGCTGCTGGCCCCTCCTCCACCTCTCCCTTGACCCTTCCTCAGGGGAGACCAGTGTCCCATCCCCAGCGAAGTGCTCGCTCTGGCCCCACAGCAGTGAAGTGAGATTCAGCGCAGCAGGGCAGGCATGGGACCTCCGTGACAAGGTTGGGAGGAGTGGGATTCAAAGGAAGCGGGGGGAGAGGCAAGGGGCGGGGGCAGAAGGGACCTCAGCTCTGCATCTGGGCCCTGTCTCTCTCTCCCCATCCCTCTGACACCCCGTCTGCCCTGCAGGACGCAGCCTACCACTGCACCGCTGCCCTCTTTTACCTCAGCGCCTCGGTCCTGGAGGCCCTGGCCACCATCACGATGCAAGACGGCTTCACCTACAGGCACTACCATGAAAACATTGCTGCCGTGGTGAGTCTGGGCACCTGGGGCTGTGTCCACAGCGGGTGGCTCCGTGGCTGGCAGGGTGTGTGTGGAGGCTGCCCAGGCCCTTGGTCTGTTTCCAGCTCACTAACATTTGAGTGAGATCAAATCTTGCCTTCATCCCTGGAGCAGGAAAGCCTCCGAGAAGGGCAGTGTCATGTCGTGCCCAAGACTCCGCTTAGTCGTCTGGCCAGGGCTGCATGCCCCAGGCCTGCGTGGGCTTTGCAGAGGGCAGATGTGTGAGGGGATGCGGCTGCCCGGAGCCCTGTCCGAGTGTTTCCTGAACAATCTTATTTAACATCCATGGCAACCCTACAAACCCAGGATTATGACACCCATCTCACAGATGGAGAAGTGGGGCCAGAGAGTGTGAGTGACTGGCCCAAGATCACCAGTCATTGTGGGGCCCGGCATCAACGCTGGGGGCCCGGTCCCCACACTCTCAGCACTAGTCTGGGGCTGTGAGTCTGACCTCCTGGGTCTCCTGACTCTCCCCAAGTGGCTGTCCACTGAGGCATCCAGCCAGGGGTGGGGACGCTGAGGCCAAGTGGATTTTCTTCTTACTGGACTGGATCAGAATGACAGGGTAACCGAATATATTGTTTCATCACGTGTTCTTCAGAGCTGTGCATGCGTGCCCTTGCACCAGTCTATGATATAAAACATGCTGCTGACCATGGGTATTGTTAAAAAGTAAGAAGTTTCAGAAAGAGCACTCTTCAGATCTCTAGAACTTGACCTATGAATTATGCAAATCCCAAGGTAGAATGTGGTGACAGATCCTGAGATACCAGCTCTAGTGGCCAAAGCTGTGTCATCCCCTCTTTTTGGAAAGTGTAGGGCAGAGGCTGAGAGAAGACCCACAGATAGGCTTAGAAATGGGGTTGGTGAAGTGCCTCTTCCCGCTCCCAGAAGGAGGGCCCCAGGGGAAAATCCCTCAAAGCCTCATTTGCTGGTCCCTTTGCACAGTTCCCTGCCCTGGGGAAACCACGCACTGCCCTCAAGCTCCCAGCCTACAACTGCTCCCCTAAAAAGGGCCCCCTCAGGATCCTGGCATCCCCCCAGGGGTCCCGCGGTGTGGAAACATCTCCCTTGTTGGCCCATCTCCCAACATGGCTGGTTTCCAAGCAGCAGCACAGCCAGGGGGCATCTTGACTGATCTTCCTTCCTGGGGAGGCTGGTGACCCACCCTCCATCTTCTTCAAACAATCCCATCTCATCTCCCTCTCCCAAGACTGCCTCATACCTCCCCCATCCCAACCGAGCCTTCTCTTTTAACAAACATCAGCAAAGTGTCTGACAATAATTTCCATAAAATTGTTGTGGACAAAGGTTGCGAAATGTAGATGGGATGTGGTTAGTGGGTCAGCACTTGATGGAAAAACCCAGCTAGGGGAATGAACACCCCTTCCCGCTGGGCAGGTCTCTAGTTGAGAACCACTAGGCTCTACTGCCTTCTGACTTTTCTCTTTTACCTTTTATCAAAGGCAGCACACAGCCAGAGAGGTGTGTGGTTACAAGCCCACAGCTTGATGAATTTTCATAGAGCGAACTCCCTGTGTGGATGGTGTCTGGACTAAGAATTAGAGCCTGATAAACCACTCCCAGAAATCCCCTCAAGTCCTGTCCCCATCACTGTGCACCCCCACCACCACCCAATTCTGATTTCTAGCACCCTGTTCAGTTTTGCCTGCCTTTGAACTCCATGTAAGTGGAATTATACAGTGGGTACTCATGTGTGGCTTCTTTCTCTCACCCTTGTGTTTGTGAGATTCACCCAAGTGGCTGGGTGTAGATGTGGGTTGTTTGTTCTCATTACTGTATAGTATTCCCTTGTAGGAATAGACCAACAGCTATTTATCCATCCCATGACTGACCATGTTCTCATTTTTTTTAATTGAGTTGGATAAACACGAATATGTTCATGCAGACAGGAGCGTTAGAATCGAGAACCAGAGTGTTCTCAGCTGGCAGATGCGCCCAGATAAAACCACCAAGGGGAAATCTGCAGGGTGTTCGATGTAAAGTCATGCCTTTCAACTCACGGTATCAACTGCATCCGTCCGTGAGAGAGAAAGAAGTTGGTTACTCAGGATTCAATCCCAGACCCGCCCAACCACAGCATGCCCAGTCCAGGGGATACTCGGGTACAGGGAGGCACCTCACACCCTCTCTCACACAGCCTGGTTTTGGAAGCAGCCAGCCTGCCTCACATCCACTGTGTGGCTACTAATTAGGGTCTGTTCCAAGCTGAGCTCCTCCCTCTCTCCTTTGTGGGTGGCGGAGCTGCTTTGCCAAAGGGACCCCGGGATGGGTGGAAGTCGCCTGGGGCGAGATGGAAATTTCTGGAGAAATCTGGAGGTTTCTAGATTATAGAATGGTGGGCAGTGATGGCTGCAGTTTAGGGAGAGGGCTTTCTGAAGCCAAAATTTGCCCATTCGTGCCCAGCTCTACGTGTTCCCAGTGGGCCGTTTCTTGACCTCACTTGGAAGATGAGTCTCCACTGCTCTTCCTGCTGGGGACTTCCAAGGTGCTTCTGCCAAAGGCTTTCGTTGGTCTGGAATGCCCACCTTTTATGGAGGGCTGCCCACTGGTGTCTGACTGCTCCTCTCCAGATATGTTCTCTTAAATGTGTTATTCAATAATTCAGCTTACTCACCGCCTCCGGGCAATGAGGGAACCGGCTTGGCCAGGTGTAGGGGCAGGAGAGCAGGCACCCTGAGGGCTGGGGTTGATGAGCATTTTCAGGAGTCACAGAGGCGTAGCCGCCCTAAATGGACGTCGTGCCTGAGCTGGAAACTCTTGACCCCCACCCAAGGTCACAAAACCAAGTGCACAGATTGGACTTGGCAGCAGGCAGGCCTTCAGGGAGTAGGGTGATGGGAGCAGACAGTGCCCAGGAGGACACAGCAAGTCCCCAGCAAGCAGGGCCATCGCTCCAAGGGCCACGGTGGCTGACGGGATGGTCCCAACAGTAAGGCGCCTCCTTTAGACAAAAGCTCAAAATCCCTCCTCCCCTTCTATGTCCCTCACTTCCTATGAATTCTGGCTCCCTCAGCCACACCTGTGATATTAAGAATCCTAAAACAAAATAATGATAGGGCGAGGATGTCCAGGCAGCATGGAGACTTTCACCAGGACCAGGAAACCCAGGTATTTACAATCTCTCAACCGAGCTACCAGGACCACAGCTGGAGGGCGCTGGTCTCACTGGTGTTGGGGAAGGAAGTTGTCCCTGGAGAGTTACCTGCCTGAGATGCTTTCATTGGAGGGGCCTTTGAGGACTCCATCTCAAGTCAGATGAAACCTCAAGCTGAGACCAGTGTGATGCTGGGTGATAGTGGAGAGTCTTACCTCGCATACCAGGTCCAAGAGACTGTTAGGTCACATGGAGCTCTGTACTGAGAGGATTTGGTGCACACCTGGGCTCAGCAGGGAGGGCGTCCATGTGACGGGTGAGAAGCAATGACAGCACAAGCTCTCTGGGTCTGGCCCCCCTACGCCATGTGGGGCTGGATGCAGTGCAGGCACTGTGCCTCACCCTCCCTACACAAACCCATTACCAGCCATTTCTCTTGGTTCCAGGTGTTCTCCTACATAGCCACTCTGCTCTACGTGGTCCATGCGGTGTTCTCTTTAATCAGATGGAAGTCTTCATAAAGCCGCAGTAGAACTTCAGCTGAAAACCCAGATGGTGTTAACTGGCCGCCCCATCTTCTGGCATAACTTTTTAGAAAACAGAAATGCCCTTGATGGTGGAAAAAAGAAAACAACCACCCCCCAACCACCCAAAAAAAAAAAAGCCCTGCCCTGTTACTTGTGGGTGCCGTGTTTACTCTCCCGTGTGCCTTCGCATCTGGGTTGGGAGCTTGCTGTGTCTAACCTCCAACTGCTGTGCTGTCTGCTAGGGTCACCTCCTGTTTGTGAAAGGGGACCTTCTTGTTCGGGGGTGGGAAGTGGGGACCGTGACCTGAGAAGGAAACAAAGATCCTCCGCTGGCTCCTGGAGCAGCTCTCGAGAACTACCTGTTGGTATTGTCCACAAGGCTCTCCTGAGTGCCCCATCTTGTGCCATGTTTTAAGTCTTCATGGATGTTCTGCATGTCATGGGGACTAAAACTCACCCGACAGATCTTTCCAGAGGTCCATGGTGGAAGATGATAACCCTGTGAAATACTTTATAAAATGTCTTTATGTTCAATACATTTGTTGGGTGTTTTTTGGGTTTGGGTTGAATTCCTCAGCATCAGGAATGCCATTATTCCAGCTTTCTTTCTGAGGAGTCCTTTGACTTAACCTGAATCTCAAGAGACAGCATCAGGTGGCAGTTCAGACGCCGGACACTGTGTGTGCCCGGCCACTGCACTCTCAGAGCCCGGTGCTGGGGAGCCCACCCTCCCAGCTACCTGCCCAGATGGCTTCTCCTCTCTCTGGAAACTGGCCAAGTGCCAGCCAGGGGCAGCTTCTCCTTCCTACAAGACACAACAGTCTGTGCCCCACTAGAACCTCCTTCCACCAAAAGAAAACACGGTGCGCAAGTTTTCATTCACTCATTGTGAAGTTCATCAGCGTGTTCCTGGGCAGTCTGCTTTGTTCCTATTGTGTGGATAATACATTATTTTAGAATTGCCTCGGGCCACTCCATAGGAGAGAAAGGAGAGGAGATTACAGAGTGAAAGGAAGTACAGTGACAAGGAGTGAATGGCACTTTTCAAGTCTGAGATGTCTGGGTTGAAAGGAGATGGGATGATTAGGAAGGAGGCACTGAGTTAGGAATCTGGAAAGCCCAGCTCTGTTATGAAACGCTCCCTTATCCCATGGCTCCGAGAAGTTAGTGCCATTCCAGAGATGGGACGCTGGAACAGGTGCTCGAAGACCCGTGAGCTTCCTGCCATGGAGGTGTGTGGCAGAGCATCTGCAACCTCTTGCTGGCAGCCATGGAGGCAAAGATTCAAGCTTCAGGCTGTAACGGTGTCACGTACCTGTGGTCCTAGCTACTCAGGAGGGTGAGGCGGGAGCATCACTTGAGCCCAGGAGTTTGAGGTTGCAGTGAGCTGTGATGGTGTTACTGCACTCCAGCCTGGGCAGCAGAGCAAGACCCTGTCTCTAAAATAAAATGATAAAATAAAATAAAATAAAATTCAAGCTTCAAGTGGTGAGTTTAGTTGACATTTTACTCCTCTTCAACTTGGAGATTCTACAACTAAATTGGTCTATTCAGGAGGTCCTTTGTTAATCCAGGATAACTGGTACCAGAAACCAGCCACTCTTAGTAAGTACACTTCAAACAGCCAACATTTCATAGTACATCATGAGCAAAAGTTTTGATTGGGGCTTTACCTTGAAAAAATTAAACTGCAAATGAGAAGTAATAGGAAGTTCGTTACATGTTTAACAAAATTTCCATCCAGTGTTGATTGAGGGAAGTCTCATTTTTCAACAAAACTGTCCACAGGAAGCCAGCAACATGTTAATGAAGCTCACTTTTTACCCTCATCAAAAAGAAGTACAAGAAGGAGGAGGAGAAGGAGAAGGAGAAATGGAAGGCTTAGTTTCCCAAGGCCTTCTCAATGTGTTGACATTTTAATCATTCTTTTTTTAAAAAAATCTTTCATATACTCTTTCTCTATTTTTTCTTTAGCCAAAGGCTTTGCAGATGGTTCTCCGACACCACTTTCTTATTCTTTCTAGCCCTGGGCATATTTTAAATTTGCAGTTTCATTTCACATTTGACTTGCATCCTATTCACATTGGATGTAAATTGGATGGGCAAGGTTTCATTTCCAGCCTCAAAAAATGCCCCTTCCGGTCTTGCTCTTCCTCCTCACCCCCCACCCTCACACCCCACCCCCTGTCGGGTTTCTTTGCTCCTGCATCTCTGTTCCCAGCTCTGTCCCTATCTGGCTGTTTTGTGCTTGCAGGTACACTTGCGCGCTGGTGGCAGCCCTGCCAGCCATGGGTGCTGCTCCCCTGGGAGCCCACGATGCCTGGGTAGGAAGGGTTGGGAATGGGGACATTAGAGAAGCCTGCTGCGTGAAGCGGGCTGCAGAGAGGGGCACCGGCTGAACACCTTCCGTGTGCTGGGACCACTGGGGGGATGGTGTCTAGCCCCCAAAGCTGCTTCTTGCTCACCTCTATGCCTCTGTCTTACACAGGAGGGGACCTCCTCTAGGGCAGAGCCTGGTGCCACCCAAGGCACTCAGAGACTGCCTGCTTGGTGGCCCTCACTTAGATCAAATGCAACTGCCCAGAAGACCCAAATTCACTCCTGTGGAACCATCTTCCCTGCCATTTTGGGGACTCTTGCCTTGTGCCAGGCACTGTGTAAGCACTTTCCATATATAGCTTTCTGTCATTCTCCTAGTGGCCACGTCATCCTACAGGTGAGAAAACTGAGGCTGGTGCAGGTGGTGAGAAGTGCAGCTGGACTGAGGGCCGCCTCCCTCTGGCCCTGGAGCCCTGGGCTTGATATGACCTCAAGGCCCAGACCTGTCCTCACGCAGGCTGTCCTCCTGTCTCCCAGGAAGTGGCAGTGAGATTTAGTGGTTGACATGATGCTAATAGGCAGGGGCCTTCAGAGAGTGATGAAGCCAGGCACTTACGATAGCCCCAGACCACCAGCAGGGCCTATAGCAGGCCACGGCCACGGCCAGGCCCTGGACTCAGAATCTCCTGGAGAGGAGCCGGCTGCTCAGAGCTGCAGCCACAGCCACGCCAGCTCAGGTAGCTGCTGGGTCCACTTTGCAGCCCCCACAGAGTCAAAGGCTAGCCCAGTCCAGCTGATACTTTGCAAAGGTGAGGAACTGGGTATTTTTAAGCTCACAGAATAAGGAGCTAAATCTATCCACAAGCCTGAGAAAGGATTAGGAAGAGGCCAATGTGTATGCTGTGACTCAGAGCCAAAGCTTGCAGAATAGGCCACACCATAGTCAGTCACCCCACTGTCGTCCCCACCAAGTCGTGGGCCCAGCAGAGAAGAGGACGGAGGGGTTTGGACCAACTGGGCCTCGTGGGTCACTGCTAAGGGCTTCCCCCTCCCCTGATTGTCCCTGTGGCTTGTGTGCTGTCCATGAACCCAAGAACGTGCAGCACCCGGTCAGGCGCCAGGAGGGACATGGGGCCAGTGTTCAGTAAACACGGCCGCATGAGTGAACAGGCCCAGTGCCCCAGGGCGGCTCCAGCTGACCTGTGCTCATGCATGTCTGTCCTCTGGCCTCTCAGGAAATGACAGTGAGATGAGACCTTGTGGTGGACAGATGCCAGGTGAAAGGGGGTGCGGCCAGGATTTGGGACAGTGTCTGGGAGCGCTCTGGTGTAGATTTGACTGGACAGTGATTTGGTCACTGCATTCCCTCTTGCCTTTCATGGCCCTCGAGCAGCTCCACGGGGCTTATGATTCATTATGGACACGTGTGTGGGGAGGGGGCACATCACAGAGGGCAATCAGCAAAAGGTAACTATAAGCCAAATCCAACCAGGACATTTTGGAGGCTATGGCCTGTGACTTCTCAGGCTGTGGCCCCCTTGCTTCAGGGGGCGATCCTGAGAGTATCCTCCTGGTGGCCTTACCTGTGCAGGGCAGGGTGGCCTGGGAGGTGTCCCAGGGAGCCAAGCTCCTGCCCCCCATTCTGCACATGATATAGCCCCATCGATCTTCCCTTCTGGAGAACACACGGCTTATATGAGCTGGGCTTCTTCAACATTCGAGAGCCGAATTCTGAAAAGCATCTCGTACCCCCACCCCCACAGGTTGTAGGACTATTTTTGCAAAGCAGCCCAAATGGAGGATTGAAGGCTGCCTTACGCTGACCTTAAAGAGACAGCAAAGGGTTTGCGCTGCCAGCCGTGGGCTGGAGCGAGCCTGCCTTCGGGGCCCACACAAGGGCCTGTTGTTCTGGGTATCAATTGGGGCCGGTGTGGGGTTACAATGAGGCCTTTCAAAGAGACAAAGCGCCTCTGGACAGGCTGAGTGTCCCTGCACACGTGGGCATCCGCCCAGGGCATTTAAAATAACGCGATTTGAAAAAACAGATTTGAAGTGATTTTTCCCACTCCGCGCTATTCAGTGGCCTTTGTTCTGTCTGCATCATACCCGGCGACAGCAGCTTCTAAGAGCTGGGGCGCTGGAGCAGACATGGGGGTTCCTAGCTGTGGCTGCTCTCTTCCTTCACAGGTAACGAGATCATCACACTGCCAGGCTCTCTAGAGGGTACCAGAGAGGTTGGATTCACACAGGGTGCTCGGCTGCCAGGACTTCCTTCAGCCGGAGGCAGGCACCCGGGACATACAGCATGAGATGACTTCCCAGCACCGCTGGGTGCCAGGTGCTGCTTGAAGTGCTTTACTTCTTCGCTTAATCCTGTGACCACCTTATGTGGTAGATACAATTTAGATGAGGACTCTGAGGCACAGAGAGGCTAAGTGACTTACCCAAGGTCACACAGCAAGTAGGCGTGGATCCTAATTCCAGCAGAGTGGCTCCAGGGCCTCTGAGGCTAACCGTCATGCTTCATGTCTCACTGTGACAGGGTCCTTGTCCCTCTAGGAGCAGGGGACACATGCTAAGAAGTCCTTCATACCCACAATACTGACTTTACCAATACCTAAAACTCGAAATGGCACTTGAGGAGTGTCAGGAAAACCCAGCCGGCAGCCCAACCTGCTAGGGAGGGATGTCTGAGATGAGGGAGACTTTGCCATACAAAGAAGTCAGAAAGGGCTTCCCTGGGCAAAGCAAGGGTGATCTGGACCAGGTGTGTGTCGAAGGTGGGGGGTGTGGGGGTGCCTTAGGAGGTTATGAGGTCCAGGGCTGGTCCTGGAGGCAGAGCTGAGCTTGGCTTTCACCCAAGGGGCAAGCCCTGTGGGGTATCTGTTGGGCAGTGGCAGCTGTCCAGCCAAGAGACGCTGTGGGTGTGGGCGGGCAGGCTGCAGGCTGGACCAGGGAGATGGGAGAGATGTGGCCAGATTTTGGTGAACTGAGAGTAGCCAAAGGGAGTGGCCGAGGGCACGGATCCCTGAGCCCGCCCACGTGTGTGGCCCCTCTCAGCCTCAGCTTCCTGTCTGCAGAATGGGAATATTAATTCCGCCTCACAGGCAGCTGGGAGGATTTGAGGACTCGGTTCAGATAAGTCCCTGGGACCAAGGACATCTCAGGAAGTTCCGGCCGCTGTTATCATTGTGGGAATGAAGAAAAAGAAGGTCTAGAATGATCCTGAAGTGTCCAGCCTGGGCAGACGATGGCTATTCACATTATGCTTATTCATTAACCATGTTGTTGGCATTCTGTCATGAACTTGGGCTGGTACTTTTGCTTTTTCCCATAGAACTGAACGTTTAATCAGCCATGACATAGTTTAAAATAGTCCCACTTAGGAAACCAAGCTCCAGTGCTTTGGGGAGAGGCCATTCCTGCCACAGCCCCTGACACTGAGGGAGGAGCTCCCAGAGGGCCTGAGAGGGTCACAGTCACTGGGCAGGCCTCTCCGCTCCCTCGCCCCGGGCATGAGCAGCCAAGCCAGAGAAGCCTCAGCCACCAGCACAGCAGCACCGGGAGGAGCCCAGGAATTTACAGATGAAGAGCCCAGGCCGCAGGAGGGTGGGAGTCCGGCCCAGGGCACCAGACAAGTCAGTGCCAGGGTGGCCTCGGCCCCGCCTCCCAGGCTCCCTCCCCCGTGAACCCCTGCTGCCCGCCTCTCCTATGGTACCTCACCACTTCCCACACTGAGGCAGAGGGAGAGACGGGGGCTGGTAGGAGCAAGGAGTAACCCATGATAAAGACAGGGCAAGGGGGCAAAAAGGGCCTGGGGAGGCTCGCTGAAGGCAACTTCCAGGTCTGTTGCCCACTGGGAGTCTGGCCCCGTGGCCTCCACTTTCTAGGGTGAGAGCTAGTGACACCTGTGGATCATGCAGTACAGGCCTCCACCGGTGGCTGGAATGAGGGGCACAGCTGCCCCTCACATCATGCACACATCACCCAGCACAGCCCAGGTGTGTTGTACCATGGGTGTTAGGTGGCATGATGGTGGTGATGAGGATGTAATCCACTGGCTTAAACCCTGCCCAGCTCACATACTCCCTCCTCCAGGGTGCTACACCTGTCCCACTCCTGCTTCTGGGCATCCTGGCTCCCCACACCCCACCTGCTGTCCTTAAGCCTGCAAGCCACCACCCTCCAGACCCCACTCCCGAGATTCCACTGCATCCCAGACACCATGGCTGGGTCTCTGCTGATGCTCACCCATAGCCACCCTCAACAGGCTAGGAGGACTGAGGGGCCCGCGCAGTCCCCCAGGACAGGTGTTGGCCGAGGGAAGAGGAAGATAACTGACCCTGAGGGCCCCACCCATGGTTCATCCCTGCCACCAAGCCAGGAGACGGAGGCCCGCAGGGGAAGTGCAGGTGGAAGGACAGCATATTTTCATGGGCTACTCACTTCTACAATCGGGGTTGGGGCCTCCAATCTAGGCCTGTGCCCCACCTTGGACAAACAATGACAGGAATGTGCACCGAGACAGCGTAACCAGCCAAGCCAGCCTAGGCGGCCAGATGCTGGGATAGGGCCTGCCTTGCCCTTCACCCCACTTTGTGAGGTGGGCAGTTTTCTGACTGGTGAAGGCGAAAGATGCCCAGTTCTCTGGTGGCTGTCCCCACAGAGTGCACTCTCGGATACTGGCACTGTCCCTGCTGGAATGGAAGGGGCAGGGTTTCTGGCCTCACTTGGCGGGAAGGTGGGTAGAAAGAGGTTATGGAGGGAGAGAGAAAGCTGGCCACACGGTCAGTCTCGTGCCCCATCCCACTCGCTCCATCTGCTGAATGCCGTTACCTCCTGTATCAAACATGAGGCCCCAAAGCGGCCGGTGTGCATTCTCCATGTGACTGGAACTAAGAGCTCCGCACTTGTTCTCCACTGTCACCTCGAGACAGTCCTCCTAGGGAGATGCTACAGTCCTTTCCACCATGCAGATGAGGAAGCGGGTTCTCTGAGGCTGAAGCATGCCCAGCTAACGCCACACACAGATTAAGCCAGGCAAAGGCATCACGTAGACTTCAGCATCCTCAGTGTTCCCTGTCTCCCTGTGAGTCTGTCTTCCCTTGAGCACTCTTCCCACCCTCGCCCCGTACGCAGACCGCGCTGGATGCACACTCTCTGCTGTCCCAGCTTCCCTCTGAGGCTTAAAAGGGCTACTGTTCCCAACGATGCCTGCACTTTGGCCAGGGACCCTCGAAAATCCACAAAGAAGGTGCTCCTAGTGGTGCATGGGGCACCAGAATGGGGAGTATTTGGGGATTTGGAAAGCAAAAACCTAATGTTTTACAGTAAAACTTACTGGTGGGGTGCAGTGGCTCATGCCTATAATCCCAGTACTTTGGTGGGAGGTTCGATTGAGTTGGAGACCAGCCTGGGCAACACAGGGAGACCCTGCTTCTACAAAAACAAATGTAATTATCTGAGCATGGTGGTGTGCGCCTGTGTTTCCAGCTATTCAGGAGGCAGAGGTGGGAGGATCTCCTGAGCCCAGGAGGTTGAGACTGCAGTGAGCTGTGATTGAGCCACTGCACTCCAGCCTGGGTGACAAAGCAAGATCCTGTCTCCAAAAAAAAAAAGAAAAAATAGTGTTTACTATATACCCCAAACAGGGATGGTGCTAATCTTTTGACCTAACAGGACTCGGATGAGACTTTAGTAAAGAAGACAGTTGCCTGGTCCTGTTTTGCTGTCTGTGTTGTTTCAGGGGAATAGAATGCAAGCATTTCCCACTCCAGACAGGCAGGTCCCCTGGCCCCAGCAGTGGCCTGGTCCTGACATAGGGTCCAGGTTTGGGAAGAGGCCGTCTGTTCAGATCTGTTCACTCCTTCCTGCTCTGAATCCTCTGTCTTGCTGAGCATATGCTTCCCGCAGGGGTGAGAGGAGAAATCCAGAGGAGCAGCCCCTCCACCCAGTGCTTGAGGAGCTGTAAGCAAGCCCCAGCAGACTCAAGCAAGCGCCAGTCGAGTTAATTCCCAGACAGCTGTGAGAGAGAACAGGCTGCAGAAGCCATCTGAGGTCTGCAGCGAGTAGTTGGGGACAGAGAGAGGTGCAAGGGACAGGCATGGATGACAGCACTCCTTCCTTGGGCACCAGCACACTGACAGCCGTGGTTCTGGCATGTGGCCTTGGCTCCGCGGGGCCTCCACATCCACACACAGACCCTTGTGAAGTGCAAAGCCGTGGTCTGGCCACCTGCCCAGACAGTGGGCGCCAGGGAGCCTTCCTTCCTCCCCAGCCACGGAGACACAGCCCTCTCCCTTCCTGCCCTCCTACCCGGGGTGCTGAGAACAGTCTGTGGCTTCACCGAATCGGTGCACCCTTGCCTCCTACCCAAGCCGCGCCTCAGCCAGCGACTGAAGCATCCTGTGGAACTCACTCACTCCTCAAGCCCCTATTGGTCACTCCCTTTGGCACAGGGAGTAACTTGACCTCCTACTTCTAAAAATAGAAATGTTTTAATTAAAAAAAAAAAAAACTTCCCTATTAAAGGAAGGGACCCTTCCTGGACCCCTTCTTCCTGCCCATCCCTCCCCCTCTACAAACCCACCTCCACCTCCCAGTCACATCCACCCCCAACTGCCAGACTCGGGCCTCCTTCCAACGCAGCTATCTCCCCCATCTTCAGTGGCTGTTCTGCTCCCTGCGGGGTCACCCCTACGGTATCCAGTCCAATCTCTGCATCCTTCAAGACAACAGCACCACCAACACAACCAAAACCAGATGAATACATAAGCAAAAATGAAAATGCGAAAATCTCACAACACCCAAATCACATCAGACCCAAGAAAACCGCCAGTCCCGCTTCTCTTCTCCCCTGCCCAGCCCGACTCCTTGAAAGAGTCAGCCCACAGCTCTGCCCATTCCTCTGCCTCCAATGTGCTCTCTTCGTTTATGTTAGTAATCCTTACATTTTTATTTCTACCAAGCATAGATGTGAACATGGTTTGAAGGCTCAAATAGTTCATAAAAACTCCCAATACTCCCTGCACTCCTGCCCTCCTGCATCCTCCTCTTCCCCTAGAGGCAGAGAGGCAGCCGCTTCCACCTCTCATGCTAATTGCGTTGGCATTTGCTCTGTGTGTAAATAACAAGTCTGTGTTGAAACTTCCTGGGTTTTTAGATTCAGGTTTTCTTGCTGGGCGTGGTGGTTCACACCTGTAATCCCAGCCCTTAGGGAGGCAGAGACAGGAGAATTTGTTTGAGCACAGGAGACCTGCCTGGGCAACACAGCCAGGCCCTGTTCTCCACAAAAAGGAAAAAAAAAAAAAAAAAAAAAAAAAGTAGATTTACAGACTCCTCACTTCCTCACTTTGGATGATGAGAATTGAGCTCTTGTCCTTCTCCATCCCCACCTCCTGCATCCAGTTCCTCTCCCTCCACCCTCCTGTGTGGCTGCGTGGTAATCTTGTGCAGGTCAGAATTCATCCTTTGTAGCGCTCTATTAAGCTATGTCATGCTATTCAGAGATAAGCCATTCAGTGCACCAGAACTACTTCTCCTTTCTTTTGTTTCCCAAGAGGCTAATAATTGCCTGCGGTTTGGGGTTTTATGGGGTTTTTTTGGTTGTTTTTGTTTTTGTTTTTCAAGAGAAGGGGCTTATTTTCTTCTATTTACTTATTAATTCAACTGAAATCTGGTGACAATTTTTTTTTTGAGACAGAGTCTCGCTCTGTTGTCCAAGCTGGAGTGCAGTGGCACGATCACAGCTCACTGCAGCCTCAATCTCCCAGGCTCAAACCGTCCTCCCACCTCAGCCTCCTGAGTAGCTGGGACTACAGATGTGCACCCACAGGCTCGGCTGATTTTTTTCTTTGTAGAGACAAGGTCTCGCTATGTTGCCCAGGCTGGTCCAAACTCCTGGGCTGTGACAATTTTTTAAGTCTCCCTCAAGATCATCAGACACATCAGGTATTCTTCCTCCTCCTGGGAGGTCTCTCCCAGTGCCTTCCCACCCTCGCTGGGTGCCCTCAATGCCTGGGGTCCACGGTCCCTGCGTCATCTTCCTTGGTGCCCCTCCTCGCCCCTGTGCTCCTCTCTCCTTTCCTGCTGTGCGCACAGCTAGCTTTTGCTCCTGTTAGGCTCACTCATGCGAGGACACGTGTTCCGGTGACCTCCTAGGAAACTGTTTAATGGGAGTTGAGATGGCTGGGTTTTAGACTGCTACTGTTGGACAATGTTTTATTCTACCTTCATCCTTGATTAATAGTTAAGCTGAGAATAAAATTGGGGCTAAAAGTAATTTTCTTTCAAAATGTGAGAGGCATAGTTCTATTGCATTCAAGCTTCCAGAGTTATATTTCTTCCATGATTTCCTCTGCTATTTTTCTGTCCTGTTTAGGGCTTTCTATTATTTGTGTATCCAATATTCTGGACTGGCTCTCTAAGCTTCTTTATTTTACTGTCTTCTTTTTTTTTTTTTTTTTTTTTTGAGACGGAGTCTCACTCTGTAGCCCAGGCTGGAGTGCAGTGGTGCTATCTCGGCTCACTGCAACCTCCACCTCCCTGATTCAAGCGATTCTCCTGCCTCAGCCTTCTGAGTAGCTGGGATTACAGGCATGCGTCACCACACCTGGTTAATTTTTGTATTTTCAGTAGAGACGGGATTTCGTCACGTTGGTCAGGCTGGTCTCGAAATCCTGACCTCGTGATCCACCAGCCTCGGCCTCCCAAAGTGCTGGGATTACAGGCATGAGCCACCGTGCCCGGCTATTTTACTGTCTTCTATCTCTTTGTTATTTTGCTCTACTTTCTGGGAAGTTCCTCAAATTTGTCATCTTATCCTTCTACTGAGTTTTTAATTTTTATTGTTAATTTTTAAAAACTTATTTCTAAGAGCTTTCTTTTGTGCTCTGATTTTCCTTTTCAAAGTCATCCTTCTTTGCTTCATGGATCTGTTATCTTTTCTTTTTTCCCCTCCTAGGATATGAATAATCGTATGGATGTTTTCTTCTCCTTTATACTCACTTTTTGTTTCTTTTGACCTCTCTGTTTTATATTAAAGGCATTCCTGGGATTTCTGGAAATCTTTGTTTAATAGCTTATATTTTAAAAACAACCTTATTGGGGCTGGGCACGGTGGCTCATGCCTATAATCCCAGCACTTTGAGAGGCCAAGGCGGGTGGGTCACCTGAGGCCAGGAGTTTGAGACCAGCCTGGCCAACATGGTGAAACCTCGTCTCTACTAAAAATACAAAAATTTGCCTGGCATGGTGCTGCATGCCTGTAGTCCCAGCTACTCGGGAGACTGAGGCAGGATAATCGCTTGAGCCCAGGAGGTTGCAGTGAGCCAAGATCACCTCACTGCACTCCAGCCTGGGCGACAGAGCGAGACTCTGTCTCAAAACTAATAATAAATTGATTAATTAAAACAACCTTATTGAGGCACAGTTCACATTTAATAAAAGACAACTATTTTCCACATACATTTTGATAAGTTTGGCACATACACGCATGCATGTAACAACCACGACAATCAAAAGAAAGAACATTTCCGTCACATAATACAGTTCCTGTGCCCTTTCCCAGTCAATCCCCACCATCCTCACCCCTCAGTCCCAGGCAACCACTAATCTACTTTCTTCACTATGGATTAGATTTGTCATTTCTAGCATTTTATATAAATAAAATCTTACACGGAATACTCATACACAGTGTACACGGTGCCTGCATTCTTTTGTTCAGCATGATGTGCATGAAATTCATTCATGTTGTTGAGTGCTTCAGCAGTTCATTTCTTCTTATTGCTGTTTTTCCCCAGTAACCCATTGTATGAATATGTCTTTATTTATTCATCCATCTGCCAATGGACATTTGGCTTGGTTCAGTTTTAATTATTATGACTAAAGCTGCTAGGAACATTCACTTTAAAGTCTTTGTGCGGGCATATCTAGTTGCAGAGTGGCCGAGTCAAATTGTCAGTGAATCTTAGGTTTTTTAGGAAACCATCAAAATGGTTTCTGAAATGGTTGTACCATTTTCCATTCCCATCAAAAATGTATGAGAGTTCCAGTTTCTCCACATCTTCTATTATCAATCTTTTAAAATTTTAGCCATTCTTATGGGTACATAGTGGTAGCCCTTTGAGGTTTTAATATGCATTTCCCCAACAATTAATGATGTTGGACAATTTTTCATGTGATTATTGGTTATTTGTATAGCGTCTTTTGTGAAGTGTGCATTCAAATCTTTTGCATATTTTCTATTAGACGATGATAGATAGATAGACTCAATTCTTGTTAACCACAGTAGTTATGTTCTATAAACTCAACACAAACACTGAATTAGAGAATACTGAACTGCTGCTCATACGATAAATATAGGATTAGGTTCTTATGAGCCTATGGTCACAATATTTTTATCAGGTGAGAAATATGTAACCTTGTTTTATATAAATTTCAGTTTAGAGACACCCTTATTTAACATATGTCATTGATTCATTAACATTGAAATAATAGCCAACAGCACTATAACTCATGCCTGAACAAAGCTGGTCTAACACATGTATTTTCTCTGCAAGGCACATGGAAGCACACTCAAGCATTCGACAGCACTTCAGCACTGTGCTTGAGGGCCATTGAACACAAAAGCACCAAATGTGAGAAAAGGGGCACTAAGTAGGCAACAAAAAGAACACTTGTTTACAGTGTGAGCTCACAATGTTGGGTTTGACAATGACTGCTTGAATATGATACCAAAAGCACAGGCAACAGAAGAAAAAGTAGGCAAATTGGACTTCATAAAAATTTAAAAGGCCGGGCACGGGGGCTCATGCCTGTAATCCCAGCACTTTGGGAGGCTGAGGCGGGCGCATCACAAGGTCAGGAGATCGAGACCATCCTGGCTAACATGGTGAAACCCCGTCTCTACTAAAAATACAAAAAAATTAGCTGGGCATGGCAGCGTGCACCTGTAGTCCCAGCTGCTGGGGAGGCTGAAGCAGGAGAATGGCGTGAACCCTGGAGGTGGAGCTTGCAGTAAGCCCAGATTGCGCCACTGCACTCCAGCCTGGGAGACAGAGCGAGAGTCCATCTCAAAAAAACAAAAATTAAAAGTTTTGCGCACCAAAAGGCAACATGAACAGAGCAAAACACAACCAGTAGAATGGGAGAACATATTTGCAAATCATGTATCTGATAAGAGATTAATATACAGAATATATAGAGAACTCCT
This sequence comes from Hylobates moloch, assembly GCF_009828535.3. Taxonomy (NCBI): domain Eukaryota; kingdom Metazoa; phylum Chordata; class Mammalia; order Primates; family Hylobatidae; genus Hylobates; species Hylobates moloch. The sequence continues at coordinate 46,749,725 of NW_026652290.1, read as the reverse complement.
GAAACTCAGCAACATGAAAAGAAACAACCCGGCTGGGTGCGGTGGCTCACACTTGTAATTCCAGCACTTTGGGAGGCCAAGGCGGCTGGATTGCCTGAGCTTAGGAGTTCGAGACCAGCCTGGGCAACATGGTGAAACCCAGTCTCTACTAAAATACAAAAAACTAGCTGGCTGTGGTGGTGCACACCTGTAATTCCAGCTATTAGGGAGGCTGAGGCAAGAGAATCACTTGAACCTGGTAGATGGAGGTTGCAGTGAGCTGAGATCATGCTACTGCACTCCAGCCTGAGTGACAGAGCAAGACTCTGGGGTGTCTCAAAAAAAAAAATTCTTTCAGCAATGTTTGGTAGTTTTCCTTGTACAAATCTTTCATCTCCTTAGTAAGTTAATTCCTAAGCTTCTTTGTAATACTGTTGTAAATAGTATTTATTATTTTTTCATAATTTCTTTTTCAGATTGTTCATTATTAGTATACAGACATGCAATAGGTTTGGGTGTATTTACTTGGTACCCTGCTACTTTGCTGAATTCATTTATTTTAACAGGTTTGTGCGTGTGTGGAATCTTCAGGTTTTCTACATATGAGATAATATCTTCTTTGAACAGAGATAATTTACTTCTTCCTTTTCCATTTGGATGCCTTTTATTTCTTTTTCTTGCCTAGTTGCTCTGGCTAAGACTCAGTACTATGTAAATAGAAGTGGCCAAAGCAGGCATCCTTGCTTTGCTCCCTATCTTTTTTTTTTTGAGACAGAGTTTCGCTCTTGTTGCCCAGGCTGAAGTGCAATGGAGCAATCTTGGCTCACTCTAACCTCCGCCTCCCAGGTTCATGCCATTCTCCTTCCTCAGCCTCCCGAGTAGCTGGGATTACAAGCATGCGGCACCACACCAGGATAATTTTGTATTTTTAGTAGAGGCAGGGATTTTCCATGTTGGTCAGACTAGTCTTGAACTCCCAACCTCGGGTGATCCACCCGCCTCAGCCTCCCAAAGTGCTGGGATTACAGGCGTGAGCCACCGTGCCTGGCTGCTTTGTTCCCAATCTTAAAGAGAACGTTTCAGTCTTCCAAGGATTGGTTTCGTGCTGAAGCTGCTCTCCTTGGCTTGCAGATGGCTGCCCCCTTGCTGCCTTGTCACATGATTGGCCCTCTGTCCACTTGTACCTCTCGGTCCCTTGCATGTCCAGATTTCTTCTTATAAGGTCACCAGTCATACTGGATTAGGGCCCACCCTAATGGCCTCATTTTGACTTAATTACTTCTTTAATGGCTTTGTCTCCTAATACAGTAACATTCTGCAGTACTGGGGATTGGGACTTCAACATGTGAATTTGAGGGAACAAAATACAGCCTGTAACAATGAAGAAATTGATCCATGAAAGGGATGGAAAGGAGGACTCACATGCAGCTCTGAAGGGAAACAAGGAGGCCATGACCACATTTTCTCCTAAAAATAAATAAATAAATAAATAAATAAATAAACCACAACAGATAAAGTTAAAGCCCTCTTCTCCCATCACTCCCCTGCCAGAACCTCCCCAGAGGTGGCTGTGGTCATCTGTTTGGTGCAGAGCTGTCCAAACCTGACCCCCTAGGCTGGAGGATTTCCTCAGCTCCTATCTGTAAAGTGAAGTGATCTCTAGGCGGATCCATTGGAAGGGTCTGGAGAGGCACACACACTGATATTTGATTTGCTTACGGGCAGGGGCGTGTTTGTGTCCCACAGGCTTGTTTTCAGACACTTTTCTCCGCATGACCACATGTCCTATAGAACTCTGCACGTCTGGATAGATGCATATTACACATTGTTGATGAGGACTTTTGTCAACAGTCATTTAATTGTTACCACTGTTTGAAAACAGTACCAGGACTATCATGAATCTCTTCTGGGAGCATTTCTCGGGGTAGATGCCCAGAAGTGAAACTTCTCAGTAGTAGGTGATATATGTGCATTTTAAATTTTGACAGATAATGTTAAATGTGACCCCAAAATATATGAGTCTATTTCGTTCTATCCTCTCACCAACACATATTATCAATATTTTTAATTTTTGTAAAAAAAAAAGTCATTTGAACTCACATTTTTCTAATTGCTGGTGAGTTTCTGCACCTTTTTCATACACATATTGGTTATTTGTGTTTCTTCTTATGAGAATCATCTATTTATATCCTTTGCCTACTTTTCTACTGGGTTGTCCTTTCCTTCCAATCTGTCCCTCATATTTTAACACTGAGGATGTAATTTGTTGCGGGAAATTTTTAGCATGGATGTCAAAATGTCAATCATGACTTCATGGCTTTGGATTTTTTGAGATTAAGACAACTTTCCCTATTTCTAAGCCACAAGCATATTCGTTTAGCTTTTTTACCCAAATTACAATAAATACTTTATACGCATGTTATTTTGTTGAAGGAAAAAGATTTTTCCTTCTCCGAGAGAAAGGCAGAGAGATCAAATCAGGACCCACGAACTCAGGCAAGTTCCACTACGATCTGTGATCCCTTCCCGGGAAGGTCAGCTCAGGTTGCTGGGTCATGTGGGTCTGCAGTTTCCTGGTCGGATCCGTCTTCGGAGTCTGTGTTTGCTTATTGTTTAGTGACCAGATACCCACTTCAGGTGCTGGAGGAAGAAGTCAAGCAAGGCTATGGCCCAGACCTGTGCTTTCTGCTTTAAGGGCTATAACCAAGCTCCAGAACACCCCATAGTCTGAGTTCACATCCTAGGCTCCTCCACTCACTAGCTGACAACACTGGGCGGGGACCTGACCTGCCTGTGTCCACTTGTCAGGGCTGTTGTGAGGATCAAATGAGATGATGCAGGGGAGCGCCAGGCCCAGAGCCTGGCCCACACAGCACTTAGCGCACTCACAAATGACTGCTGTTAACTAGCATACCAATTACTAACAGGCATATGCATTAACAATTATTAACATAGTGGTATTAATAGTGGAATTTGGTTATCATTGCTTTTACTTTTCCATGAAGTTAATTAGTCCGTATTGTGGGGTAGGAGTCTGACTTTATTTCCAAATTGGATAAACAATTGCTCCAACAGATAACCTGAAAGATCTTCTAAATTCCCATGCATGTACAGTAAAGATTCCAACTCTCTATCCTGTTCCATTAATTTCTTTCTTTTTTTTTTTTTAGATGGAGTTTCACTCTTGTTGCCCAGGCTGGAGTGCAATGGCATGATCTCGGGTCACTGCAACCTCTGCCCCCCCGGGTTCAACAGATTCTCCTGCCTCAGTCTCCTGAGTAGCTGTGATTACAGGTGCCCGCCGTCATGCCCAGCTAATTTCTGTATGTTTAGTAGAGACGGGGTTTCACCATGTTGGCCAGGCTGGTCTCGAACTTCTGACCTCAGGAGATCCGCCCACCTCGGCCTCCCAAAGTGCTGGGATTACAGGCATGAGCCACTGCCCCTGGCCTGTTCCATTAATTTCTTTGCCTATTCTGGAAATGATGCCAACCTCTTAAAGGTGTTGCAGGAACAGAATAGTCAACACACTGAAAAGAATGTCTGGCATTGAGTACTATATATATATATAAATTTAAGAATACTTAACCCATCCTGGCTAACACGGTGAAACCCCGTCTCTACTAAAAATACAAAAAATTAGCCGGGCATGGTGGCAGGTGCCTGTAGTCCCAGCTACTTGGGAGGCTGAGGCAGGAGAATGGCATGAACCTGGGAGGCGGAGCATGCAGTGAGCCGAGATTGTGCCACTGCACTTCAGCCTGGGCGACAGAGCGAGACTCCGTCTCAAAAAAAAAAGAATACTTAATCAACAAAAATTGTATATATTTATGGTGTACAACACGATGTTTTGATATATGTGTACATTGTGGAATGGCTAAATCAAGCTAATTAACATATGCATTACCTCACATATTTTTCTGTGGTGAGAACATTTGAAATCTACTCTCTTAGCAATTTTAAAGAATGCAATACATTATTATAGCTATTGTCACCATGTTGTGCAACAGATCACTCCTGAATTTATTCTTCCCCACTGAGATTGTGTATACTTTGACTACTATCTCCTCAAAGTAACCACCATTCTACTTTCTGCTTCTATGAGTTCAACTTTCTTGGCTTGCACATGTAATCATACGGTATTTGTCAGTGTGTGAATAGCTTATCTCACTTAGCATGAAGTCCTCCCACTTCCTGTGGTCTCTGTAACTTGTGCTCCATGCCTGGGATCTCTTTTGTGTTACTTTTTCTAACTGGCCATTGCTGGGGCATTGGCCACCTTGTGATTTTTTATGGGGTCACCTGTATCGGGCCACCTTGAGCCTTGCTTGCATTTGCTCTAAGAGTCTGCCATTGATCCTCTTGGATTATCTGTGTGGACAATCATGTCCCCTGGAATGAAGACTGCTTTGTTCCTTTCTCTCTCTCCTCTTGGCTTGCTGTGCTGGGTCAGCTCCCGAGATGGAATTGAATGGTTAACGAGCAGGCATGCATGCCCTGTTCCCTACAGCAAAAGAAGAAATATTTCTAAGGTTTCACCATTCAGTCCCAGGCTTACTCTAGTAAGCACCATTTATCTCAACAAGGTTCCCTTCTACTCCTAGTTTGCCAAGAGACTTATCAAGAATGGGTGTGACTTTTATCAGTTTTTAGGGGTCCCTCTTGGAGCAGATTGATCACAAGGCTTTCTTCTTTTAAACAGATGCTCTAGAAAATTACAGTCATAGACTATTGTTCAACCAGCCCTGGGGCCATTGTTCTGGCAGCCCTAGGGACACCCCAACCCCATCATATGAGGATTTTTCTTTCTCAGGGAGAAAGGCTGAGAGATCAAATCAGGACCCATGAACTCAGGCAAGTTCCACCACGATCTGTGATCCCTTCCCGGGAAGGTCAGCTCAGGTTGCTGCGTCATGTGGGTCTACAGTTTCCTGGCTGGATCCGTCTTTGGAAGCTGTGTTTGCTTATTGTTTAGTGACCAGATACCCCTTCAGGTCCTGAAGGAAGGAGTCAAGCAAGACTATGGCCCAGACCTGTGCTTTCTGCTTTAAGGGCTATAACCAAGAGCCAAAACACCCCATGCCCACTCTCAGAGCCCGCCTGTGGATTGCAGCCAAACCCATCTGTGTCCACCTGCGGGGCCACATGAGCCACCAGTTCTGGAGTCCAGGACATTTAGGTTCAGGAGAAATTGCACCTTGAAAGAGAGATGACCAGAGATGAGCAGCCTTTTAACTGGCCTCCATCTGTTGGTGTCTCAAAATTTCATCTGTCAGATACCAAAGGAATCAAAGAAAAGCTTCACCCAGAAAAGGGAATAATTCTTATTTCAGAAGGTTCCACCACAGGACTACTGTAATGTTCTATAAATGTGCCATAATTTTTTTGGTATTTTTGCCTTTGGATGCATCCATGGAATTGACGTGCCATTTTCTTTGTGTGTTGCCTGGACTTGGGAGCTTTAAAAAATACAGCCCAGGACTCAAGCCTTGGAAATTCTGATCCAGTTGCCGGGTGATGGACATTGAAATATGTTTTTTTTTTGTTTGTTTGTTTGTTTGTTTTTTTTGAGACAGGGTCTCTCTCTCTCTGTGTTGCCGAGGCTGGAGTGCAGTGGTGCAATCACAGATCACTGCAGCCTTGAACTCTTGGGCTCAAGTATCCTCTTGCCTCAGCCTCCTAAGTAGCTGGGACTACAGGTGCATGCCACCATGCCCAGCTAATTTTTATTTTTTGTAGAGACACAGTCTTGCTATGTTGCCCAGGCTGGTCACAGACTCCTGGCTTTAAGCAGTCTCCTTGCCTCAGCCTCTGAAAACGCTGGGATTCCAGGGGTAAGCCACTGCACCTGGCGAGAAATCTGCATTTTTAAAGAGCTTTTTCAGAAGGTTCATTTATGGTCAGCCAGGTTTGAAAACCACTGACTGAGAAGGTAATGGAAGGTCCTGGCCTCAGCCTCATCATCATTGAGATCAAGGGGCTCCTGGAAGGTCTCAGAGATGGCATGGTCACCATGCTAATTCTAGCCCAAGTGGAGCAGGAATGTGTGTGTCTGGGTGCACCCTGCTGAGTCCAGCTCTCACTGGGGACTCAAGGAGACTCTAAACCTGTGGCTTCCATCCTGAGGGCTCTGGGAACTAGCTCTGTGCATTCATCTGCAGTCCAAGCCCCTTATATCCTCTAGTGTTGTTTTTCAAAATGTGTACCTGTGTTCAGGGTGCCTACATTAAAAACACTGCTAACCTCAGAGCAGCTTTTTACAAACCTATATCTCCATCGACAGTTACTAGAAGTGTACCTACTATTAACATGTGTCTTCAGTAGAGGACCAATGTGCGAATTTAAAATATATGTATATTAAACAGAGCTCTTCAAGCATGGACAGGCTGGGAAGTCCTGGGGAGAGGGCCTCCCTGGAGCCAGTGGCCGCCTCTGAGTTAATGAGCAGCTGGGTGGCTGCTGCCCTGACCGCTGGGCAGGCAGTCACCCCACTCCCACCCCACTCGGGTGACAGCTGGCCCGGGGGCGGTCCAGGACTTGAGTCATCCCAGTCTGTGACAGGGAGGGCAAAGTTAGAGAGGAGGGCCTGGGACAAAGTGAGCCTTTTGACCATGGAACTGCCACTGCCTGGGGTGAGGGTGAGGGCACCGTGGCTGCCATCCTAGTGAAACCCCACCCCACCCGACACTTTAGGCTGACTCTTAGATTCTTAGAAGAGTTCTCAGCCTGCCCAACGTTGAGTGGAAGAGTCTGGGTGTTAATGGCCTCAAAGGCTTCTGTCAGGCCCACAAAGACACCATGAACAAGCCCTCAATACCTGGCCAACCGCATGGCTGACCCCATGGTCCTTCCCTAGGCGTGGGCAGGGGCTATGGAGGGTGATCTGGCCAGCGTCTGATTCATAGGCGCAAATCAAAACAGCCACTGAAGCCCATGTGTCTTCCTGCGGGGAGGAAAGGAGATTTCACTCCTGTGCAGCCCAAGGGCACAAGAAGCCCAGGCCATATGGCCATCTGGAGAGGAGAGCACACCGGACACCTGAGGCTGCGTGAGGTGAAGGCCAGCAGTGTCCGAATGCTCTTGGATGCCCCTGTGCTCAACAGCAAGTTCCCCAGGCCCCAGGCGCCCGCTGGGGAAATTCTGCTTGGTCCGTGGTAAATGCCCTTTCTGAGAAGCAACCACGACCTTCTCAAGAACACTTCAGAGGCACTTTTGCTCCTTCTCCGCCAACCGACATCCTGTTTTGCTGGAACTCACGGGGCAGAGCCCACCCAGCTTTGTTACTGCACCCGCCCTCAGACCTTTGCCACTTGTTTTCAGGCTGCCTCCGCCTCCAAACCCTGCGGAGCCCTCTCTGCCCCATGCTTTGAAGCAGTTTCTTTGGAAGCTGCTGCACAGCGGTAACAACAAGCAACAACTCGGGTCACGTTCTTGTCAACGGAAGGGAGGGCCAGGTGGAACCACCAAGGGGGCCATTTCTGGCTCTGCTGGAGGCTGTCAGCTTCTGGTGGGAGCCACAGCCTGAGGACAGCCAGGATGGCTCTGCTGGGAGGGAGACCCTGCCCAACCCTGGGAGCAGGTGACGAAGGCTCCTGGAGGCATGGTCACAGCCCTGGGTCCCAGAGGTGGGAACAAAGCCCCCAGGGCAGGTGGGTGAAGGCTGCTGCGGGTCAGAGGGGAAGCCTTGCTGCCTAGGAGCTCAGGCCGGGCTGAGAAGGGTAATGCCACAGAACACCTGGAAGGAGCAGGACAGCAGTCAGTGTTCCGGACAAGACTGCAGAGGGCCGGGGAGCTAAGCACCAAGGGGACGTCAGGAAGGGCCATGAGGCCTCCTCTGAAGGCCACTGTGGCACCAGCATTCGCGAAGGGCCTGAATGACTCCTCTTTTAACGGACAGGCATCCAAGGGCTTCCTGAGAGCCACAGAAAGCCTGGTGCGTAGGTTGCTGCTTGCCTTCTAGGAATGATCTTGGATGTGCTGGTGGCCATTCCCCCTCCCTTTGGTGACCCCCCTGACATCTGCCCCAAGCGACTTCTCCAGGGCCAGCCTTAGGAGGCAGAGAGAGCCCTCTCCGGACTGCTGTCTCAGGCCCTGAGGGTGCCATGGGTTACATGTGTGTTTACATGAGTCTATGAGTTGAATCCCCATAAGCCTGGGGGAAGCACCATGTCTGAAGCAGCAGTTGCATTTGTAAGATGAAGATCTGAGCCAGTTTTTCATTATATCTGCAATGTACATCAAGAAAGGGCCTCCAGGTTTGTGTTTACTAGACATGAATTGAGCTGCTTTCCAGGGATAAGAAAAAAATATTACAGCCCTGCTATGTGGGCACCCCATGGCAGCCCCTGGGTTAAGGCACAGCTTTCTTTCCAAGGAATCCCATTTCCAAAGATGAACCTTCAGGTAAGGGTTCAGAGCTGCTTGCTTGGGCAGATACTTCCAGCAGGGTTCCCAGAGATGTGAATCCATCTCCCCACAAAGGAATCTGTGCTCAGGCGCTGTGCCCAGGGATATCAAGATCTGCACCCTGGAAGCCTAAGGCTGTAGCCTCAGCCCCAGTTAAGGATCATGCGGTCTGGTCTGTCCCTTTGTTTTACACTTGGGGAAACTGAGGACCCAGAGGAAGCAAGAGCAGCAGCCCTAGGCCACACAACCCTCTTTTTATTATTCATTCACTGACTACACTTCAGAGGTTGGACCCATATCTCATTATTTGAATAGTAAATTGTATTTTCTTCCTGACCCTTGGTCTGTTGGGTCTCTCATTGCGCCATGCATCCAAGAAAGAACGTTTTGAAGATTTCCAATGCCACCCCAATCCCTGTATCCTACCTTATGCTTGAAAGTAAAGCTCATGGTTTTTTTTCTACTTCAGGTTGTTTTAAAAACCACAATCGATCGGGAGCGGTGGCTCACGCCTGTAATCCCAGCACTTTGGGAGGCCGAGGCGGGTGGATCACCTGAGGTCAGGAGTTAGAGACTAGCTTGGCCAACATGGTGAAACCCCATCTCTACTAAATATACAAAAATTAGCCGGGCGTGGTGACGGGCCCCTGTAATCCCAACTACCAGGGAGGCTGAGGCTTGAACCCGGGACGCAGAGGTTGCGGTGAGCCGAGATTGCATCATTGCACTCCAGTCTGGGCGACAAGAGCGAAAAACCGTCTCAAAAACCAAAAACAGTGAAAAAAACACCCCACAATCAGTGCAGAGTGCTGAGCTCTCGGCCAGCAGTACCTCCCTCCCTCCCTCCCAGAACACCCTTCCTGGCTACCCTCAGGCAGGCCCCGCCCACTAGGTCACCCATGGCAGGAGGGTGCCTCCTGGGTGCAGCTCACCTGGCGGGACCGGCGCCTCAGCACTCTCGTGAAACTCCAGTGCCCAACCCAGTTCGGGCCAGCAGGTGGCGTTCGCGGAGGAAACACCGAGTGGGGTTCGCTTACTCGTCCCCTGTAGAAAGCACCTTGTTCAGGCGGGGGCGTCTAGACCCGCACAGAACCCTCCTCAAACCAGCAGCAGCTAAGAGGATGAGACTGCCGGGGACAAGGAACAAAGGCTCCTTCCTGCGGCTGAGCGCGCCGCCAGCCCGAGGGTAGGGGCAGGGGACGCTCCCCAGGTCCCAGCAGGCGCCACCAGCGTCCCAAACGCCTGCGCACTCCGCCCGCGCCTCCCAGAGCGCCTGGCGAAACGGAGAGGTTTTCCTGGCCGCTATCCCGGCGGGGCGCCCCCCACCTGCAGGGACCCCACCAGGGCTCAACAGCCCGCTGGGGAGAGCTGGGGGTATCGGAGGGCCCCAGAACTACGGAGGGGCGTCCCACCCACCCTACAGGGGCCTGTGCAGCTGCTGGGGTCCTCTCCCTTCCCCCTCCCCACGAGCCTCCGCAACCACTATGTGTCCCACTGTACACAGCACCCTTGACATAACTAACTCCATCTTAGAAAAAGACTGCATCTTACATATCACAGGACACTTTGCTAACAGGGACCAGATGTTTTGCCTGATCAATAAAGACTGCATCCAGACAGACAAGGACATAACCAAGCACGCTCCTCCACTCAGTCCTCATCAGAGGACACTATGGCCATAAGAGCAGCACTTCAGCAGCCCCAAATGGCCGTCTTAACAGACCCAGTCTTACAGTCACTGGTGATCAGCACCTGACATCTGCCCACATCAAAGACACTTCCTAAAAGTACCGAAGATTGCACCAGCCCACACCAGGAGATTTCTTTTTCTTTGTTACTCTCCTTGGACTGGTTTGTTAACCTTTTTCCTACTGCCCTTCTCTTCATGTTAAATGTTACTGTGTGTTGTGGAATGTTTAATCTGTAACATCTATATATTGATTAAGTATATATGATTCTGCATGGCTTGTAATACTGACTGGCTTGTGCAGTGGCTTGAGCATGTGTGGTCTGACTTGGGAAGTGAACAGAAAGTACTAAGGAGAACTGCCCCCTGGGGAACTCCATGGCGCTCATGGCTCCTGTGATTGAAATAACATCAATCAAAGTCTGACACTGTGGAAAGACAAAACATGTGCAGACCTAGTTATCCTTGAATTTGCACCGCTCACAACAGATGGCTCGGGACCCACGTGCACACACAATCCAGCTTCAGCTCTGAACTAGCCATAAGCTCCCCGAAGCCACAGTCCCTTGGCCCTCTACCCAGTGTGTGCACGCACACGCACACACACACACCTCCTACTGTCCCTTATGACCCTGCGCAAAAATCCTTTCACTCCTCAGCGCTCCTTGAGCTTTCTTTCAAAGGCCTTTGAAACCCTTGCCTTCCCTCAACTTCCCAGGTAAGGGAACTTGTCCAGCCTCATTGGGGCAGCTTGTCTTAGGAGCTAGGCACTGGAGCCAGCCTGCCTGGGTGTCAACCGTGGCCTCACCTCTTACTAGCTATGTGTTACTTTGAGCAAGTTTTTTAATTTGGGGATCTAAGTGCTCAAGGTTATTAATTTAAATATGTAAGTGGATTACAACACTGTCAAGCACATGTCAAGTGTTCAATAAATGTCAGCACATTGAAAAAAAAAACCTTAAAGTCACAGGACACTAACACACACCAAACAATATTCTAGGTGAGAATGAGGAGCTCAATCAACATCAAAGTAATGAGCAAATCTCTGAGGGTCCAGAATCACTGATTTGAGTGCTAAGAAAAAGGCCAAGGTGCTTCTGCCTGTCGCAGGCTGCAGAGCTGTGGCAGCCAGTGACAACACTGTGCTGCAAAGACACTCATTGCTTCTGCCTGCGCCTAGAGCTCGGCTCTCATTTGCTGGCCTCTTTCTAAAAATAAATGAGCCTCTGGCCGGGCGCAGTTACTCACGCCTGTAATCCCAGCATTTTGGGAGGTTGAGGCAGGAGGATTGCTTCAGCACAGGAGTTCAAGACCAGCCTACACAACAAAGTGAGACACTGTGTCTACAAAAGGAAAAAAAAGATTAGCTGGGTGTGGTGGCATGTGCCTGTGGCCAGTTACACGGGAGGCCGAAGTGCAAGATCGCTTGATCCCAGGAAGTTGAGGCTGCAGTGAGCTGTTTACACCACTACACTCCAGCCTGGTCAACAGAGCGAGACTCTGTCCCTAAAAAATTAAAAATTAAAAAAAAAAATCAGCCTTTTAGAAGTAGCAGCACTGGGCTGTTGAGATGCTGACTCCAACTCACATGCCACAGGTCTAGGAGGAGCTCAGAAGGCTCCACTCCCTGAGTTGCTGTTTGTCCCCTGCAGCCCATCAGCCACCGATGACACCCAGAAGGACGCTTTACTCTCCACCCATGCTACACTGGCTGACAGTGTGGACTTTATGTAACACTCACGCGATGGAGAGCTCATTACTTTCAGAAAGCTAAGATGGTGGTGGAGGGTGCTGGGGGCGGACAGAAGAGTTAAGCAACATGACTGACGTCACACAGCAAGTTGATGAGTTTTCAAGCTGCAGTCCCCAGATCCCGTGTGCGTCCTGCCTCTGCCCCACAACCCTGACTTACACTTTAGGCTAGTGATAAACTGCAACGTGAATGCATGATCTGCAGCTGAAAGGTGTTTGAAAACCACCCAGGAGAGGAAGAGGAGCAAATGCGATTCTTTCAAGGTAGTCTTTGTCATGCAAATCTGGAATCATGTTGCTAGTAGGTATTTACAGCCCTTGAAGATTCCACATCTAGCATTTCAAACAGAAGTGATTACCTCTGTAGGACACAAGCATTTCTTTTCTTTTCTTCTTGTTTTTTGTTTTTTTTTTTTTTTTTTTTTTGAGACGGAGTCTTGCTCTGTAGCCCAGGCTGGAGTGCAGTGGTGCAATCTTGACTCACTGCAACCTCCGACTCCCTGGTTCAAGCGATTCTCCTGCCTCAGTCTTCCGAGTAGCTGGGATCACAGGCATGTGCCACCATTCCTAGCTAATTTTTGTATTTTTAGTAGAGATGGGGTTTCATCATGTTGGCCAGGGTGGTCTCGATCTCCTGACCTCGTGATCTGCCTGTCTCGGCCTCCCAAAGTGCTGGGATTACCGGCGTGAGCCACTGCGTCTGGCCCAGACACAAGCATTTCTAACTGCAAAGTATTTCACTGAAAGGAGAGATAGGTTTCTACTATAATCATCAATGTCTACATTGCAGCATTCAGTAAACAGGGACTGCTATATCTGGGAAGCTCTTCCTGCCCCCTGGTGGTTGTAAAGATGTTTAGATAAACTGCACACTAAAAAGTGAACTCTTGGCCGGGTGCGGTGGCTCATGCCTGTAATCCCAGCACTTTGGGAGGCCGAGGCAGGTGGATCACGACATCAGGAGATCGAGACCATCCTGGCTAACACAGTGAAACCCCGTCTCTACTAAAAATACAAAAAATTAGCCGGGCTTGGTGGTGGGCGCCTGTAGTCCCAGCTACTTGGGAGGCTGAGGCAGGAGAATGGCATGAACCGGGGAGGCGGAGCTTGCAGTGAGCCGAGATTGCGCCACTGCACTCCAGCCTGGGCGACAGAGCAAGACTCTGTCTCAAAAAAAAAAAAAAAGTGTACTCTTGGTTAAGTTTTGATACATATATACACTGTGAAATCAACACACAACCAATTTGTTGAACATATCTGTCTCCTGCAAAAGCTGCTTCATGCCCCTTTGTAATCCCTTCCTCACACCCATTTAACCCCCTCCCAGCCCCAGGCAACCACTGATCCACTTTCTGTAATTATAGACTAGTTTGCACTTCCTAGAATTCTACAGAATTGAAATCATACAGCATGTGCTCACTTTTTGGTCTTACTTCTTACACTCAATGCATTTTGAGATCCATCTGTATTGTGTATCAATAGTCCATTTCTTTTTTTTTTTTTTTTTGAGACAGAGTCTTGCTCTGTTGCCCAGGCTGGAGTGCAGTGCAGTGGCACAATCTCGGCTCACTGCAAGCTCTGCCTCCCGGGTTCACGCCATTCTTCTGCCTCAGCCTCCCGAGTAGCTAGGACTACAGGCACCCACCATCACGCCCGGCTAATTTTTTTGTATTTTTTTTTTTTAGTAGAGACGGGGTTTCACCCAGCTAGCCAGGATGGTCTCCATCTCCTGACCTCGTGATCCACCCGCCTCGGCCTCCCAAAGTGCTGGGTTTACAGGCGTGAGCCACCGCGCCCAGCCCAATAGTCCATTTTTATTGATTGTTCATTCATCAAATGTATATCAACAGGGAAATGGCTACACAAATTGTGGTATATCCATACAATGGTTATTACTCAGCAATAAAAATGTAGCCATTTACCTGTTGATATACATTGGTGTTGTTTCCAGTTTTTATTACAAATTAAACTGCTATGGACATTTATATACAAGTCTTGGTAAGGGCAGATGCTTTTGTTTCTCTTGGATACATACCTAGGAAGGTAATGGTCAGGTTATGTGGCAGGTATATCTTTAACATTTTAAGAAACTGCCCAAGTATTTTCCAAAGTGGCTGTACAGTTTTACATTCCCACTAACAATGTACAAGAATTCCAGTTATTTCATCCTATCTTCACCATTTGGCAGACGGATCTTTAGACATTCTAATGTATGTGGTGGTATCTCTCAGTGGTTTTAATTGCATTTCTCTAATGACTGATAGGCACCTTTTCATGGCTTATTTGCCATATCTATATCTTCTTTGGTAAAGTGTCCAAATATTTTGCCCATTTTGTTATTTTCTAATTATGAGTTTTGAGATTTATGTATTCTGAATACAAGTCCTTTATTAGATATGTCTGGCAAATATTTTCTCCCATGTGTGACTCACCCAGTCTGTGGAAGACTTTTTCAAACACATCTTTTCAAGAGAAGAATTTCTGAATTTTGATAAAGTTCAATTTATCAACATACAGATTGTGCCTTTGATATTGTAGCTATAGGTCACAAAGATTGCATGCCTTTGATATTGTAGCTATAGGTCACAAAGTTTTAGTTTTGGGTTGTAAATGTAGGTCTGAAACATCATTAGTTAGTTTTTGTATATAGTGTGATATATGGTTCAAAGCTCATATTTTGCATATGGATATCCATCTATTCCACCACTCCTATCTTTCTCCTATTCTCCTATCTTTGCTTCACTGAATTTCCTTTGCATCTTTGTCAAAACTCAACCGACCACATTTGGAGGGTGTATTTCTATATTCTATTTTCTTCCATTGATCTGTGTCTATCTTGCCACTGGTACCACAAGGTCAATGACTGTAGCTTTAGTCTGTTCAGTTCAAAATGGTAATTTCACCCTTTTTATTTTTGTTCTTTCTCATGGTTATTTAGATGTCATTTAGTTTCCAAATATTTGGATTTTCCAGATGCCACTGATTTCTAATTTAAACCCACTGTGATCAGAATATATACTCTGTGTGACTTAAATCCTTTTAAATTTATTGAGACTTGTTTTATGGGCCAGAACACAGTCCATCTTGGTAACTGTCCTGTATGCCCTTGAAAACAGTATGTATTTTGTTGTTGGTGGTAAAGTGTTCTGTAAGTCAATGACAGGCCACAAACAGGAGGATTGGTTGAGGCCAGGAGTTCAAAACCAGCATCGGCAAAAAGGTGAGGCCCCCATCTCTGCAAAAAAAACTAAAAATTAAAAATCAGCTGAGTCCAGTGGCACATGCCTACAGCCCCAGCTGCTCAGGAGACTGAGGTGGGAGGATCCCTTGAGTTTCATTATTCGAGGCGGCAGTGAGTTATGATTGTGTCACTGCACTCCAGCTTCTGCAACAGAGAGAGGCCCCATCTCTTAAAAAAGAAGCCAATGAAGTCCAAGTTGGCTGATAATGCTGCTCACATCTTCTTTTTTTTTTTTTTTTTTTTAGCTAATCACAACAACCATTATTTATTAGTGACTATTACATATCAGATATTTTACACACTTTATTTCTAGTCTTCCAAAAACCCTGCATGAGAGCTGCTCTAGTTTTGTTTCTTTTTTCTGAGAAGGAGTTTCTCTCTTGTTGCCCAGGCTGCAGTAAAATGGTATGATCTCGGCTCACTGCAACCTCCGCCTCCTGTGTTCAAGCGATTCTCCTGCCACAGTCTCCCAAGTAGCTGGGATTACAGGTGCCACCACACCTGGCTAATTTTGTATTTTTAGTGGAGACGGGGTTGTACCATGTTGGCCAGCTGGTCTCGAACTCCCGACCTCAGGTGATCCGCCCGCCTTGGCCTCCCAAAGTTCTAGGATTACAGGTGTGAGCCACCATGCCTGGCCTGAGCTGCTACTATTCTTATGTGATACACGGGAAAGCACATTGGAGGCAGTAGTTGGCCAGGTGGTGGGGCCAGGCTGCACATCCAGGCCGACTTTTCTCCACACGGCCGTAAGAATCCCACCGCCAGCAGCACCTCCCAGAGGATCCCACTGTCCAGGCGCTAATGAGTGCTTTTAGGTACAACTTCCTGTGTTCTGTCTCCATATGGCCAAATTAAGCATTCAGTTTTAATTAAACTAATAAGAGGTGTCACTGGATGTGGTTAGAAAAGTGTGGCATGTTCTGACACCCGGTAGTTTTAAATATCTTCATCTGCTCCGTGGCTTATGTGTGCCACAATGGCAGGACCCAGTGACTTAGGTTCCTGCTGGGCACAGGGCTGGCTCGCAGGGTCCCATCGGGGGTGGAGGTATGCATGGGTGGCCTTGGCGTGTCCTCAGCCTTCCCTGTGGGCTGTGGGCTGCAGGCTGGGGCTGTGCCTGTATCCGGGCAGCTTACCCAGGGCTCCCTGGTATGCCTTCCTTTGATGCTTGTAGCAGCCCCGTGGGGCGGCTGGAAGTTTGTGTTGCAGGAAGAACTGATGCACCTTCCTTTCCTTTTGGCTTTGTAGTGCTTTCTTCATTCATTAATGAGCCCCAAGAATAGAATTTGAGGGCTTACTTTTTACGAGGCAAATCACAACATCTCCTGGCTCGGAAGGGCCAGGGCAGCAGGGGAAAGAAAGCTGTGCAGATTCGAGTCTGAGTGACCCACGGTGGGGTGCAGGGGGAGGTGGTCCCTGGACGCAGCTGGGCAGCCCTTGGTACCTGGCCAGGCTCCACAGTGGCCACCCTACGCCCCTCCCAGTGCCTTCACCACCACAGCCCCATGCCCTGCTGTACTCCAGCACAACCTCGGGAGGCTGAGTGAGCTGCTCACATCTTCTATATCCTTACCAATTCTATTTGTGCCAATTACTGAGACAGGGATGTTAAAATCTCTATTAATTGTGGCTCTATTTTTCATTGTAGTCCAATCAGTTTTTGCTTTATGTTATTTGAAGTTCTATTTTTAGGTGTCTGAATGTTTAGGACTGCTATGTTGTCCTGATGAATTATTATAATAAGATGGCCCTCTTTATCCCTAGTAATAGTCCTTGCTCTGAAATCTACATTGTCTAGTATTAACATATCTTTCAGCTTTCTATGAGCTTGCATTAGCATGGTTTATTTTTCCACCCTTTTACTTTTAACCTATCAGTCTTCATATCTAAAGTGGATTTCTTATAGGCAACATATAGTTGGGTCTTGCTTTTTAAAAATGAAATTTGGTAATTTCTACTGTTTAATTGACATGTTTAGACTTCTGGTTTCTGGTCTGGTGTATAAGGAGCCTGGGGGCCAACACTCCATACTAATAAGTAAAAATTTAAACCGAAAAATCAAAACCTCTTCTTAGATTTATCAAAGAATTGAGTTCACAGGGCAAACTGGTGTCTCCAGAAGTTGAGAAATTGGCTAGATTCAAAGAATCACAACTTACCAGAGCAGAAACCCACTGGCAGAACCATTCCCAGGAAGAAGTTCATGGGAGGGAAACCTAAACTGTAACTGATGAATTGCTAGAGGCTCAGTGTGGCCAAGTTTGAACGGTGAAAACTCCAGGGGGACCCAGTCATTGTAGGGAACATTTCTACGAGTTTTACCTCCAGGAACTTACCATGTTCCCACAGTGAACACCTACCAGGCTCCTCCCGCTTCCGGCAAGGAAACAGGGAAAGTAACCATTTTGAAATACGACAGAATGCATTCTCGAAAAGTCTTGCCCTCATGATAAACTGTGTTATCAGAGCCTATGTGACCTGAGAGAAGGGAAATACTCAACTCTGTCATCCTATTCTAGGTGGGTAAAAACCGAGGAGTACTTGTAAAGATTATGGTCCAAGGCTACAGATTCACTAAAAGACTAAGACCTAATCACAGGACTAGAGAAGCTGCTTCTATTCCTCACCTTAACTCCCCAGATCACTAAAGGCCTATTTAAAGGAGTTCCCTTTACCCAGTACATCATGTTTGTCCAACAACAAATTACAAGTCATACTAAAAGACAAAAAACAGTCTAAAGACACAGAGCAAGCATCAGAACCAGGCTCTGATATGGCAGGGATGTTGGACTCATCAGACTAGGAACTAAAACAACTACAATTAATATGCTAAGGGCTCTAATGGAAAAAGGGGACAACCTGCAAAAACAGGCAGGTAACGTAAGCAGAGAGATGAAAATTCCAAGAAAGAGTAAGAAACATGCTAGAGATTGTAAAAAGTGCTATAGCAGAAATGAAGAATGCCTTTGATGGACTCCTTAGTAGACCGGATACAGCTGAGGAAAGAATCTCTGAGCCTGAGGACATGTCAGTAGAAACTTCCAAAACTGAAAATCCAAGAGAAGAAAGACTAAACAACAACAAAAAACTGGAACAGAATATCTAAAAACTGTGGGACAACAAAAAGTGTAACATACACCTCATGGGAATATCAGAAAGAGGAAAAAGGAACAGAAAAACTATTTGAAGCAATAATGACTCAGAATTCCCCCAAATTAACATCAGATATCAAACCACAGATCCAGGAAAACACATACACACACACACACACACACACACACACACACACACACACCCCAAGGTGCCAAAAAAGTACACCTACACGTCATATTCACCCTACAGAAAATCAAAAATTAAGAAAAAAACCTTGAAAGCTTTCTCTGCTCGCATGTGTCATGGTGGCATCAGGCACGGCCTCAATGTGCAAAACAATGCCTGCGAGTTCATGGACCTGAATGTGCCATGGAAATACTCTGCCAGCAATTGTGGCATTGGTGCCAAGGACCTCACGTCCATCCAGACAAATGTGGCCAAAGTTGACAAGGTTGCAGACAGGTTTAATGGCCAGTTTAAAACCTATGCTATTGGCCAGGTGCGGTGGCTCACGCCTGTAATCCCAGCACTTTGGGAGGCCAAGGTGGGCGGATCACTTGTCAGGAGTTCAAGACCAGCCTGGCCAACATGGTGAAACCCCGTCTGTACTAAAAATACAAAAATTAGCTGGGCGTGGTGGTGCACGCCTGTAATCCTAGCTACTGGGGAGGCTGAGGCATGAGAATCGCTTGAACCCAAGGAGGTGGAGGTTGCAGCAGGCCAAGATCGCGCCACTGCACTCCACTTCAGCCTCAGCAACAGAGCAAGGCTCTATCTCAAAAAAACAAAAACAAAAACAAAACCTATGCTATCTGCAAGGCCATTTGCACAACGAATGGGTCAGATTACTCCATTCTTTGAATGGCCAAGGCGACAGCATTGTTTCAAAGAACTTCTGACTAGAGAGCTTCATGAATGTGCAGTATTTCTCATAAAGAGTTTTAAAAAAATCTTGAAAGCTAGAGGAAAAAAATCCTACCTATAGAGAGCAAAAATAGAATTATATCCAACTTCTCCCCAAAAACCATGCAAGCAAGAGTGAAATACTTAAAGTAGTGAGAGAGAAAAAAACACCCCACCAACTAGAATTCTGTATCCTGTGAAATTATCCTTCAAAAGTAAAGGAGAATAAAGATTTTCTCAGACAAACAACAGGGAATTTGATGCCTTGTGAGAAATGTTAAAAGTTCTTTAGAGAGAATAAAATGACAAAAGTCAGAAACTTGGTTCTACATAAAGGAAGAGCATCAAAGGAGGAATAGGTGAAAGGAAAATAGAAACTTTTCATTTTTCTTGGTTGATATAACAGATAACAGCTTGTTCAAAATGGTAGTAGCAACAATGTACCTGAAGAGTATAGTTTATATAAATAAAATGAATGACAGCAAGGGACAAGAGGGAGGAATTAGGAATACTTTATTAATGCAAGGTACTCGCACTACCCAAGAAGCAAATACTGTTATTTCAAGTTGGCCTTGGATAGTTGTAAATGTGTACTGCAAGATCTAGGGTAACCACTAAGGAAAGTTTAAAAAAAAAAAAAGAGTATATGCCAAGAAAGGAGAGAATATGGAATCAAAAGGCAGAAAAAGTGGAAAACAAAAATAGGAACAAAGAACAAGGGCAGCAGATAACAGTAATGTTATGGCAGACATCAATTCAATTCTATCAAGAATCACTTTAAATGTCAAAGGTCTAAATACACGAATGGAAAGACGGATTGTCAGAAGGGGCAGATTTTGATTCTTGATCAAAAATCAAGTATATACTGTCTACAATAAACCCACTTTAAATATAAAAATGCATGTAGATTAAAAGTAAAGGAATGGAGAAAGTTATATCATGCTAACACGAATCAAAAGAGAGAGTAGCTATATTAATTTCAGACAGAGCTGACTTCAGAGCAAGGAAAATTAGCAAGGATATGGGAAGATAACATGATGATAAGGGGTCAATTTTCCTAGAAGACATATCCTTGTTTTTTGGGGTACAAACATGGCTCATTACAGCCTCGACCTCCCAGGCTCCAACAGTCCTCCTGCCTAAGCTTCCTTGTAGCTGAGACTACAGGCACGCACCACCATGCCTGGCTAATTTTGTAATTTTTCATAGAGACGAGGTCTCACCATGTTGCCTAGGTTGAATAACAATCTTTAATGAACAACAGAGCATCAAAAAAATATATGAGGCAAAAACTGACAGAACTGCAAGGAGAAATAGAGGAATCTAGTATTATAGGTTAGAGACATCAACACCCCTCTCAGAAACGGGCAGATCTAGCAGGAGGAACATCAGTAAGGACACAGTTGAAAGTTACCACCACCATCAACCAACTGGTTATAATGAACACATTTAGACCATTTACACTTTAGGTGATTATGAATATGGCTGAGTTTAAATCTACTATCTTGTGTCTTGTTTTCTATTTATTTTACCTGTTCCTTGTTCCTCTTTTCCTGCCTTCTTTTAGAATACAATCTTAAAATTTATTAATAAAAAAGTTTTTTTTTTTTGAGATGGAGTCTTGCTCTGTCACCCAGGCTGGAGTGCAGTGGCGCGATATCGGCTCACTGCAAGCTCCGCCTCCCGGGTTCACGCCATTCTCCTGCCTCAGCCTCTCTGAGTAGCTGGCACTACAGGCGCCCGCCACCACGCCTGGCTAATTTTTTGTATTTTTAGTAGAGACGGGGTTTCACCGTGGTCTCGATCTCCTGACCTCGTGATCCGCCAGCCTCGGCCTCCCAAAGTGCTGGGATTACAAGCGTGAGCCACCGCGCCCAGCCAATAAAAAAGTTTTAAGATTGCATTTGTATCCTCTTTGTTGGCTTAATAGCTGTAACTGTGTTACTTCAGTGATTCCTTTAGGGTGAATTTTTAGTGCACATCTTTAATTTAAACAAATCTACCTTCATATGATACTACACGACTTCAAATATGTTAAGAACCGCATGACTACATATTTCCATTTCTCCCCTCTGCCTTTGTGCTATTATCATATATTTTACTTCTACATGTTGAAAACCACAATACATTATTTTTGCTTTAAGTGGTCAATTAGGTGTTAAAGATATCTAAATAAAAGGACATATGAAATCCTTTATGCATATAATAACCTACCTAGTTATCATTTCTAGTGTTCATTTACTTGCATAGAAGCAGGTTTCCATCTGTTACTATCTTTCTTCTGCATGAAGAACCTCCTTTAGCAACTCTTGTAAGGCAGGTCTGCTGATTCTTTCAGATTTTATGTCTGGAAAACCCTCCATTTGGCCTTCATTTTTGAAAGATATTTTCATTAGGTAAAGAATTCCAGGTTGGTAATGTCTCTCTTTCCATACTTTAAAGATGGTGTTTCCCTGTCTCTTACCTTGCGTTGTTTCCTACAAGAAAGCTGCTGTCATCTTTACCTTTGTTCCTCTGTACCTAATCTTCTCTCTCTTCCTCAATTCTAAAATTTCCTCTTTATTGCTAGTTGAAATTTGATTGATACAGTTACTGTATTTCTTGGGTCTCAGTAGTTGCCATCAATTCAGCTAGTATTTCTTCAAAAAAACTTTTTTTTTTTTTGAGACTTGCTCTGTCACCCAGGCTGGAGTGCAATGGCGTGGTCTCGGCTCACTGCAACCTCCGCGTCCTGGGTTCAAGCGATTCTCCTGCCTCAGCCTCCGGAGTAGCTGGGGTTACAGGCGCCTGCCACCATGCCTGGCTAATTTTTGTATTTTTAGTAGAGACAGGGTTTCACCATGTTGGCCAGGCTGGTCTCAAACTGCTGACCTCATGATCCACCTGCCTCAGCCTCCCAAAGTGTTGGGATCACAGGCATGAGCCACTGCGCTCGGCCATTTCTTCAAATTGTTTTTTATACCTCCCTTCTCCAGGGACTCCAATTACATACATATTTGGCTCCCAAAGTTGTCCCATAGTTCTCTAATGCCCAATTTCTCCTACCATCTCTTCTTCAGTCTTTTTCCTGTTTAAGTTGCTGTCTTCAAATTCTTTCATATCTTTTTCTGAGATGTCCGATCTGCTGTTAACCCCATTCAGTGTTTTTCATGAGATATTGCAGTTTTCATCTCTAGAGGTTCAACTTGGTGTTTTGTATCTTCCATGTTTTTCTCTCTAGCTTTCTGAACATATGGAATACAGTCATAATACCTGCTTTAATGTCCTTGTCTACTGATTGTCATTGTGCCATTCCTGGGTCAGTTTTGATGGACTAATTTTTCACTTCATTATGAGCTTATGTTCATGCTTCTTTGCATGCCTAGTGATTTTTTTTTTTTTTTTTGAGACAGAGTTTCGCTCTTGTTGCCCAGGCTGGAGTGCAATGGCATGATCTTGGCTCACCACAACCTCCACCTCCCTGGTTCAAGCGATTCTCCTGCTTCAGCCTCCCAGGTAGCTGGGATTACAGGCATG
Source organism: Hylobates moloch (assembly GCF_009828535.3). Taxonomy (NCBI): domain Eukaryota; kingdom Metazoa; phylum Chordata; class Mammalia; order Primates; family Hylobatidae; genus Hylobates; species Hylobates moloch. The sequence continues at coordinate 46,727,145 of NW_026652290.1, read as the reverse complement.
TGCCACCACACCAGGCTTATTTTTTTGTATTTTTAGTAGAGATGAGGTTTCTCCATGTGGGTCAGGCTGGTCTCAAACTCTTGACCTCAGGTGATCCGCCTGCCTCGGCCTCCCAAAGTGCTGGGATTACAGATGTGAGCCACCATGCCTGGCTGCCTAGTGATTTATTAGATGCCAAGTATTGTATATTTTACTTTATTTGGTATATTTTTTGTATTCCTACATTCTTGAGCTTTGTTCTGGAACACAATTAAGTTACTTGGAAACAGTTGTGTTCCAGTTTGGTCTTGTTTTTAAGCTTTCTGAGTTTTTAAGCTTTCTGACTGGGGTAGTTTTTATGTAGAGTTAATTTTTCTACTACTAGGGCATCTTAGTTCTCTTCCAATGCCACCTAGATTACAAGGTTTTCCACTTTGACTGTTGATAACAGGCACTATTTTCCGCTCCAAACACTGTTCCCTCTAATTCTTTTGGGTAAGTTTCCTCACAGGCATGCACTGTTAGTGTGTAACTAAATATCTGATGGAAACTCTCTGTGGATCTTAGTTCTCCTGCTGTGCAACTCTCTCCTCAGAGGCATTCCCCCCTGTGAACTCTAGCCATTTCAACTGCCCAACTGCACCTCAACTCCAGGAGACCGCCAGGTCCTGATGGGGTAACCCTTCCTAGAACCACGGACTCTCCACAGATAGTAAGTACGGATAATTTTGTCTCCCCTCTCCAAAGGATCACTGTCCTTTATTGCTTAAAGTTCATTGTCTTTATATTTGTTAGTTATTTAAAGAAAGAAGGAAAACTAACAAGACAGATAACTTTTAGGAAATAACTACCTTACCCTAGCAAAATACCACACACAAAAAAAGGGGGCCCACCCACACCAGATAACGTCACAGGCTGAAAACTTTCACCATCCAGCCTAACATGGCCTGCTCCCTATCCCATGGTGCCATTATGGTGCTCCTCCTACTTCCAGAAGAAAGGCCTCAGCAGAGGTCCCGAGGACAGCGACAGGAGGAGACCTGGATCTCCATCCTCACCAGGCAGTAACAAGGCAGTGCCCCATCCCATACCAGCACCGTCAGAGGAAGCATGCTGAGAGATTTAAGTAACTCCCAGAGCTTCATAACATAACAGTGAAGATGTCCAGGATACAGCCAAAGTCACTCATCATAACAAGAACCAGGACACTGTAAACTTGAATGAGAAAAAACCTCAAGGGATGTCAACACTAAGATGACACAGATGTTGAAACTTTATGAGAAGAGTTTTTTTTTTTTTTTGGAGACAAGGTCTCACTCTGCCACCCAGGCTGGAGTAGCATGAACAAGGTTCACTGCAGCCTTAACCTCCTGCAATCAAATGATCCTCCCACTTCAGCCTCCTATGTAGCTGGGACTACAGGCGCACACCACCATGTGTGTCTAACTTTTAAATTTACTTTTACTTTTTGTAGAGATGAGGTCTCACTTTGTTGCCTAGGATGATCTTAAACTCCTGGGCTGAAGCAATCCTCCTGCCTCAGCCTCACAAAGTGCTGGGGTTATAGGCATGAGCCACCACACCCACCTGATGACAAGGATTTTAAAGCAGCCACCATAAAAATGCTTCAGTGAGCAATTATAAACACTCTTGAAGCCATTTAAAGAAAAAAAAAAAAACAGTCTCAGCAAATAGCCTCAGCAAAGAAAGAGAAGATATAAAAAATAAATCAAATGGAAATTTTAACTGAAATATACAATGACAGCCAAAGTTAAAGTACTGCATGGATGGTTCAAGAGCAGAATGGAAAGGAAAGAGAAAATAACCAGCTATTCTGAAGATAAAACAATAGAAATTACCTAAACTGAACAACACAGAGAAAACAGACTGGAAAAAAATAAACAGAGCCTCAGGGACTCACGGGACAATAGTAAAAGATTTAACATTTTGGTCATCAGTGTCCCAGAAAGAGGATGTGGGTGGGGCAGAAAGAGTATGCAAAGAAATAAAAAAATACATATTCCACAGAATGGGTAAAAACTTCTGTAAAGCATGTATCTGATAGGGGGGCTTATATCTAGAAACTATAAGGAACTCAATAATAATAAAAAATAACTTTTTAAATGGGCAAAGGCTCTGAATAGACATTTCTCAAAAAAACATAAACAAATGGCCAATCAGCACATGAAAAGATGTTCAACATCATCAGCCATCAGGGAAATACAAGTCAAAATTGCAATGGTATACAATTAATACACCATTTAACATTCCCAATAGTAGCCTACAATTTCCTTTTCCACCGTGGAAAACAGTTTGGAAGCTCCTCACAGTAGTCAAGTTACTTAACTGCTCTGTAAAATGAAGTTAATCACATTCACTTTGGATGAATGAGTTCATATATATTAGCTATAATTACTATAGCAATTATAATTGTGTACATTATTACTGATTGGGTCAAATTATTAACCCCGTCTCCCTAATTCATTTACTTTTGTTACTTTGGATGAATATTTAAAGTAGTCTTGAACTGAGATATGTATGTGAAGGTTCTATCACATTGGCATATAACATGTGCTCAATAAATGAAAGTATAATTATTTATTTCTAAAGAGTTTAAAGATTAAACTTTCCTCAAAACAAACAAAAGGCAAGGCAACACCCCAAGCTGTGAGGGGCTGTCTCTCCTAGGTGCAGGGCAGCACAGGAACTGGCTGCACAAGGCCAGAGAGGTTACATGGCAGCTCTCTTTAAATTAGACCACACAGAGCGCTTCATTCCCTGCGCAGTCTTCACATCTTCCCAGTCCAGTTTGATGTCTGGAACCTCATCTTCCGGCTCCGGATCCTTCCTCAAGGCCCCCCGGGGGGAGGCAACCACAATGGGCAGAGGGCCACATTCCTCCCGGATTTCCACAACATGGAGGCCCTTCTTATCAGCCAGTTGTTGATGGGTTTCCTAGGCAAGACCAAATTCAGAACAGGTTAGGTCTGAAGTACATTTGCAACATAAAGAGCAGGAACTTCCAAAGGCCACAACAGTACAGCCTGGGGGAATTCAAAGGCCATTTCAGTGGATTTGGGTTAATGTGTTTTGTAGCTAAACTCTAATAACCTGTCATGGGTGGAGTCATTTCAGCCTCATCTGCTGCATCTGCCCACCCCAAACTTGGACAGAGGAAGGGCCTTGGCCTCTGGTCTCTTGCCTTCTAAACCCTCCTGATTATGCACCATGTTGTGCCAAACACTGAACTTGAATCTCACTTAGTTCCCTACCAATCCCCTAGATCTAACTACCAATTTACAGTAAATATAGGGGAGATAAGACATTAAGGACCCTACAGGTATTTTTGTCAGCAACAGGCCAGGAAGCACCACAAAACAACCAACCTGGTTTCAACAAAAAATCGTTAAGTGGGGGTGGGGGGGGCCGAGATGAGGGGAACCTATTTAAAAGGCATAGCAAAAACATATATTAACCTGTTCTGCAACCTGATTCAAACACACTGTATAAAAAAAAAAAAATTGTAATCTAACAAATGGAATTTGTTCATTTGTATGAACATTGATTGCATACTCGATGATACAAGTTACTGTTAACTTTTTAGGTATGATAAGAGTATTAAAGGGTATTTTTTAAAATCCTTATCTTTTCAAAGATACATACTAAAATATTTAGGGTTGAAATAAAATGTCTGAGATTTGGTTCAAAATAACTGGGGGTGGTACTAAGAAGCAAGACTGGTCATGAGCTGGGTAACAGGGCCATGGGGATTCATTGCAGAGTGAAGCCACAGAGATCTGGAAGCAGGCAGATTAGTTCAGTAGACGTTATTCATGGTACAATGACATACCTGCTATGTCAATCCCGTGATCCCAGGCCTTATGGCTGCCTTGCACTATTCTAATTATATATCTAATGCCTTGCAGTATGTTTGAAATTAGAAAAGAGATGAGCCATTTCATAAACAAAATAAAATAATTTATATTGGTGTATCTTTCAATCAAAGGCGTATCACCTAAAGTGGTGGCATCTTTTCCTTTTTGAGTGACATATTAAATAATGAAACCTTTTATAGCTGATGGCATTTTAGGAGAGATGACATATGGTAACTATATCAGAAGGTTTAAAAGACTAACAGAAAACAAAGATATCACATAAAAGAACAAGTCTAGGCCGGGCGCAGTACCTCACGCCTGTAATCCCAGCACTTTGGGAGGCCAAGGTGGGTGGATCACAAGGTCAGGAGTTCAAGACCAGCCTGACCAACATAGTGAAACCCCATCTCTATTAAAAATACAAAAATTAGCCGGGCATGGTGGCACGTGCCTGTGGTCCCAGCTACTCAGGAGGCTGAGGCAGGAGAATCACTTGAACCCATGAGGCGGAGGTTGCAGTGAGCTGAGATGGAGCCACTGCACTCCAAGCCTTGGTGACAGAGCGAGACTCCGTCTCAAAAAACAAAAACAAACAAACAAAAAACCAAAAACAGAACAAGTCTACTGGATCATAAATAAAACCTATCTAAAATCAACATCTTAATTAAACCTCTAATGTTTCAATTTACAAGTGCTCTGAAGGGTGTTTTAGACAGTAACACACACAAAAGCTGTTCAGAAAACAGAAGGCTTTTACCCAAAGCCTTCTTTTTCTTTTAATTTTCCTATTTTAAACAGAGACATGTAAAATTACTCCGTGGATCACTTTAACTAAAACCCACCACTGTAATCCTGAAAAGTCAGGAAGCCTGCCAAAGTCCTCAGCTAACAGAGTTCAGCAAACGGAGCCTATTGAACCTGGTTGTCTTTTCTGTTCATCCACCTATGCTAAGGTCTACCCATCCTTTCATGAGACAGGCCAGCCCTGCTGGGCAGGTAGGGGAGCTGCCCAAGAATGGGGGCCCGGTGCAGTCACAGCCCTGCCCTCCATGGTGGGTGATTGGGAGCCGGGCCCAGGGCTCTCACCTGTGAGAAAAAGTAACCTGGCATGTTAATGTTCATAGTTCCCTACCAATCCCCAGGCATCAGTCCGAACCACCTACACAGGTAACAGGGAACTGACTGTGCCTGCCCTGAGTGCAGAGGTGCCCTGGGTGCTTCATCCTAGCCCCAATTGAAAGGACTAAATTAGGAAATGGACTTTCTCTTTTGATTTTAATTTTCCATACTGTTGGAGCTTTAGAACAAGCAGGTGTTATTTTCATAATAACATGTAGATTGTAATTATTGGCTTTAAAAATGCTACTTAGAAAAACCCATGAAGTACTTTTTAAAAGGTAATTTTCATGAACTCGTCAGTGGATTTAACTAAACTGATGCAGTCACAGACAGCAAAGAATGCCCAACTCCTCAGGTGGCCCCAGGAAAGCATCTCCAGGAGGCCCCAGGGCATCGTAGCCCCAACACACACAACTGAAATACAAACTAGAACTTCTGTTTCAGACCCCGGTAAAGGATTACCTGTCTGGAGAGCCCACGGAAGAGGCCCTGGGTGAGGCTGAGCATATTAATGGACCCAGAGACCTTGGCATACATGTCTTTGATGCCAATGAGCCGGCAGATGGTGATGATGGCCCTGTGGCAGCGGAGGCCGTAACCTAGAAAAGGAGAAACCGGGTGAAACACAGCCCACTGAAACACAGCCCACTCGCCTGCAGTGGGAGGAGTCACCCTGCTGGCTTTCGCATGGCTTCAGGCTCTGGGCTTCGGCAAACTGGTTCATATTCTGGTATCACCACTTCCTAGTGAGCTGACCCTTGACAACTTACTTAACTTCCAAGATGACACTTACTCAAACAGGATACTACAAGGATTAAAAAGATGACATCTACAAATATCTTGAACACATTTTGAGGGCAAAAAAACAGGATTGTTATTGAGATTAATAAACATGCATGAAAATTCTTGGCACCCCAGACTCATTTAACTAAGGATGGAGGGACACATCTCTTCTCACCCTCCTTGACACTTCCATTGCCCTGAGCAGAGGGTCCACTTCCTCCTCCTGGAGAAGCTCCTCCTTTTGTTTTGTAACACATCCTCTCCTAGATTTCCTCCTAGCTATTGGCCTGTCCTCCCCTCCTTGCTGGCCTCTAAATCTTGGGGGGTCTCCCCTCCAGCCACTTGCCCTACCCTTTACTGCCTGTAATTCCTTCTCCAGAGAGCTTTAAAAACACAAACCAAACACGTTGCTCCCCATTTAAAGATCCCTCCTTCCCACTGTTCTCGAGATTAAAATAAAGAACGCCATGACCTATTCAGAGCCTGCTGTGCCTGAGTCCTGCCCACCTCCCTGACCTCATCTACAGACACGCCACCTCCTGCTGGCTTCCTCACCTTAAGGACTGCACTTGGGATTCCTTCTACCTGGAATGTCCTCCCAGCTCTGCCCCCTTGGCTCCTTCTTCTCACCTTCAAGGTCCCACTCAAATTGCTCCTCCTCAGACAGGCCTTCTGCGACCATGCTATTCAAGGTGGCATCCTTCCTTCTGCCTTCCTCCCTCCTACTCTAACACAGTACCTGATTAGGGCACTCAAAGAAACCTGTTTATCCAATGCTTCCCCTGAGTGGAAGATGGCTCCCATAAGGACCAGGATATTGTTTGTTTACCACGGTGTCCCCAGAGCCTAGAGCAGTACCTGGCAAATGCAGGTGGAGTGAGGGAGCTGCAGGGCCCAAGTTTGGCCTTTAACATTCTTATTTGCCAGACATAAAACTCAGCACACACCTCTTCTGCTCCAAGGCAGAAGATCTACCCTGGAAGTTGGACATTACTGGCTTTCTAGTTTGACTTTTTATGGTCAAGAACTATTCCTTCTACTTGAAAGGGCCAATGAACTGTGGCCTCCATAATTATGCCAGAGCATGCAAGAACTTAAGAGGATAGCTAAAGACAGGTCACAATGGGGTCCTTTGTTCTTCCAGGTGGAGTTATGTAAACACAGAACAGGTGCCGCTGATGTGTGAACATAATGCACCCGTGTCTGGATGAGCACAGGCATGCACACACCTAGAGAGAGGTACACGTGGAAGGGGGTATCATGCAGATTCTGGAAGGAGCTGAGAGGCAGCCTCTACCCTGCCACTGCTCGCTGAATGACTGTGACAAGAAGGCCCCTCCCTAAAATACCTACTTGGCAGTGCTGCTGGTGAGCACCGAGAAGGTGTGTAATACACAGTACCTGGACCAGCACAGACACTGCATGAACACCGGCCACTGTGTGACACATACACAAACACCCATGTGACAGTGGTCATAGTCCAATGGTAATGATTTGACTACCTTCCAGGCAGAGACTGTGTCAAAAAATACTTGTTTAATAAATATGGCAAAGTTTTGCAGTGCTGTGTGTGGAACTGAATACTGTTCTATAGCCGAGGTAGAAGTGTTCCATGGTTAAATACATTTGGGAACACCACATCCTCCATTTCTCTTGGGAGATTCATATTGCATGGCAGTACATTAAAGAATGCAACATTCACAAAGATGCAAAAACACTTTTGGTGCCTTTCCTTAATCCAGTTCTGCCATTTGGCATCCTTTATGGAGTAAAACCTTTTCTACCTCCTACAGAACTAGTAACACATAGGCACATCGTTTAGGAAATGCCTATTTGTACATGTACAAAATGTCTATAAATGTGTATATATTTAGGAAGCATCTAAAAGTATTATATACTGTTTTAGCTTCAAAATCAGAATATTTAACCCCGATACACAGGTAATGGTCTAGATAATACAAAAACCTGAAAAATACAGCTTTGATTAGAAGACGGGAAAGATTTTAAAAGATAGCTTCTTCAATTAAATTAAAATTACAGCAGTCGTTTGAATAGGATTCCGTTCCAAGATGGCTGAATAGGAACAGCTCCAGTCTGCAGCTCCCAGCATGATCCACACAGAAGACAGGTGATTTTTGCATTTCCAGCTGAGGTACCTGGTTCATCTCACTGGGACTGGCTGGACAGTGGGTGCTGCCCATGGAGCAGGGCAGGGCATCGCCTCACCCAGGAAGCGCAAGTGGTCTGGGGATTTCCCTTTCCTAGCCAAGGGAAGCTGTGACAGACTGTACCGGGAAAACCGGGACACTGCCACCTAAATACTGCATTTTTCCAATGGTCGTAGCAAACGGCACACCAGGAGATTATATCCCGGGCCTGGCTCAGCAGGTCCGACGCCCATGGAATCTTGCTCACTGCTAGCGCAGCAGTCCAAGATCCAACTGTGAGGCAGCAGCCCTGGCTAGGGGAGGGGCATCCGCCATTGCTGAGGCTTGAGTAGGTAAACAAAGCGGCCAGGAAGCTTCAACTGGGTGGAGCCCACCGCAGCTCAACGAGGCCCACCTGCCTCTGTAGACTCCACCTCTGTGGGCAGGGCATAGCTGAACAAAAGGCAGCAGAAACTTCTGCAGACTTAAACGTCCCTGTCTGACAGCTCTGAAGAGAGCAGTGGTTCTCCCAGCACGGTGTTTGAGCTCTGAGAATGGACAGACTGCCTCCTCAAGTGGGTCCCTGACCCTCGTGTAGCCTAACCGGGAGACACCTCCCAGTAGGGGCCGACTGACACCTCATACAGCTGGGTGCCCCTCTGAGACGAAGATTCCAGAGGAAGGATCAGGCAGCAATATTTGCTGTTCTGCAATATTTGCTGCTCTGCAGCCTCTACTGGTGATACCCAGGCAAACAGGGTCTGGAGTGGACCTCCAGCAAACTCCAACAGACCTGCAGCTGAGGGACCTGATTGTTAGAAGGAAAACTAACAAACAGAAAGGAATAGCATCAACATCAACAAAATGGACATCCACACCAAAACCCCATCTGTAGGTTACCATCATCAAAGACCAAAGGTAGATAAAACCACAAAGATGGGGAGAAACCAGAGCAGAAAAGCTGAAAATTCAAAAACCAGAGCACCTCTTCTCCACCAAAGGATCCCAGCTCCTCGCCAGCAGCAGAACAAAGCTGGACGGAGAATGACTTTGACAAGTTGGCAGTAGACTTCAGAAGGTCGGTAATAACAAACTTCTCCGAGTTAAAGGAGGATGTTCAAACCCCATCACAAGGAAGCTAAAAATCTTGAAAAAAGATTAGACAAATGGCTAACTAGAATAAACAGTGTAGAGAAGACTTTAAATGACCTGATAGAGCTGAAAACCATGGCAAGAGAACTACGTGATGCATGCATAAGCTTCAGTAGCCGATCAAGAGAAAAAAGGGTATCAGTGATTGAAGATCAAATTAATGAAATGAAGCAAAAAGAGAAGTTCAGAGAAAAAAGGGCAAAAAAACAAACAAAGCCTCCAAGAAACAGGGGACTATGTGAAAACACCAAATCTACATTTGATTGGTGTACCTGAAAGTGACAGGGAGAATGGAACCAAGTTGGAAAACACTCTTCAAGATATCATCCAGGAGAACTTCCCCAATCTAGCAAGGCAGGCCAACATTTATATTCAGGAAATACAGAGAACGCCACAAAGACACTCCTTGAGAAGAGCAACCCCAAGACACATAATTATCAGATTCACCAAGGTTGAAATGAAGGAAAAAATATCAAGCGCAGCCAGAGAGAAAGGACGGGTTACCCACAAAGGGAAGCCCATCAGACTAACAGCGGATCTCTCAGCAGAAACTCTACAAGCCAGAAGAGAGTGGGGGCCAATATTCAACATTCTTAAAAGAATTTTCAACCCAGAATTTCATATCCAGCCAAACTAACCTTCATAAGTGAAGGAGAAATAAAATCCTTTACACACAAGCAAATGCTGAGAGATTTTGTCACTACCAGGCCTGCCTTACAAGAACTCCTGAAGGAAGCACTCAACATGGAAAGGAACAACCGGTACCAGCCACTGCAAAAACATGCCAAATTGTAAAGAACATCAATGCTAGGAAGAAACTGCATCAACTAACGGGCAAAATAACCAGTTAACATCATAATGACTGGATCAAATTCACACATAACAATATTAACCTTAAATGTAAATGGGCTAAATGCCCCAATTAAAAGACACAAACTGGCAAACTGGATGAAGAGTCAAGACCCAGTGTGCTGTATTCAGGAGACCCATCACACATGCAGAGACACACATAGGCTCAAAATAAAGGGATGAAGGAAGATCTACCAAGCAAATGGAAAGCAAAAAAACAGCAGGGGTTACAATCCTAGTAACCCCTGATAAAACAGACTTTAAACCAACAGAGATCAAAAGAGACAAAGAAGGCCATTACATAATGGTAAAGGCATCAATTCAACAAGAGCTAACTATCCTCAATATATATGCATCCAACACAGGAGCACCCAGATTCATAAAGCAAGTCCTTAGAGACCTACAAAGAGACTTAGACTCCCACACAATAATAATGGGAAACTTTAACACCCCACTGTCCATATTAGACAGATCAACGACACAGAAGGTTAACAAGGATATCCAGGAAGCAGACCTAATAGATATCTACAGAACTCTCCAACCCAAATCAACAGAATACACATTCTTCTCAGCACCACATCGCACTTATTCCAAAGTTGACCACAAAGTTGGAAGTAAAGCACTCCTCAGCAAATGTAAGAGAACAGAAATCACAACAAACTGTCTCTCAGACCACAGTGCAATCAAACTAGAACTCAGGATTAAGAAACTCACTCAAAACCGCTCAACAACATGGAAACTGAACAACCTGCTCCTGAATGACTACTGGGTACATAACGAAATGAAGGCAGAAATACAGATGTTTTTTGAAACCAACGAGAACAAAGACACAACATACCAGAATCTCTGGGACACATTCAAAGCAGTGTGTAGAGGGAAATTTATAGCACTAAATGCCCACAAGAGAAAGCAGGAAAGATCTAAAAGCGACACCCTAACATCATAATTAAAAGAACTAGAGAAGGAAGAGCAAACAAATTCAAAAGTTAGCAGAAGTCAAGAAATAACTAAGATCAGAGCAGAACTGAAGGAGACAGAGACACAAAAAAACCTTCAAAAAAATCAATGAATCCAGCAGCTCGTTTTTTGAAAAGATCAACAAAATTGATCTAGCAAGACTAATAAAGAAGAGAGAAGAATCAAATAGACGCAATAAAAAATCACCACCGATCCCACAGAAATACAAACTACCACCAAAGAATAAAAAATCACCACCAATCCCACAGAAATACAAACTACCATCAAAGAATACTATAAACACCTCTACACAAATAAACTAGAAAATCTATAAGATATGGATAAATTCCTGGACATATACACCCTCCCAAGACTAAACCAGGAAGAAGCTGAATCGCTGACTAGATCAATAACAGGCTCTGAAATTGAGGCAATAATTAATAGCCTACCAACCAAAAAAAGTCCAGGACCAGACAGATTCATAGCCAAATTCTACCAGAGGTACAAAGAGGAGCTGGTACCATTCCTTCTGAAACTATTCCAATCAATAGAAAAAGACAGAATTCTCCCTAACTCATTTTATGAGGCCAGCATCATCCTGACACCAAAGCCTGGCAGAGACACAACAAAAAAAGAGAATTTTAGACCAATATCCCTGATGAATATCGATGCAAAAATCCTCAATAAAATACTGAAAAAACAAATCCAGCAGCACATCAAAAAGCTTATCCACCACGATCAAGCCAGCTTTATCCCTGGGATGCAAGGCTGGTTCAACATATGCAAATCAATAAACATACTCCATCACATAAACAGAACCAAATGTCAAAACCACATGATTATCTCAATAGATGCAGAAAAGGCCTTCAACAAAATTCAACAGCCCTTCATGCTAAAAACTCTCAATACACTAGGTATTGATGGAACGCATCTCAAAATAATAAGAGCTATTTATGACAAACTCACAGCCAATATCATACTGAATGGGCAAAAACTGGAAGCTTTCCCTTTGAAAACTGGCACAAGACAGGGAAGCCCTCTCTCACCACTCCTATTCAACACAGTGTTGGAAGTTCTGGCCAGAGCAATCAGGCAAGAGAAAGAAATAAAGGGTATTCAATTAGGAAAAGAGGAAGTCAAATTGTCCCTGTTTACAGATAATATGATTGCATATTTAGAAAACCCCATCATCTCAGCCCAAAATCTCCTTAAGCTGATAAGTAACTTCAGCAAAGACTCAGGATACAAAATCAACGTGCAAAAATCATAAGCATTCTTATACACCAATAACAGACCAACAGAGAGCCAAATCATGAGTGAACTCCCATTCACAATTGCTACAAAGAGAATAAAATACCTACAAATCCAACTTACAAAAGACGTGAAGGACCTCTTCAAGGAGAACTACAAATCACTGCTCAATGAAATAAAAGAGGACACAAACAAACGGAAGAACATTCCATGTTCATGGATAGGAAGAATCAGTATCGTGAAAATGGCCATGCTGCCCAAGGTAATTTACAGACTCAATGCCATCCCCATCAAGCTAACAATGACTTTTTTCACAGAATTGGAAAAAACTACTTTAAAGTACATATGGAGCATATGGAACCAAAAAAGAGCCCGCATTGCCAAGACAATCCTAAGCCAAAAGAACAAAGCTGGAAGCATCACGCTACCTGACTTCAAACTATACTACAAGGCTACAGTAACCAAAACAGCATGGTACTGGTACCAAAACAGAGGCCTCAGAAACACCACCACACATCTACAACCATCTGATCTTTGACAAACCTGACAACAAGAAGAAATGGGGAAAGGATTCCCTATTTAATAAATGGTGCTGGGAAAACTGGCTAGCCATATGTAGAAAGGTGAAACTGGATCCCTTCCTTACACCTTATACAAAAATTAATTCAAGATGGATTAAAGACTTCAATGTTAGACCTAAAACCATAAAAACCCTAGAAGAAAACCTAGGCAATACCATTCAGGTCATAGGCATGGGCAAGAACTTCATGACTAAAACACCAAAAGCAATGGCAACAAAAGCCAAAATTGACAAATGGGATCTAATTAAACTAAAGAGCTTCTGCGTGGCAAAAGAAACTACCATCAGAGTGAATAGGCAACCTACAGAATGGGAGAAAATTTTTATAATCTACTCATCTGACGAAGGGCTAATATCCAGAATCTACAAAGAACTTAAACAAATTTACAAGAAAAAAATCAAACTACTCCATCAAAAAGTGGGCAAAGGATAATGAACAGACACTTTTCAAAAGAAGACATTTATGCAGCCAACAGACACATGAAAAAATGCTCATCATCACTGGTTTTGCAAATCAAAATCACAATGAGATACCATCTCACACCAGTTAGAATGGCGATCATTAAAAAGTCAGGAAACAACAGGTGCCGGAGAGGATGTGGAGAAACAGGAAGGCTTTTACACTGTTGTTGGGGCTGTAAACTAGTTCAACCATTGTGGAAGATAGTGTGGCGATTCCTCAGGGATCTAGAACTAGAAATACCATTTGACCCAGCCATCCCATTACTGGGTATATACCCAAAAGATTATAAATCACGCTACTATAAAGACACATGCACACGTATGTTTACTGCAGCACTATTCACAATAGCAAAGACTTGGAACCAACCCAAATGTCCATCAATGATAGACTGGATTAAGAAAATGTGGTATATATACACCACGGAATACTATGCAGCCATAAAAAAAGGATGAGTTTCATGTCCTTTGTAGGGACATGGATGAAGCTGGAAATCATCATTCTGAGCAAACTATCGCAAGGACAGAAAACCAAACACCGAATGTTCTCACTCATAGGTGGGAACTGAACAATGAGAACACTTGGATACAGGGCGGGGAACATCACACACTGGGGCCTGTTGTGGGGTGGGGGCAGTGGGGGAGGGATAGCATTAGGAGATATTCCTAATGTAAATGATGAGTTAATGGGTTCAGCAAACCAATATGGCACATGGATACCTATGTAACAAACCTGCACATTGGGCACATGCACCCTAGAACTTAAAGTATAATTAAAAAAAAAAAAAAGAAAGAAAGAAAACATGAATATAATACATAAACATATGGGGACCTTGCCAGAGAAATAAAAATTATTATTATTATTATTATTATTTTAAGATGAGTCTTGCTCTTTTGCCCAGGCCGGATTGCAGTGGTGATATCTCGGCTCACTGCAAGCTCCACCTCCCAGGTTCATGCCATTCTCCTGCCTCAGCCTCCCGAGTAGCTGGGACTACAGGCACCCACCACCGCGCCCAGCTAAATTTTTGTATTTTTAGTAGAGACGGGTTTTCACCATGTTAGCCAAGATGGTCTCAATCTCCTGACCTCGTGATCCGCCCACCTCGGCCTCCCAAAATGCTGGAATTACAGGCGTGGGCCACCACGCCCGACCAAAAATTATTTTTAAAATTAAAAAAAAAAGTTGTAGCAGTCATTCAAAAATCATTTAAATGTGTCTAAACTATGCTGCCCAACATAAATATGATCCAAGCCATAAGCAGAAGCCATATACACAATTTTAAATGTTCTCATAGATGCATTTTGAAGTTTTTTTAAAAAAGTTTATTTAGTGTTGTGTTTTATTAACCCAATATGTCCCAACATTATCATTTAAAATATAATCAATACAATAATATTTTTGAGATATTTTATATTCTTTTTTTGTACTTTGAATTCTGGTAAGTATTTGACAATTAGAGCACATCTCAATAGCCACATATTAAGTGCTTGATAGCCAGGCCGGCTAGTGACTAGTGGCTGCTGTATGGGACAGCACAGATCTAAACCTCGAAGCCCACTCAACACCTTTTCTAAGGACAAAACACATCATTTTTATCCAGCATTTAAATGATTAATTATGGCTTTAAAGCAGAAGGCAAGTTCTGGTGCATTAACACAACTGATTCTGTATTTGAGGGTTTTTTCCCGATTTATTTCCAAGCCATGGCTCTAGCAAAGTTGTATTAGAAGCTTTGATATGAAATTTTAAATATAATGTTTTATCTCTTCTGACTCACACTTTTTGAGATTTATATACCAAAAGTTATATAAAATCATTTTTTACTGTAGAACTACAGGTGAAATGCAAATCAGCAGGTTCAAGAATCCTACACTCAGAGACCACTAGGCATGACTGCCCTAGCCCATGACCCTGAACTCTGCCTGCCTGCCTGCCTGCTTGTCCACAAAACAGGAAAGGCCATCTCTGCATCATCCCTAGTACTTAGCATAGCACCCAGCTCACAGAAGGCATCCAATCAGAATTTGATGAGCAGTAAACACCTGGACCTGAGTCAGAACAGAAACACCTAAATGCATCAATGAATTCCCTATGAGGAACTAATGTTCCCACTCCTCCAAACCCTACTACTCACTCAGGTGCTATTTCCTGTTTCCAATGTGCTCTCCCCACCGTAAATTATTCCTGGAACAGGCCTGTGCTCACAGGAACAGGCGTGTGCCTTGACTATTCTTATTTCTCCAAGAGCCTCATCATTCTTAAATCTAACATAAGCCTTTATATTTTGGTGTTTCCAAGATGAGTTCAACTAAAGATGAACAAAAATAGAGGAGAGGATAGAACTGTTATAATTTCTCTGTTTTATCATCAACAAATGGTAAGAGTTTTAAAGTTACCTTTGGGTTGTTTCTTCATCTTGATATGAGTCCTTTTAAATCTTAATGAAATATCATGGAATACTGGAGGGTAAAAACATAAACACAGAAGGATTAGGTGTGCGGCTTTAATAAGCCTTTGCAAGTATCACAAAGCAATGTATACTAGCCTCAACAGCCAGCACATATTGACCAAAGATAAATGGTAAGCTCTGATTTCATTCATTTTAGTAACCTTCTTAGGAGGTTTTCACACTTCATATTTGTAAGAATGTAATAAGAGAGAAACACAAAGATACCTATAGAGATATATTGCCACACAGACTCTAACAAATGTAATCCTGCAAATTAAAAAAAAAAAATAGATTAACACTCACTTGTATGGTCTTCATATCGTTCTATATAATGCAAATAGTGAACTGCTCTGTTCTTTGCCTGAAAGGAAAATGTTTTTCTTAATTCTATTGTTGAAATTTACATCTTTTCCAGGATTCCAAAAATACTTTTAATAAAAATGTTTCATTATTAAAAATTCACTTACGCAAAAAGGTTAGTATATACTTCTGAAATATAGGGACTTATTTTTTTAAAACTCATAACTACAACATCACTATCCCCCCTAAAAAAAATTAACAATAATTCCTGGCTAGGCGTGGTGGCTCACATCTATAATCCCAGCACTCTGGGAGGCCGAGGCAATCACTTGAGGTCAGGAGTTCAAGACCAGTCTGACCAACATGGAGAAACCCCATCTTACCAAAAATACAAAAATTAGCCGGGTGTGGTGGTGGGCCCCTGTAATCCCAGCTACTTGGGAGGCGGAGGCAGGAGAATCACTTGAACTCAGGAGGCGGGGGTTGCAGTGAGCCAAGATCGTGCCACTGCATTCCAGCCTGGGTGACAAGAGTGAGACAACATCTCAAAAAAAAAAAAAAAATTAACAATTCCTTAATATCTTCAAACATTCTGTCAGTGTTCAAACTTCCACAGTTGTCTGATAACTTGGCTAGGCAATTACAAATCTGGTAAAAAATGGTGCAAAGGAATACAAGTACTTCTGAAACTGATTTTTATGAGCTAATTAACCCTTGACAGCAAGCCTCATGGGAAGGTTCTGGGACAAATTATTATTGTTTTGTGGTTCCCACTGTGTCTGGCATATAACTTACTAATCTTTTACAGAGTGTCAACAAAGAAAAAAAATGTACATACTTTCCTGAAAGCATCCATCCGATCAGTGGCTTTCCCAACAGCAAAACCTTTAAACAAAAAAGCAAAAATAAGAAAACAGACAGAAATTTGGCCCATGTGGTTTTCGCCACATTTCAAGTTTCTGCTCCTACAATATTTCATAGCACTTCATCTTTCCACCACCCACAAAAGACTTGCTATACAAAACCAGTAACAGGCTGGGTGTGATGATTCACATCCATAATCTCAGCACTTCAGAAGCCTGAGGTGGGAGGATTGCTTGAGCCCAGGAGTTTGAGACCAGCCTGAACAACATAGCAAGACTTTGTCTCTATTAAGAACAAAATTTAAAAAATTAGCCAGGCATGTAGGTGCATGACTGTGGTCCCAACTACTCAAGAGGCTGAGGTGGGAGGATTACTTGAGTTTAGGAGTTTGAGGGTACAGTGAGCTATGACTGTGCCACTGTACTCCAGATAAAGCAAGACCCTGTCTCAAAACAAAAAGAAAACAAAAAACACTAACAATAACAAAGCATGAGGCTACAGAGATCTGTTTTGAAGCATTCTGAAAATAACAAATTTAGATTTATAAAATCCAAGGTTAGATGCTGCCTTTTAAAAATAGCTAGATAAAATACGCTCAATTTTTAAAAAACTAAATATGCTCTAAATTAATTAGGCAAATCACTTTGAACATTTAAAGATAGATTAAAATAATCAGAAAGGGGGCAGGTGCGGTGGCTCACGCCTATAATCCCAGCACTTTGGGAGGCCAAGATGGACAGATTGCTTGAGCTCGAGTTCAAGATGAGCCTGGGCAACACAGTGAGACCCCGTCTCTACAAAAAATATAAAAATTAGCCAGGCATAGTGGTAGGTGCCTGTAATCCTTGCTACTCAAGAGGCTGAGGTGGCGGATCACTTGAGCTCAGAAGGTTGAGACTGCAGTAAGCCGTGATGGTGCGACTACACTCCATCCCGGGTGACAGAGCAAGACCCTGTCTCAGGAAGGAAAAAAATATCAGAAAGGGTGGGAAAAAACATCCACTGCTATAGAGTAAAACCACGATTTCAATGGAACTTCAAATGGAATTCAGATTTTAATTAACCAGGAAACCAAATCAATGACTCTTTAGTTTATGAACACTTCACTATGAAATACAGTTTACCAGCAGTTACAGAGATACTGCCATTATCTGCTGCCACTGTATTTTGTTTCGAACAACGCATTTTGTTTTTAAATTATACACGGGAAAATAACATAAAACAATACTGCTCTATAAGATACATGGGACCTCTGAGACCTGGGACAAAAAGAGGATGTGAATGCCAATTCCTAGTTTAAATAAAACAAATTAAACCATGGAATTCCTAGAGGAAAATATGGGGAAACTTACTAACATTTATAATCTTCAAATGAGACTTTCTAAGCAAGACACACACCTGAAGTAATAACTAATATTTATAACCCTGTAGTGATATAAGACTGATAAATTTGCCACAGAGCTTAAAACTTCTGTGTGGAGGCCGGGCGCAGTGGCTCACGCTTGTAATCCCAGCACTTTGGGAGGCTGAGGTGGGTGGATCACGAGGTCAGGAGATCGAGACCACGGTGAAACCCCGTCTCTACTAAAAATACAAAAAAATTAGCCGGGCGTGGTGGCGGGCGCCTGTAGTCCCAGCTACTCGGAGAGGCTGAGGCAGGAGAATGGCATGAACCCGGGAGGCAGAGCTTACAGTGAGCCGAGATTGCGCCACTGCACTCCAGCCTGGGCGACAGAGCGAGACTCCGTCTCAAAAAAAAAAAAAACTTCTGTGTGGAAAAAAATTAAAACCTAAGTCAAACTAAGTCAAAATATCTGACTGGCAAAGGGCTAATGTCCTTAACTTACAAAGAGTTTATACCATTCAATAAGGAAAATAATAACCATCCAATAGAAAAATGGGCAAAGCATATAACAAACAGATCTCAAAAAGGAAATAACAGCCAATAAACATGTAAAATGGTGTTCAAGCTCTCATAATTTAAAAAATGCAAATCAAAACTGAGAGATTTGTTTCACAGATCATACTGACAATCAGTAAGGTTTGATGATACCCGAGGCTGGCAAGGGTGAGATGGTGTAGAGGAACGCAGACATTGACGCAACCTTTTGTGGGGAGGCAATCTAGGAATATTTATCAGCACTTAAAATACATATAACCTTGAGGCAGCAATTTTACTGCAAGAAGTTTCCCCTATTGACATACTTGCAGAAGTAAAACAAATTACACATACACGAACCGTACTGTTTTTTATAATTAGTAAAAATTTGGAAACAACATAAATATTCAGCAACAGGGAAAAGGTTACAAAAATTATCCAGGCACAATGGAACACTTTGCAACCAGTACAAAGAATCAAGGAGAATGTTTATGTTAATCTGAGTATTAATATCTCTGAATATAATACTATGTGAGAAAATCAAGGTGCAAAATTATGACTATAATGTGATCCCTTTGTATAAATTTTTTTAAAGATGTATGATAATAATATGAACATAAAATTTAGGAAAATTACAAAAGTAGCTGTTAGGCCTGGTTTCCTTTGGCCACATACTATATATATATGTATTACTTCTGTTTTGAAAATGTCAGTATGGGCTAACTAGGCCATTTTCCTGTGTTCTTTTCCTTCAATAGACATGAATACATTTCAAAAACAGGTGTCCACTATGGTAACTATACATAGGAGAAAATTTAAATCATCATCAAACCTACTAATTGGAGTAAACACTATTAACCTTTACAGCGTACAGTTTTCCAGTCTTTTCTTGGCATATAAATATACTTTTAAAAAAGAAAAAAACAAAACTAGGATTTTACATGGTCTTATATAACGTTTTTGTGTTTTTTTAACTTAGCATTATTTTAAAAGTAATTTCCCATAATTCTTTAATGGATACAGAATATTACAGTGTATGGCTACACTGTTTTTATAACCATGGCCCTATTCAACATTTGGTGTTTTTCTCCCTAATTTTCCACTATTATACATAATAAAATAATGTCTTCAGCCTTTTATAATATTCCTTTTCCTCAGAGAAAAAGGCAAGTATAGTAGAATCTATTCTCTCTTTTCTCTCTAAGGGAAGTCATGGGCTTACCACCAGCTTTGTGAACCCAAACCACTAAAAGGTTTAATCAGTGGAAAAAGTCTGGCCAGCAGCATGAGCCCATGGGCTCCACAGCACGGCCCGTGCCACGCCTTTCCCTGCACACCACTGCCATTGTGATGCCATCACTCCCCGTTCACCTGCAGCTCCTTTTCCGTTCCCCACAGCCACCAGGGCACGGATCGATTTCTTTCTTCCGTCTTTCGCTGTCATAGTGAAAACATTTCTTACCTAAAAGGCAAAATGTCTCACAAATATTGCACATTAAGAAAATCTGAAGGAGGGACCTGGAGGGAGCCGCCTTCCTTGCAGGCATACACAGTGAACAGGCACACCACCCTCCAACTCCTGAGCACAAGTAACAGCCTTTTTCCAAACAAAACCTCCTCCTGGACTGTTTCAGGAAGAAAACAGAAATGAGACTTTCTCTTCATTTCACAGGCTTATGAGAAGGTTTAACTGAGAAAACCTTTAAAGGAATTTGACATTATACATCTCGATATACCCTATCTTAATGAATGTATTACAAGAAAGAAAAAAGTTGCTGATCAAACTTTTGATGTAATTTATCACTGATTATAAGATGTATCCCAATGTCAGAGATGTTAAAATGTGAGGAAAACGTACACATTAGAAATTATGACACGCAGTATATAGACATAACCAGCACAGGACTGGCTTCTATGCTAAGGATTAGTATATTTGGAAATACCTGCTTATTCTGTGTACTTTTTTCTGTATATTTAAAAGGCCAGGAACAGCCAGGCGCAGTGGCTCACGCCTGTAATCCCAGCACTTTGGGAGGCCGAGGCGGGCAGACCACGAGGTCAGGAGATTGAGACCATCCTGGCTAACACGGTGAAACCCCGTCTCTACTAAAAATACAAAAAATTAGCCGGGTGTGGTGGCAGGCACCTGTAGTTCCAGCTACTCGGGAGGCTGAGGCAGGAGAATGGCGTCAACCCAGGAGGTGGAGCTTGCAGTGAGCCGATACCACTGCACTCCAGACTGGCGATACAGCAAGATACCGCCTCAAAAAAAAAAAAAAAAAAAAGGCCAGGAACTATTGAACTGTTAACTAAACTGCTTAAGTGGCAGCTGGCTCTCTGGTGCATAGCTGTCTCTTTCCCATAAAATGGGGTTAAAAGAAAAGGGAGCTTGAATCCACCTCTGTGGATCTTATAGAAAATCACCCACATATATACAAATTCTTCAAAGAGATTAACTTCCAAAAGCTGGAAGTGGGAATACCAAAGACATAATATGTGTAAACATTTTAAATCCTACAATGCAATTGATATTGAGGAAACAATACAGATATTCAGAGGCTCAATCACAAACTCAATAAATGATTATTCCACATGGTATTTAACACTGAGCATTCAGTGCCAGCTCAAAGGGAAGTTGACTATTTTAGAGAATGCTCCGGAAAGTGACTATAGTTTACCTGATACAGGCTTTAGTTTCAAGGGCCTGTGAGCAAACCAGAGACCATTTCCCCATCAAGAACCAGACATGCACCACAACTCTAAGCTTTCTACCCTGCCCAGGGCTCCCCGTAATCCCAGCTCCCTGCACAGACTGCTAGATACAGCTGGTTTATAATTCAAACATAAGACTCCCAATGCTACTTTAGCCTTAGGAAGGAAAAAATTTAAACCTCGTCTCCAAATCCTGTAGTTAACAATACCACCTTATCATGAGACCTCAGTGGTAGCCCCCCCACAAAGAGGGTAGTAGTCAGAAGAGCCAGTATCAAGTAACTGAAATTAAAGTTGTCTAATTTTCCTTATCCAGATCAGCTGTGTGTCAGAAATAGTCATGCATCCAAGGCCTTCCCTTACAGTTCCTCTTATCCTGTCCCTGCCCCACCCACCCCAACCTCTCCAAAGGCTTAACCAGGTATTTAATTCTGCATGCCTACCTCAAGTATCCTGGTATCAAAATCCTCATATGTTTCTGTAGGGAGAAAAGAAACGGATACAGATGAAATGTGTGTACACAACTAACATGAAAGCATTTTCAACACAGGCACCATCACAGACCTTTCAGGAAGAAAGAATCTCAGATCTTTTGGTCCCACTCTCAAGACCATGCCCCAGTCGCCCCTCATCACTAAAGACTGCTCCACCAGTAAGTTCACAAACTCAGTCACTGATCTCCCCACCTACACCCTCCTCCTCATCCATCTCTCATCAGCTCCTGGCCCCTCCAGACCCTGGATCCCTGCTCTCCCTTCTGCTTCCCTCCATCTCACGGCCTCTCCCCCTAGACCAAGACACCACAGTCCATCATTTCCACCAGACTCTGTGATGCCCTCAACCCCTTCACCCTTTGCTCTCTCCACCACACTAGCCAGGCCTGAATCCATGCAGCTCTCTGGCCACTCCTGACCTGCTGGGTGCTGCTGGAAAGAAGTCAAAGTATGCATACAGCAGGCCCACTAAAAATCCATGGACCCCAATTCCATCAAGTCCTCCCTGCTGCCAGCTGGCCTTTATGTCCTTTCGGTTAGGTCTCTCTCCGTTCACCACTGCAGCCATTTCAAAGACTCTCTGCGTTCTTTTATTTTATTTTATTTTATTTTATTTTATTTTATTTTATTTTTGAGACAGAGTCTCGCTCTGTCACCCAGGCTGGAGTGCAGTGGCATGATCTCGGCTCACTGCAAGCTCCGCCTCCCGGGTTCACGCCATTCTCCTGCCTCAGCCTCTCCGAGTAGCTGGCACTACAGGCGCCCACCACCACGCCCGGCTAATTTTTTTGTATTTTTAGTAGAGACGGGGTTTCACCGTGGTCTCGATCTCCTGACCTCGTGATCCGCCCGCCTCGGCCTCCCAAAGTGCTGGGATTACAAGCGTGAGCCACTGCGCCCAGCCACGTTCTTTTATTTTTTAAACATTTTTATCAAGACAATTTCAATCAAACAAAAATAGAACAGCAGAAAGCTTATATATATATATATCAGCTTCAACACGCATCAGCTCACAGCCAATCTTCTTTCCTCTAAACTCTGCTCAACTCTCACTCCATTGGATAATTTTGAAGCCAGTTTCAGATACTCTACCTTTTCATAAAGAAATAATCTGGAGGCCATAATCATCAATGTCCCCATCTCACTCTCCGCAGATGATTCCACCTCTTCCTTACAGACCAACAGCGGCCACATCACGCAACACCCCCACCTACCTTTCCACTACAACCCCACAGGCTCACCTGACTCTGTGCCCTGCCCTTCCTTCTGTGAGCAAGTGAAGCCACTTCTCCAGACTCTGGATCTGGGCTGTCATTAGGGACTTGGTTCATGGATTTTGTTCTCTCCCTTCCATACCTTCATCCTCCTGACTGAAGCATTTTGATCAGTTCTAAGCATGGTCTTTGGAATCTCTCCCCTCCAGTTTCAACCTCTCCCCTCCTCTTTAAGCCAAACTTCTTAAGAAAGCAGCGAAACTCTTACCTATTTCCTCTTCTCCCACTCATTGACAAGAACACATCTCTTGGATGATTCTTACTGCTTTACATACTCAAGGAGGGCGGGGGGAAACTTTGTTTTCAAATTTGGCCTAAGTATTTTCAATTTTTGCTTCATTTGTGCTTTTTTAGGCTTAACATGACAACTATCTGCTTTGCAGATTTCTAGTACAGAAACAGCATTCCCAAGTCATGCTGCTCCACAGGTGTCCCTGTGGCCACCTGTGTTTTGGAAACAGTGTATCCTACAGGCCACTCCTGTAGGTCCACAGTGCACATCCCCACATTTAAGGATCTGAAAACACCAGGAACCCAGTGCTTTCTATCCTGTTAGTGGAATACTTCTGCACTCCACAAAATACAGTTGGGATATTGATGTGATATGTTATTTCAAAGATGTTCAAATCTTTTTTGGAAAAAGATAGTATAAACAGACAAGTAATAACACCATTTCAAGGAAATTCTAAACTACAAGTACTCTCTGTCACAAAGGCAAACAAAACCAGGAGTCTGCTACCTCCATTGGGACCAGGGTCAGGGGGGCCAAGACTGATGCCTCCCCATGAGTTTCCACTCCATCCTCGCTCCCGTGTAACCTTCATCTTCCTCTTTCGGTCCCACTCTTCTCTCTGCTGGATCATGTCTGCCTCCACCTTCTCCTGCTCTTCCTTGCTTCTTTGGGCAATGGTCTGCACTGCTCCATTTTTCATAAGAGGGACATTCAGTCCAGGCCATAGAAAACCATAACGCCCTGAAGATTTAAAAATATAAATAGTAATTTTTTAAAGTACTCATTTTTCAAGTGTTGAAATGTCAGGCAATGCATGTACAGATAATGATGACACACTGTTCACTGGAGCTTGAGCTAACATTATGAACTTGGTAGGTCACTTGGCACAATCAAAATTTTAAATATACTTCATGGTATTACCTAGAGAAACACTCACATACAGGTACAGGGCATATGGATGCTTGGACAACGACGTCCACTGAAACATTATTTGCAAAGGCAAGAAATGCAACTAATACAAATGTCCAGCAATTATGGACTGGTTAAATGAACCACAGCATCTCCAGCATAGGAAACACTCTGCACTAAATCAAAAGAACAAGGTAACTCTCTAGGTTCTGATGTGGAATGATTTCCAAGACCTATTATTGAGTGAAAAAAGTAAACTGTAAGACAGCATGTACCATGTGATATAATCTAAATTTTTTTTAAAAAAGAAGGTATTTATTTCTTTTCAGATATTTATGTATAAATTAATAACAATTTAATACATAATACCTTTTGTATTAATCTTTTTAGGTATTTATGCATAAATACCTAAAATTTAATACATAAATACCTTTTTAAGCATTTATGTATTAAAAAACTGAAGGAAACACACCAACATGAGGCCAGCGGTTTCCTTGAGGGAGACAATAGGATTGAAGAAGGTAGAAGAAGCATCCGGGGGACTTCAGGTTTCTCTATAAGCTTTACATTTTTTACTGAGAAAGTATACATACATGATTCTTATAATTTAAAAAAAAGTGTTAATAAGATATAAGTAATAAAGAAAAACATCCAAGTAGACATGCGATGCTGGAAGTGTGGTGCCAGGTGTTTTCTTTATCCCTGAAGGCCATTACTATCAAAGATGGTTTGTCAGCAAGCACAGTACAAGACGGGCTGAGTGAAGTACACTACACTATTTTTACTCTTCCAAAAGCATGAGTATAAACAATCATGTGTTCTAGGTGTCAACAAACTAAGGCCCACAGGCCAATTCAGTTCGTGACTTGTTTTTGTAAAGGAAATTGTACTGGAACATAGCGATGCCTATTCAACTATGTGTTATCCGTGGCTGTTTCTGTGCTACAACAGCAGAGTTGAGCAGTTGCAAAACAGACTATGTAACTCACAAAGCCAAAAACATTTACTATCTTCCCTTTGCAGGGAATGTTCGCCAACTCTCCATTTAGTCTCTATTTTATCACTAATTATAACCTCTTTGAGGGCAGGCACTATTATAGGAGATGACACCTAGGGACATTTAATGCTTGCTGAATGAGTAAATCCATTTCTATGGGATTTTCCTCCCCCAGAATCCTGGGGCAATGAGTAAGTCAACTGGTTGAATTCTAAAACCATAGATCATAGTGCCCTTCATGAGAAATGTTTTGATGCTTCTAGTTTGTAAAATATCTATAAAATCTGGGGTAAGAAACTTAAAAAGCACTTCAGCTATTTTTATAAGTTTACCTTCACCAATGATCTGACCCCTGTTCAGATCCTTTCTTCTCTTCTTTTTAGTTCTTTTGCCTCTTCCTTTTCTTGCTCCAGCACCAGTCTCTGCTAAAGCGCCTTTCCACAGCTCATCTGCAGTCACTGTAACGAAACAGGGTTTCTTTTCTTAATTCTGTAGTTTTCAAGCAATGGTCTATGATCTCCTATTGAATAAAAGAAGTGGAAGTCAGCTTACAGCTTTACCCATGCATCGCCGAGGTAATGAAAGCAAAATTAAATCATTCTTTGCACACATCAGACGGTTACATTTTGAAAGCCCAAGAAGAGACAATTCTATTACTTTCCTCCACAAAACTCTCGCTAAATATTTTATTTTTCCCTCTAACTGCTTAAAAGCCAGCATTCAAATCTCAGTTACTTACCAATAGGTTCGTTTCCCTGACATTTTATCAACCATGGTATAGGTGTCTTCCCTGTCGTCTTGCCTCCATTTATAACCACTAAGATAACTAATAACTATCCTTCCTAAGTTTTCTAGTCCAAACAAGAATCAACATTTCAATCTGAACCCATAAATCTGGAACACAATCTATGGTTATAAAACCAACTGTTGGCCAGGTACAGTGGCTCATTCCTGTAATCCCAGAACTGTGGGAGACCGAGGCAGGAGGATCACTTGAGGCCAGAGCTGGAGGCCAGACTGGACAACATAGTGAGATCCCATCTCTACTAAAACTTCAAATAGGCCGGGCGCGGTGGCTCACGCTTGTAATCCCAGCACTTTGGGAGGCCGAGGCGGGCGGATCACGAGGTCAGGAGATCGAGACCAGGGTGAAACCCCGTCTCTACTAAAAATACAAAAAATTAGCCGGGCGTGGTGGCGGGCGCCTGTAGTCCCAGCTACTCGGAGAGGCTGAGGCAGGAGAATGGCGTGAACCCGGGAGGCGGAGCTTGCAGTGAGCCGAGATTGCGCCACTGCACTCCAGCCTGGGCGACCGAGCGAGACTCCGTCTCAAAAAAAAAAAAAAAAAAAAAAAAAAAACAAAAAAACTTCAAATATTAGCCAGGTGTGGTGGCATGTGCGCATGGTCCCAGCTACTAGGGAGGCTGAGGTGGGAGGGTCGCTTGACCCCAGGAGTTTGAGATTACTACAATCATGCCACTGCACTCCAGCCTTGGGGACAGAGTGAGACCTTACCTTCAAAAAAATAACTGTTCCATTACCAATTTCTTTAATAAAGAATCGGAACCACAAAATGTTGTAACAGTAAAAAATCTAAGACACATTTATATCTATATAACTGAAATACTAAACAAATTCTAGAAGATAAATGAGTACCTTCATTCTCTTATGAATGCTTAGAGTTTAAAACTTCTACCTACTTGCTTCCTGCAAGGTCTTACACTGATCCTCCAGGTAGGTAACACGAAAAATGAAAAATATTTTAGGTTTATAATCCTTTTAAATGCTTTATATCTGTATAGCATCCAATTTTTCAAAAACACACATATATCACAGCTGGTCTTTGTAAGTGAGGCTCAGGGAAGTGATATTCCACACCACATGTTGTTTTGGACATCCCTGATCAGAACAAAGGATTCAGCTCAACTTTAAGCCAACTCTAATTCACTTTAAAAGACCACAGGCTCAAAATAAAAGTACCAACCTCCAACCAAACTCTCACTAAGGATTTGATTTTTCTCCCTAAGTGCTAAAAAATGGTGGTACCTATAAATGCCATGGAAAACTTGAAAGTTCACTTGTAATGGAGGCATACTAAGAGGCCAATCAGAGTTTTCTTTCACTTAGAATCAGAACTCATAAATCACTCCTTAAGATTAAAACAGACTCAATTTTAAAAAGAACTTGACATTGAGACAAAAATGTAAAAAGACTGAATTAAGAGTTTAGCTCTTTTATATATATAATAGTAAGAGGAAAATAAAATATCTAACTATATTTGAAAAAGACAGCAAGTCATTAGTCAATCTTTGAATGCCATTATGCTATTAAAAATGTTTTAATCCTTTTTCAAATTATAAAAGTTATTTTTAAAAATCTGGAAAATACAGAATGCAAAAATAATCATAATCCCATTATCACTGTTAGATAAGAATGTATATTCTGCCTTTTTCTTTATGCATGCATACATAGTATATATTTAAGCAGAATTATACCATATGCACATTTGTATCCTGTTTTTATTTAATATTACATTGTGAGTCTTTTCCTATATTCTTAAATATTATTCATCAACATAATTTTGTAATGGCTGCAAGGTGAATTAAGTACTTTTAATAGAGATTTTACTATTTTTACCTCAGGTCTAAGATTCTAAATAACCTAAAAGGCTAGTTACAACACATCTACTATCATTTCAATTCTTTCTGTCATTTTTCCAGAAGGGTGCAGTCAGGTTAATATATACACCTATTAACTATCATAGTTATAAAAGATTAAGTTCATGTTTTGTTTTTTTTTTTGGAGACGGAGTCTCACTCTTTTCACCCAGGATGAAGTGCAATGGCACGATCTCGGCTCACTGCAACCTCCGCCTCCCGGGTTCAAGAGATTCTCCTGCCTCAGCTTCCCGAGTAGCTGGGATTACAGGTGCCCACCACCACGCCCAGCTAATTTTTATATTTTTAGTAGAGACGGGGTTTCACCATATTGGTCAGACTGGTCTCCAACTCCTGACCCCAGGTGACCCGTCCACCTCAGCCTCCCAAAGTGCTAGGATTACAGGCATGAGTCACTGCACCCGGTCTCATGATACACACACACACACACACACACACACACACACAAATCCACTGTAGTGTCTAATCTTATACACGGAGTTATTTCCCTCTTAATCATGCTAAGTAACACAGATTGCTAATTTGAATCAAAGGGATTTAAACAGTGGATCGTCTACAGAAAACAGGTTTACAAGTACAAGATTCAATATTCATAGGAAATCATTTTTGAAAAAGTGTGTCCTTCTATTTCTTGGAGATTCAGAAATCAAAGACTATTTCCTGAAAACTAGCCCCATGCTAGTTTCAACTGAGTTGGCCCCTCTGGAGCAAATCTTACTGTGACTTGGAGCCATAAACCCACAAAAGTACTGAGTCAGGCCAGGTGCAGTGGCTCACACCTGTAATCCCAGCACCTTGGGAGGCCGAGACGGGCGGATCACAAGGTCAGGAGATCGAGACCATCCTGGCTAACACGGTGAAACCCCGTCCCTATTAAAAATACAAAAAAATTAGCCAGGTGTGGTGGTGGGTGCCTACAGTCCCAGCTACTCGGGAGGCTGAGGCAGAAGAATGCCATGAACCCAGGAGGTGGAGCTTGCAGTGAGCCGAGATTGTGCCACTGCACTCCAGCCTGGGTGACGGAGGGAGACTTCATCTCAAAAAAAAAAGAAAAAAAAAAAAAAAGTACTGAGTCATGTCACTGAGGAAGAAGAGGAAGAACACCAGTGAATGAAGAGAGTCTGAGGCAGGGGTGGGACAACCGTGAAGGATGAGGTCTTGGAGAGTAAGGCCACCTCTAGAACAAGGCTTTTTAGAACAGGGAAAAGGCTGTTAAAAAATAAAAATTCCCGGCCAGGTGCAGTGGCTCACACCTGTAATCCCAGTACTTTGGGAGGCCGAGGCAGGTGGATCACAAGGTCAGAAGATCAAGACCATCCTGGCTAGCACGGTGAAACCCCGTCTCTACTAAAAATACAAAAGATTAGCTGGGCGTGGTAGCACGCGCCTATAGTCCCAGCTACTCAGGAGGCTAAGGCAGGAGAATCACTTGAACCCAGGGGGCGGAGGTTGCAGTGAGCCGAGATCACGCCACTGCATTCCAGCCTGGGCAACAAGAGCAAGACTCTGTCTCAAAAATAAATAAGTAAATAAAAATAAATAAAAATTCCCAAGGCTTGTAAATTTGATATACTCACTAAAGTACAAAGTCAACTCAGAAAAAACTGGGGCTATGGATACCAAGAGGAGAGACTAATGGCCCCAACTCTATCCATCTCTCTTTTCTCTGTACTGGAATCTGTAGTTGCAACTAAGCCTGTGTTGCTTAATCCTCCACCAAGTCTTTTCTGTGTTGTTGCTACACAAATGACCTAGTTACTAGGAGACTTCCAAATTAAAGTGAGTTGTATCCATACAATGAAATACTCTATGGTCATAACGTCGCACTGCAGAAGTCCATGGAAAAATGCAATATATTACATTAAAAAAAGCAGAAGGCCAGGTGTGGTGGCTCACGCCTGTAATCCCAGCACTTTGGGAGGCTGAGGCAGGTGGATCACAAGGTCAAGAGATCGAGACCATCGTGGCCAACATGGTGAAACCCTGTATCTACTAAAAATACAAGTATTAGCTGGGTGTGGTGGCACACACCTGTAGTCCCAGCTACTCAGGAGGCTGAGGCAGGAGAATCGCTCGAGCCCAGGAGGCGGAGGTTGCGGTGAGCCGAGATCGCACTACTGTACTCCGGCCTGGTGACAGAGCGAAACTCCATCTCCATCCCCCACCAAAAAAAAAAAAAAAAAAAAGGCAGCAAACTCATTATTTCATAGTAGGAATACAGGTGATTATCTCTTTTTTATTTTCTGTATTTACCAAATATTCCAAACTAATCGTGAATTGCCTTTATAATCCTAATTTTTTTTTTCTTTTGGAGAAGGAGTCTCGCTCTGTCACCCAGGCTGGAGTGCAGTGGCACGATCTCAGCTCACTGCAAGCTCTGCCTCCTGGGTTCACGCCATTCTCCTGCCTCAGCCTCCCAAGTAGCTGGGACTGCCTGGGACTACAGGCGCCCACCACCATGCCTAGCTAATCTTGTTTTTGTATTTTTAGTAGAGACGGGGTTTCACAGTGTTAGCCAGGATGGTCTTGATCTCTTGACCTTGTGATCCACCCACCTCGGCCTCCCAAAGTGCTGAGATTACAGGGGTGAGCCACCGCGCCCAGCCAATCCTAATTTCTTTTAATCTGCCTAATGCTGAGTTTTAAATTCAATCCCCATTTATTACCTGACAAGCTGGTCTCAGTTCAGATTAGACTCCTTTAAATGCTATCACAAATAAGAGTAGTGTTAGTGAACAATATCTCCTTACAATTAATTTTTTCCAATTAGATGTCCTATCTCCTCAACTAAGGCACGAATGAAAACATGAGTATATTCTTGGTGTGAATCTAAGTCAGCAAGAGATATGGGCCATGATTCAAGGCCTCAGGTGCCCCAAACGAGGGGACTAAAGCAAACTAGTACTCCCCAGAATACAACTGGTAGCATGTGAGATAATTCTAGGACGTACATCAAGGAACATTTTCATTTTAACAGTACATTGTAAACTAATCACTAAAATCTTAATTCATGTAAAAAAGAAGAAAAATTCAGATACAAGAAATCCTTTTCTTGTTTCAAGAAACAGGAAGTTTGTGGCCATTCTACATACATTTAGTGAAGAAACTATATGGTCTATACTGCTGGCTCATCAGGTGACTGGGAGAAGAAATACAGCATTGTGTCTGCAGTGCACGGCTCAAGCTGGCGTCGGGATGGGTGTCTCTGGTTCCCAGTGGTGATAAATGGCCTGTAGGCAAATGGGTTAAACTTTGAGTTAGATGTTTTGCAGCTGTGGAAAAACACTGCTAGCATCAAATAATCATTACTAACAAAAATAAGCCACTAAAATCCTGAACTTTTAAGAATCAGATTTGTAGGACAGTCTTTCTTTTAAAAATAAAACTTTTGAACAATAACAACCTAAATGCCCAGCCTAGTTGAGAAAGGTATAGTTCATCCGCACAATGGGGGCACCTGGGTAAAGAAGTAAATTTGTCCATACTGCGGTTTCAGCACTGCATCGGTTTCAGCACTGCATCGCTAACCTAGGTCAGCAGTCTACTCTGGGCAATTGGCGCCCTCTGCTGTAAACAGCCAGCAACATATTGCTGTGGAAAGACCTGCAACTAGCCAGGTCAGAAGAACAAGGTGCAGGAGAGCATGTACACTATCCTACTCTTCATGTTAAAAAACAAGGAGCGGGTGTGAATGCATTTCATAGACTAACCCAGAAGTATGTAAGAACCTGGAAACAACGGTTGCCTCTGGGGAAGAAATCTGATACATTTAAAACTGGGTATGAGGGACTCGCTTTTTGTATTTTTTGGAATTGTTATCATCAAGCGCACATACTACTTAAAAAGTTTTTAAACATCCATGTCTTAGAGGCAGCATCTAATCAATTCATGGAGGGTAAAGTCCTGTGAGGAAGAGGGGAGGGTGAGAATTGGTGGATGTGAAGAAATGGGAACACTGCTAACAAAAACAGTGTACACACTCTTAAACTTTGCATTTCAATAGAGAAACTAGTGACTCCAAGAGAAGTGATGAAGGGAATTAAAACAACCCTTGAGGAAAAAAAAAAAAAGATTATTTAAGAATATTAGGCTTGAAAAATAGAAAACCAAACAGTGACAACAACAGCTATTTTCAAGTCTATGTGAAGTTATGAAGATGGTAACAGCTGCTTTATGGCCACAGAGGGCCATAGACCAGCAATGATCTTACGTGGCAATAACAAGTAGTATTAAATGGTTACAGTAGGCTATCAAAATATCTCTATTGCATATAGACACTGAAAAATAAAGGACTAATCTCCTTTTAATTAAATTAGATGATCTTTAAAATCATTTAAATATCTAATTTAATTAAAAGGAGGCTACTCCTCTTTTAATTAATTTAAATGATCTAATTAAATTAGATTATTTAATCCAATCCTTTCATTTTTCAAAATAAACTTAGGCCTATGAGGTTAGGGACTTGCCAAAAGTCACAAGACTAGTTAGTAGGTGGGATTTAAACACTAATTCTAATTCCAGATGAGTTACTCAACTGCACAGAGGCAGACAGATGACACACTGAGTTCCCTCTTAGCTCACTTAATGAATTAGTCAACAAAAAGTAGATAGGAAATACTGGCTTTTCATTTTTAAACTCAGGACTTCATCATTCTAAATTCCATCATGCAGCATACACTTTAGCTTTAGCTTTTCTTGTATGCTCCTTTTTTTTTTTTTTTTTTTTTTTGAGACGGAGTTCTGCTCTTGTCACCCAGGCTGGACTGCAGTGGCGCAATGTCAGCTCACTGCAGCCTCCACCTCCCAGGTTCAAGGGATTCTCCTGCCTCAGCCTCCCAAGTAGCTGGGATTACAGGTGCCCGCCACCACACCCAGCTAATTTTTGTATTTTTAGTAGAGACAGGGTTTCACCATGTTGGCCAGGCTGGTCTCAAACTCCTGACCTCGTGATCCACCCGCCTCGGCCTCCCAAAGTGCTGGATTACAGCCATAAGCCATCGCGCCTGGCCAGCTCTTTAATTTTCAACAAAATATCTTATTTAATATTAAGTTACTTATAATACTAAATAAGATATTTAATCTTGTACTGTTTAGTATTGCAATCTCTGATATACTTCAAAAAGTGTAAAATCATTACTAATAAATTTAGAATTCTTTAACTTTTTTTGAAAGCCTGAAATACTTCTCCTATCTAATAATGTACCTTAAAAGGTCCAACTGTCAAAAGCAGAAAGAAATTGACTTTAGAGTTGAGAAACAGTCACTTAAAATACACTGTTATAACTGACTTTGTTTAAAATGTGTTATAATTTTTATAACAGGAGATGGCATCAGCTTATGCTAAATTACTCAGTTACAGATTATCAATGATCAATTATCAGTTTTGGTTTTGTTGTTATTCTCTGAATTATTATTAATTTCAGACCATGAAGTCCCCATCTCAGGAAACAATTGCCCTGGGATCCAAAATGGGCCAAGTCCAAAAAGCACCCTCATGTGGGTCAAGTCAAAGACACGCAGAGTCCTTTGGGAGGCCAAGGCGGGTGGCTCACTTGAGGTCAGGAGTTCGAGGCCAGCCTGGCCAACATGGTGAAACCCTGACTCTACTAAAAATACAAAAATTAGCTAGGTGTGGTGGCGCATGCCTGTAATGCCTATAATCCGAGCACTTTGGGAAGCTGATGAGGGCAGATCACTTGAGGTCAGGAGTTCGAGACCAGCCTAGCCAACATATTGAAACCCCGTCTCTACTACAAATACAAAAATTAGCTGGGTGTGGTGGCACATGCCTGTAGTCCCAGCTACTCGGGAGGCTGAGGCAGGCGAATCGCTTGAACCCAGGAGGCGGAGCTGCAGTGAGCCAAGATCAAGCTATTGCACTCCAGCCTGGGCAACAGAGCAAGACTCCATCTCAAAAAGAAAAAAAAAAAAAAAAAAAAAAAGAAACACAGTCTGACCTCGAGGAGGGTTTTGTTTCAGCATTTACGGTTTTCACCATGATGAACTTCTTCCTCCTAATTTAAATCTCATCTATTAAATCAAACCAGCTGATCAATGATATGTTTGAGAGATTTTAGAAAATTATTGCTATTTGACCAATCTATTGCAGCATTTAGAAAAATACTGTAATAGGTACTAAGGAAACTGTTGTAGGAAAAAGAAAATGTAATGATAGAATTCTACCTAACTCAGCTGTAAATACGTACACAAACTTAATAAAAACACTGACCAGAGATTCATCAAAATTGTGCTCATAACTATGCTGGAGAAGGCAGGGACAATGAAGAGTTAAATTTTCAATTAACATAACAATTGATAAATTGAAAATTTAACTCTTCATTGTCCCTGCTCTAAGCCTAATACACAGAAACTACCCTGTAATTGTTATTTAGTTACTATTTTGTAAAGCCTTGAACTATAACAATTGCAATCATAAGAAATCTGAAAATACTCTTCAGATCCTATGTAACTGCATTATAAAGAATGTGATTATTGCAGTAAGACTAACCAGGCTAAAAAATGAAAAAAGAAAGAAAAGAAAAAAGCAGGTGATTACTTATATTTTTTAAAACTACAGAAACTACTCTGACATTAGATCTTATGAGAAAAGGTAGTAGCATTAATGAATCTCACCACTGCTGAGAACACTCTTCCAGGCCAAAATGGAAGCTGCTGGTAAGGTGTTTAGGGAACGCTGCCTCCCCAATAAATGACCTGCAAATTGGAAAAAAAAAAAAAATTTAAGATACATTTCCATGTGAAAAGGAACATTTTAAACAGTAACACCCACAAAATATATCTATAGAATAAAGAACCAAGAGAAGGGAATAAGTAATTTCTGGGCTCCAGGACAACTTGTCAAGTAGCTGACATCATACCTCATCTTCTCCCTTCACCCTCACATTCAACCAGTTACCAAGCCCTTCAGTCTCCTCAAAAATCAATCCACCTGCCAGCTGTACCTTTTCCTGTGGCCTCAATGCCCCTTCTTTGCTCAAGCCTCATCACCACTCAGCCACAGAGTAACAAGTTTCCTAGCAGGTTTCCCACTTTCAATCTCTCCCCCTCTGCTTCATGGCTTTTCTAAAATAACAGGTCTGGTCACTTCACAGCTCTGATAGATTATTCTCTGGCTCCCTACTACCTTCAGAACAAAGTCAAAACTCCTCAGCATGGCCTACAGGCCTGCCACATGGCCCCAAGCTTCCACACCAGCCTGCTGCCCCATCTTTCTCTCCTCCACCTTCCCTCTGGCCATGCCAGACTTGTAGTCAGTCTTGAACCTACTGTGCTCTCGCATACTTCTGTGTCTCTGAAAGGTTCTGTTTGTCTGAAACATCACCTCTTAGTGAAGCCTCCCTGATCCTACAATGTTCCCCCTTCCCTCTGGAACCCCCGCAGCACCATGCTGACTGTACTGTGTACCCCCTCACACAGTGTGGTACTCCAGAACAGGCTCTGACACAGCATTTATGGGCAAGTGATTTTTGACAAGGGTGTCAAGACCATTCAATGAGGAAAGAATCATGTTTTCAACAAGTGGTGCTGGGACAACTGGATATCAACACGTAAAAGAATGAAGTTGGCACCCTACCTCACACCATATATAAAAATTAATTCAAAATGGACCAAAGACTTATAGGTAAGAGCTAAAATAATGAAACTTAGAAGAAAACATAGGGATAAATCACCATGACCTTGGATTTTGCAATGGCTTCTTAGATGAGACACCAAAAGCACAGTAACAAAAAGAAAAAAATAGATAAATGAGACTTCATCAAAATTTAAAACTTGTGGCTTCAAAAATACTATCAAGAAAGTGAAAAGACACACAGAATGGGACAAAAATTTTGCAAATCATAGATCTGATATAAGGGTCTTGTACCTAAAAAACATAAAGAACACCTACAATTCAACAATAAAAAGACAACCCAATATAAAAGTGGGCAAAATATTTGAATAGCTATTTCTTAAAAATATATATATATACACAAATGGCCATTAGCACATGATAATATGCTTCTTATTCATGAGGGAAACGCAAATCAAAACCACAAACTGATACCACTTCACATCCACTGGGCTGGCCAGGTAAGGAGGCTCATGCCTGTAATCTCAGCACTTTGGGAAATTGAGGTGAGAGGACTGCTTGAGCCCAGGACTTCAAAACCAGCCTGGTCAACATTGCGAGACCCTGTCTCTACAATTTTTTTTTTTTTTTTAAATTAGCCAGGCATGATGTCACACACCTGTAGTTCCAACTACACAGGAGGCTGAAGTGGGAGAGTCACCCGAGCCCAGAAGGTTGAGGCTGCAGTGAGCTGCAACTGTGCCACTGCACTTCTACCTGGGCAATGGGACAAGACCTTGTCTCAAAAAAAAAACAAAAACCCACATCCACTAAGATGGCTATAGTCAAAAAGACAGACATTAAGTGCTGGCAAGGAAGTAGAGAAATTGGAAGCCTCATATACTGCTGGTGGGAATGTAAAATGGTGCAGCTTTGGAAAACGGTTTGGCAGTTCCTTGACACCTAAACATACAAGTCACATGTATGGCTCACACCTATAATCCCAGCACTTTGGGAGGCCAAGGCGGGAGGACTGCCTGTGCCCGGGAGTTAGAGACCAGCCTCGGCAACATAGTGAGACCCACTCTACAAAAAATAAAGAAAAACTAGCCGGGCATGGTGGCATGCACCTGTAGTCCCAACCACTCGGGTGGCTGAGGTGGGAGGATGGATTAAGCCCAGGAGATGGAGGCTGCAGTGAGCCGTGATCGTGCCAATGCACTCCTGCCAGGGCGACAGAAGGGGGTTAAAAAAGAAACATTAAACACAGTTTCCATATGACCTAGCAATTACAATCCTAAGTATATACCCAACAGAAATAAAAATATACTTACAAAAACATTGCACACAAATGTTTCTAGCAAAATAGGCCTAACAGCCAAAAGGTGGAAACAACCCAAATGTTCAAACGATGAGCAAATAAACAAAATGTGGTATTCATACAATAGAATATTATTCAGCCATAAAGGATGAAGTGCTGGTACATGCTACAAGGATGAACCTTTACAACATTATGCTAAATGAAAGAAGCCAATCACAAAAGACTACATATTACATGATTCTACTTATATGGAATGTCCAGAACAGGCAAGCTACAGAGAGAGAGAGAGGGAAAGTACATCAGTGGTTGTGCTGGAGGCCAATGGGAAGCTGGGAAGTGACAGCTTAAAGGTACAGGTTTTCTTTTTATAGTGATTATAATGTTCGCTGCATTGCTCTGGTGATATACTAAAAATCACTGAAATGTACACTTTAAACGGATTATTTGTATGGTATGTGAATTATGTCTCAACAAGGAAGCTGTTACCAAAAACAAAAAACAGGCTTTGGAGCCAGGTGATATGGGTGTAAAAACCTGATGTTCACCTAGCCTAACCTTAAGCAAGTTTCTGAATCTGTGTGCCTTAACTCCCTCATCTGTAAAATGGGAATAGCAGTATATACCTCATGAAGGCATTGCAAAGATAAGGTGAGAAAAATGAAGGAAAGCTACAACAGCTAGGAGCTATTTGAACAGGGCATTGAAAAAGCAGGAGACGGCCAGGCGCGGTGGCTCACACCTGTACTCCCAGCACTTTGGGAGGTCGAGGCGGGTGGATCACGAGGTCAGGAGTTCGAGACCAGCACGACCAACATGGTGAAACTCGGTCTCTACTAAAAATACAAAAATTAGCCAGGCGTGGTGGCAGACGCCTGTAATCCCAGCTACTCAGGAGGCTGAGGCAGGAGAATTGCTTGAACCCGGGAGGCGGAGGTTGCAGTGAGCCGAGATCGCGCCATTGCACTCCAGCTGGGGCGACAGAGTAAGACTGTCTCAAAAAACCAAAACCAAAAACAAAAAAACAAAGGAGGAGACGGAGACAACATGGACAAAAGAATGTTCAAGTCAGATTTTCTGCCAAATGACGTCAGGTCAAAGATTGCAGCTAAATGAGTTTTAAAATACACATATTCGGGCTTTAGTGGTCTTCAGATTTCGAAACTACAAACGGTGAATTGTGGACTTCCAGTAAAATTGAGCAAACAGAAAATGCAAAGTCAATCACGGAGCGTTTCCTAGAGATAAACGTTATGCTGGAGGACAAACCCACGCCAACATCAAATGAACCCGGGGGTCGCACGCGCCCCAAAGGCGATGCTTGCCAGTTTCCGCTCCTCTTCGCCAAGCACGCTCAAGCGGTTTCATGAACTGGGAAGAACCCTGAAGAACGACGTCCAGTTTCTCATTTTACAGACAAGAGCTCCGCGACGCAGGGAGAGGACGCCAGCAAGGTCACACAGCGGCTCCGGGGGAAAGTGGGGGCACGGCGTGAGGAGCCGGGGGCCGCCGCTTCTCGCTTCCCTCCGCCCCGGCTTCTGCAGGCCCCAGGCGAGCCCCCGGCTCCTGGCCCGCTCAGAGCCCCTGCTCCCGGCGTCTCAGCTCTCACCTGCCGTCCCGCTACACAGCACGGGGAGGCATCCCACAGCGCGCACCGCGGTCGCCATGCTGGAGCCCGAGCTGCGCCTCGGCCTCCGCCCACGGCAGCCTTGCCCACCGCCTACCGCGACTGCTCCTCGTCAAACGGCAAGCCTTGGGCCGCAGCGGAATTCCTGAGGCCCGAGTCCACGCAGCAGCGCAGGCTGGGGTGAGGGACTGTCCGGACGGGCCACGCGGCAGGCGGAGCCCGGCGCGGCCGCGGACAGCCCTGCGGGAGCCTCGCGTTAGGACCCGAGGGCGGGGGTTGGACTGGCGGCCGGGCGTGGGCGGGGCTAGCTCACGCCTGCAGCGCCGGAGAGAGGGCACGACCGGCCGGGTGAATTTGGCTGCTCGTGCACGGGCTCTGGAGGGGTACGCTGGCGGGGGACCCTCGGGCTTACCCGAGCTGGCACTGCGGATCCCTGCGAGGTTCATAGAAGCAGGGAAGGGGGCCAAGTGCAATGAGGATCCAAGGGATGAATAAGCGAGGAATGTAGAGAATGTGTTCATCCCCAACTCCAGTAAAGCTCTGAGTTTCATTAGATTAAGCACTTAAATGACCTGCATTTCACATACACTTGTGGATTCATACTGATTCTAACGTTTGGTCACACATGCATATGTCAGCCCTGGGCCATGGTTTTTTTATTGCCTCCATATCATCTACGCCTACTCAAGTGACCCACACACCTGCAACACAGAAGGACACAATGTTGTAAGAGGGTAGCCTGCTCAGAGAAACGTCTGGTTTTCGAGTCTAGAATAAGAATTTTCAAACATACAGAAGAGTAAAAATACTGACAAGCTAAAGATTATCAAGAGGAACACAGTTGTTTCATCTATTATTTTCCCATTTTCTTTGCTGAAATAGACAACTTATTTCACTCCAGGTTATTTTGATGCACACCATTTTCAACAGACCTTTTATATATTGAGTTAGCGAAATTAAGAGAAAAGAGATTGATTACACCTACGTGTAAAGCCAACTGCTTCAGCATAACTGGGAACATGGTAAGACCAGCTAATTCCATGAGCAAGGACCTACTGCCGCACTTCATTTGCTGTGGAGTGAGTTCCTAAGTCAGAGGCAACAGTGTGTGAAATAATTAAGTATTAAGTTCAAGGATAGTTGTTTTGGCAGACGCATTGTGGGCAGGAACAACAAATCCATATCCAAAGTGTCTATTCTAGTGAGAACAATTGCTGCCCTTCCATGGTCCAATGTAATCAACCTACGACCAGATAGCTGGCTGAGCCCCCAGGAGTGTTGCCATATCAGGAGCTGTAGCCAGATTGTCCCTGGCAAGTGAAAGTCCACGTTGACCCCATGTGTAACCTCCATCCCTAGCCCTTTATTCATGAGTCCATTTGGCTAGGTAAAGAGGCTGACTGACATCCACAAAATGGGTTATTCTATCTGCCTCATTAAAATCCTCTGTGGAGGTCGCCCTTTGATAAGCACTCATGTGGGAAATAATTATCTTCACATTCTGGGCTGAAGTTCATCCACATACCTGTTCCCTAGACCTCTTTGTCACCAACTTCCTAATTATGTTCCTCTCAAGTACTGACCATCCAGCCAAGCCATTAGCCACTGCTCATGAAAAAGTATAGATCTATACTTCTAACCAGGCAAAATGAACAACCCGGCACACTACTCTTAATCTTCTTCCCACTGGGAGGATTTCCCTTCACCGCCGTCCTTCAGAAGCATCCCAGAGTGGGATTGCAGTACTGCAGCGGTCCACTTTCCGGTGATACCAGCAGATCATTCAGAACCATGAGTAAACCAAGCCCAAGAGTTTTCTTCTTCATGCAACTGATCATAGGTAGTTCCTCATGAAGCTGTGGGTAGGGGTTAAGAGAGAGAAGATCATGTAGCTTGCATGTTCAGGTCCTGCTCCAGTTCAGTTTCATATGTACCACTTCCATTCGATGATGGAGTGTTGCTGTGCACACACAACTTCATGGCTTGGTGGTCATACAACAGCCAGTTCATGATGAGCAGCTTAAACTGCATGGTAAGTTGCTGGTCAATGGTCAAGCCTTCAGACTCTGTTAAGGCCCAAAGCAAGTTTTGATTACTTAGTCGTTTGTTTCTAACTTTTAAATTTGAAATAATTACAGATTCAAAGATACAGATAGGAAGTTGCAAAAATAGTACAGAGAGGTCCCATGTATCCTTTACTCAGTTTCCCCAAATGGTACATCTTACATAACTATAGTACAACATCAAAACCAGGAAGCTGACATTGGTACAATCCATAGATTTTATGAGTTTTACATACATTCATTTGCGTATGTGTGTGTGTAGTTCTATGCAATTGTGTCACATGTAGATTTCTGTATCCAGCGCCACAATCAAGATACAGAACTGTTCTATCTCCAAGACCACCTGTGCTTCTCCCTTCAAGTCAAACCCACCCCCTCTTTTATCCTCTCCTCCACCATCTTTAACCCTTGGCAACCACTAACCTGTTTCTCATCTCTGTAATTTTATCATTTTGAGAACATTGTATAAATCGAATCATATAATACATGACCTCATGACTGGCTTTTTTTCACTCAGCATAATACCCTTGACATCTATCCAAGTTGTTCCATGTACCAATAGTTTCTTCCTTTACAATGCTGAGTAGTATTCCATGGCACTAACATTTGTTTAACCATTCACCCATTGTAGGACATTTAGTTTGTCTCAAATTATTATTTTTCTTTTTCTTTTTCTTTTCCTTTTTTTTTTTTTTTTCCTTAAGACAAAGTCTTGCTCTGTCGCCCGGGGTGGAGTGCAGTGGCATAGTCTCAGCTCACTGCAACTCTGTCTCCTGGGTTCAGGCGATTCTCGTGCCTCAGCCTCCCGATTAGCTGGGATTACAGGCGTGTCCCATTACACTCAGCTAATTTTTTGTATTTTTAGTATAGACAGGGTTTCACCATGTTGGCCAGGCTGGTCTCAAACTCCTGGTCTTTAAGTGATCCACCCACCTCGGCCTCCCAAAATGCTGGGATTACAGACGTGAGCCACTGCGCCCAGCCTGTCTCCAGTTATTAACTATTTCAAACAAAGCTGCCATGAACATTCATATATGTGATTTTTTGATATTTAGAAATTTTATTTTATTTTTATTTTTTTGAGACATTGTCTCACTCTGCTACCCAGGCTGGAGTGCACTAGCGTGATCTCAGCTCACTACAAACTCCCCCTCCCAAGTTCAAGCGATTCTCCTGCCTCACCCTCCTGAGTAGCTAGGTACAGGCCTGTGCCACCATGCCCAGCTAAAGTTTGTATTTTTGTAGAGACAGCATTTCACCATGTTGGCCAGGCTGGTCTCAAACTCCTGACCTCAAGCAATCCGCCCACCTCAAGCAATCCGCCCGC
Source organism: Hylobates moloch (assembly GCF_009828535.3). Taxonomy (NCBI): domain Eukaryota; kingdom Metazoa; phylum Chordata; class Mammalia; order Primates; family Hylobatidae; genus Hylobates; species Hylobates moloch. The sequence goes on along the minus strand of NW_026652290.1, from coordinate 46,685,297 downwards.
TTCAGCCTCCCAAAGTGCTGGGATTACAGGCATGAGCCACTGTGCCCAGCCAGAAATTTTAAAATTGTGGTAAAATACACATAATATAAAAATTGCCATCTTTTTTTTTTTTTTTTTTTTGAGACGGAGTCTCACGTCTCACTCTGTCGCCCAGGCTGGAGTGTAGTGGCATGATCTCAGCTCACTGCAACCTCTGCCTCCTGGGTTCAAGCGATTCTCCTGCCTCAGCCTCCTGAGTAGCTGGGACTACAGGGGCCCACCACCACGCCCAGCTAATTTTTGTATTTTTAGTAGAGGTGGGGTTTCACCGTGTTAGCCAGGATGGTCTCGATCTCCTGACCTCGTGATCCGCCCACCTTGGCCTCCCAAAGTGCTGGGATTATAGGCGTGAGCCACCGCGCCTGGCCCATCTTAATCATTTTTAAGTGTACAGTTCAGTGGCATTAAGTACATTCACATTGTTATGCTACCATCGCCACCATCTATCCACAGAAGTCTTTTATCTTTCAAAACTGAAACTGCAGCCATTAAACAGTAACTCCCCATTCCCCTCTCCCCCAGTTCTGGCAACCAACATTCTACCTTCTGTGTCTATGAGTTTAACTTCTTTAGGTACCTCATGTAAGTGCAGTTATATAGTATTGTCCTTTTGTGACTGGCTTATTTCACTTAGCATGTTGTTCTCAAGGTTCATCCAGGTATAGCATGTGCCAGAATTTCCTTACTTTTAATATTATGAATAATATTGCATTGTATGAATAGATTATATTTTATTAACCATTCATCTGTCAATGTACACTTGGGTTGCTTTCACCTTTTGGCTATTATGAATAATGCTGCTGTGAACATTACTGTACAGATAATCTCTTCAAATCTCTGCTTTCAATTGTTTTGAAATATATCCATCATGTACATGATTTTGTGTGGCTGTAAGTTTTAATTTGGGGGGATAATTGTCAAGCCATGAGATTGTTAGATTGTGTGGTAAGTATATGTTTAGTTTTTAAAGAAACTGCCAGCCGGGCATGGTGGCTCACGCCTGTAATCCCAGCACTTTGGGAGGCCAAGGTGGGTGGATCACCTGAGGTCAGGAGTTAGAAACCAGTCTGGCTAACATGGTGAAACCCCATCTCTACTAAAAATACAAAAATTAGCCAGGTGTGGTGGCACACACCTGTAATCCCAGCTACTTGGGAGGCTGAGGCAGGAGAATCACCTGAACCCAGGAGGTGGAGGTTTCAGTGAGCCAAGATTGAGCCATTGCACTCCAGCCTGGGCGACAAAAGTGAGACTCCATCTCAAAAAAAAAAAGGAAAGAAAGAAAAAAAGAAAGAAACTGCCTAAATACTTTCCAAAGTGGCCATTCCATTTTATATTCCTGCCAGCAATGTGTGAAAGATCTAGTTTCTCTGTATCCTCACTAACATTCAGTATTGTCCCCATTTTTTTTAGCTGCTCTCATAGGTATGGTGACATATCATCATGGTTTTAATTTACATTTCCCTAATAGCTAATGATGTTGAATTTTTCAGGTGCTTCTAGAATTACCATCTGTATACCCTCTTGAGTAAAATGTCTGTTCATGTCTTTTGCTCATTTTCTAGTTGGATTGTTTGGTTTCTCTCACTGTTGTGTTTTGAGAATTCTTTGTATATTCTACATGTGAGTCCATTTTCTTTTTTCTTTTTTTTTCTTTTTTCTTGGAAACAGGATCTTGCTGGCACCATCATAACTCAATGCAGCCTCACACTCCTGGCCTCAAGCAATCCTCCTGCCTTGGCCTCCCAAAGCACTGGGATTATAGGTGTGAGATGCCACACCCAGCCAAGTTCATTTTCAAATAGGTTGTTTGCAAATATTTTCTCCCAGTTTGTAGCTTGCCTTTTCATTCTTGTGGAAGGGTCTTTCACCAAGCAAAAGTTTTTAATTTTGATGAAGTCCAATTTATCCTTTTTGTTTGTTTGTTTTATGGAACATAATGTTGGTGTCATGTCCAAGAATTCTTTCCCTAATCCATGGTCTCAAAGATTTTCTCTTGTGTTTTCTTCTAAAAGTTTTGTAGTCCCAATTTTACATTTAAGCATGTGATCCATTTTGAGTTAATTTTTGGACAAATGTGTGAGGTTTAGGTCAAGGTTTATCTTTTATTTTTATTTTTGTCTATATATATCACTCCTGCACCATTTGTTGAAAAGACTATTACTCCTCCACTGAATCGTTTTTGCACCTTTGTAAAAAAAAAAAAAATCACCTGCACACACTTGCATGGATTTTCTATTCTGTTCCAAGGCATTTTAAAAAGGGAAGTTATTATACGCAGAGGATGGCATGGTTTTGCTCCAATATCCTCAGGTCTGCACTGTGATTCACCAACAGCAGCTTGCCAGAGGCTCCACACAGCATCCCTATCTGCCACTGATACTTCAAACACAGTCATATCTGCTGGGTCATGGCAGAGTGGCAGAGAAGCTCATACAGCAGTCTGGATCTTCTAGCCATCTCTTGTCTTGAGCCGGACTCAAAGCTAGCAGTTTTTCTGCTTACTCAGTAAATAGGTCAGAGTAGCACACCCAAATAGGATGTATGTTACTTCCAAAATCCAAAAAGGCCTACTAGGCTTTGTATCTCTTTCTTAGTGGTCCCCCTTAAGAGGCCAAATGCAACAACTTTTCCTTTACCTTGGAAAGATATCTTGACATGCCTCAGACCACTAGGATCCTACAAATTTTACTAAGGTGGAAGGCCCCTGAATTTCTGTGGGATTTATTTCCCACTCTCTGGCATGCAAGTATATTGCCAATGTATGTATCTAGGTTAGTCACTACTTCCTACTTACCAGATCCAATCAGCATAATATGATCAGTGTAATAGGCCAGTCTGATCTCCTATGGAAGGGAAATGCATTCGAGGTCCTTTAAAACTAGATTATGACTTTGGACTACAGGTTAGATAGATGCCTGAAGTAGGACACTGAAGGCGAAGTCCTGGCTTTGCCATCTGAAAGCAAACTACTTCTAATACTCTTGATGAACAGGATTAGAGAAAAAAAGCATTGACCACATTAATATGCATACAAGGTGCTAGGGGATGTACTGATTAGCTATAAAACCACATCTGAGACAACAGCTGCAATGGGAGTCATCACTTGATTAAGTTTACAATAGTCCACCATCATTCACCAAGTGCCATCTATCTTTTGAAGAGGCAAAATGGGCAAGTTTAATGCAGATGTAGTAGGAATTGCCTCCTGGCATCTTTCAAGTCCTTGATGGTGGCACCAATCTCTGCAGTCCCTCCAGGAATATGATATTGCTTTTGGTTTTCTATTTTTGTAGGTAGAGGCAGTTTCAAAGGCCTCCTCTTGGCTCTTCCTACCATAATAGCCCTCATTATAAGGTCACAGAAGCCATGTGGAGATTCTGCTAGTTGCTGAGTACGTTTATGTGAAGTATGGAATCCGTAGCTACAGGAATAACCACGGGATGGGTTCTGGGACCTGTTGCGCCCACCGTGAGACAGACCTGACCGAAAACTCCATCAATCACCTCATCTCTTTATGCCTCTGCTCTGACGGGTCACTGTGACATTTTGGGTCTCCAGGAATTGGTGTCATCTCAGAGCCAGTGTTGAGTAATCCTTAAAACATCTGGATATTTCTCTGTCCTTAATGCATAGTCACCCTGGTAAATGGCTACAGGTCCCTTTGGGGAAGGCTGAAAGGAAGATTAACAGTGTACATTTTTGGTAGTGTACCAATGCCCTTCCTGAAGGGGGACCCGGCCTGCCCTTCACTCAAGGGACTCTGGATCTGTGAATTCACTCAAGTCTGGGAATTGATTGAGGAGACATGACTCCCTCTTTTGGTGATTCAAGTCAGACATCTGTTCACTAGGCCTAGATCTTTTCTGTTTATACAAATCCAGTAAGACTTCAATAGGTTCTCCATCTCTTTTACTTCCAGAAACACCAAAGGTAGCAACACCAAAGGTCCTGGTGAGCCTGGCCATTCTGATAACTGTGTTTTTTCTACTGTCTATATGGTAACCATACCCAACTTCTTCTGTTCAGTGATTAAGTGCCACCACAAAGTGCCTGTCACCTCACTATCTTCATTGTGTTTAGTGTTTTTTGGGGTTTTTTGGTTGTTTTGTTTTTTTGTTTTGTTTTGTTTGTGTGTGTGTTTTTTTGAGACAGAGATTTGCTCTTATTGCCCAGGCTGGAGTGCAGTGGCATGATCTCGGCTCACTGCAACCTCCGCCTCCCGCGTTCAAGTGATTCTCCTGCCTCAGCCTCCTGAGTAGCTCGGATTACAGGTGCCTGCCACCATGCCCGGCTAATTTTTGTATTTTTAGTAGAGACAGGATTTTACCCTGTTGGCCAGGCTGGTCTTGAATTCCTGAACTCAGGTAATCCACCTGCCTCGGCCTCCCAAAGTGCTGGGATCACAGGCGTGAGACACTGCATCCGGCCTAGTGTTTTAGTTTGATGGTAGCTGTTCCCTCTATATTTTTGACCTAAAGAGCCATGGCCACATGCAGTGGCTCACACCTGTAATCCCAACACTTTGGGAAGCTGAAGTGGAAGGATCACTTGAGTGTGGGAGTTCAAGACCAGCCCTGGGCAACATAGGGAGATCCCACCTCTACAAAAAGTTTTTAAAATAAAAAATTAGGGCTGGGCGTGATGGCTCATGCCTGTAATCCCAGCACTTGGGGAGGCCGAGATGGGCGGGTTGCCTGAGGTCAGGAGTTCGAGACCAGCCTGGCCACCATCGTGAACCCTCATCTCCACTAAAAATATAAAAAAGCCAGCATGGTGGCAGGCGCCTGTAATCCCAGCTACTCAGGAGGCTGAGGCAGGAGAATCGCTTGAACCTGGGAGGCAGAGGTTGCAGTGAGCTGAGATCCCACCATTGCACTCTAGCCTGGGCTACACGAGCAAGGCTTCGTCTCAAAAAAAAAAAAAAAAAAAAAATAGCTGGGCATGGTGGTGTGTCCCTGTAATCCCAGCTACTTGAGAGCTGAGGCAGGAGAACTGCTTGAACCCAGGAGGCGGAGGTTGCAGTGAGCCAAGATCGTGCCACTGCACTCCAGCCTGGGCGACAGAGTGAGACTCTGTCTCAAGAAAAAGAAGAAAGAAGAAGGAAGAGGAAGAGGAGGAGGGAGAAGAAGAAAGAAAAAGGAGGAGAAGAAGGAAGAAGAAGGAAGGAGGAAGAGGAGGAGGAGGAAGGAGAAAGAAGGAGGAGGGAGGAGAAGGAGAAGAAGGAAGAAGAAGGAAGAGGAGAAGAAGAAGGAGAAAAAGAGGAGGAGGAGGAGGAGGAGGAGGAGGAGGAGGAGGAGGAAAGGTGGAAAGAGAGCCATCACAGAGCTCTTCAAGGACGCTGAAGCTCATCTCACAACTTATTTCTCCCAACTGTAGTGAAAGGAGGATCCTCCGACCCTCTCAAGGTGGGTGAGCAGGTCTCATAAGATAAATCCACTCTATCATTCGAATCTCCCCAAGCCTTTGGATCTCTTCCTCTGTAGTATACCAAGGAAATTCTGGTATTTCAGTTTCCTCTGGTATAGGCCACTCTGAGCCTACACTTCTGTCAGTCTATGAAGAAAACTGTTGGTGACATTTTTAGCCTCTTTAGCCAAAACATTGACTCTGAAAGTTTTGCTTAGGGAGGAGTTTCACTTCCAGGGTGGCACGGTGAGGAGCTATGCAGACCCACTCCCCAGTGAAATAAGCATAATCGGTGAAAACTATTAAGAAGTTTTTTAATCTCTGGAAATTGTCCTAAGGACGTGCAGCAAATGAAGAAACATTTATTCAGGAAGATCTACTAAAACTCAATAAGAACAAAAGAGTCCATGGCACTTGAGCTACAATCCACTCCAACCCTCAGCACTCTCCTTCCCAGCTCAGCTTGATGAAGGCTCCATTCTCGACAGGTGTGATGAAGAAGACAGGGCTCACCTCAGCTCCCAATCAAGGGATGTGGTGTCTCGCTGGGAAAGGCAGACCACAAGATTCCTCATCTCCTCCAACTCCTAGTTGAAGAGGCTAAATTCCTACTGTGTGTGGCTGAGAGATCAGAGGCTTCCTTCCTCCAAACTGCCCCCACTTACAGGATAAGCCTGGATCACTGGTGCACCAGGCTGAGGAGATAGGGGCTCCCATTGCCCTCATCTCAGTTCATTCATTGGACAGGGATTCCACACCAGGAGAATCAAGCCAAGAAGATCTGAGGCTACCACCCCCACCCATTGCATGGGAGTAGTGGCTCAGAGATTTTGCCCAGTAGGAGAGAGAGTCCACAAGACTAGAGAGCTCCAAAGCTACCCCTGAAGGAATTGACTTTATTTAAAACAGAGTTTGGGGAAGTTCAAACCTAAGGGAACTCTTAAGAACAGTGATTTTGTTGGTCAGCTAGTAGGAGGAGTCTGGTAACATCATTTAATTAAGCACAGCCAGCTAGGTCAGCCAGAAAGAGACACCTAAGAGGCCTCCAGGGGTCTCTTATTTATTTATTTATAATCAAGAATATGTGATTTTGGAGGAGGATAGGCAGATTGACAGAACAGATTAGAAAATCCAGCAATACACAAATATCCCTGTTGTGTAAGGCCTAAAATTAAAGCCCAATAATATGGACTACTGCCTTGACATCTGGTGAAATTAGGAGGGCTCCTAATGGCCTAACTGTAAGACCTACTCCCCACTCTTCCTCGTGGATAAGAACCAAGCAATGCTCTATATCAAAGGGACCAGGCACAGTTCCTGCTTATCTCAGAGTAATGGGGTTCAGTTCCTGCCAGCCCACAGAATTATTCAAACAAACCAGTACATCCTCCCACAGGAACCAGGAGTCATCTCTCCCTCTTAATACTACAAAGCCTGTTTCCCACAGCTCTTGCTGGTTCACTCTGTTCCCAAATGCAGCCCCCATGTTGCCCAGTGAGCATGGGGTATCCTCCTCTCAGTACATGCGAGTCATAAACCACTGTGGAGCTCTTCTTTCCAGTGTCGGGTGTCAGGTGTTCAGCCATCCCCAAACCCCAGAGCTGGAATCTTCCCCTCACCAACAGAGTGAATGAGAGGGCATTAAAACAATGCCCAACTGATTTTTTTACTAAGAGGCCAAAGCAATTCAGCGAGGAAAAGATAGCCCTTTCAACAAATGGTGCAGGAAGAACTGGACAACCGCTGGCAAAATAAATAAGCAAGCCACAACCTGAACCTTATACCTTATCAAATAATTAGACTTCCATAAAAATTTTTATAAAACATTTATTCAATGAAAGACTCCATTAAGAGAATGAAATGGGCCAGGTGCTGTGGCTCACACCTGTAATCTCAGCACTTTGGGAGGCCGAGGAGGGCGGATCGCTTGAGGTCAGGAGTTTAAGACCAGCCTGGCCAACATGGTGAAACCCTGTCTCTACTAAAAATACAAAAATTAGCCAGGCGTGGTGTCAGACACCTGTAATCCCAGCTACTCAGGAGGCTGAGGCAGGAGAATTACTTGAACCCAGGAGGCAGAGGTTGCAGTGAACCAAAATTGTGCCACTGCACTCCAGCCTGGACTACAGAGCAAGACTCTGTCTCAAAAAAAAAAAAAAAAAAATCAGAGAAAGAAAATTAAATGACAAGCTACAGGCTGGGAGGAAATATCTGCAAGCCACATACCCGACAAAACACTAGTATCTAGAATTTATGAAGAATTCTCAAAACTCAACAGTAAAATAACAAGCAATTCGACTAGAAAATGAGGAAAAGACATTTCACCAAAAAAGATGTACAGAAGGCAAAGAGGTACATGAAAAGATGTCCCACCACATTAACCATTAAGGAAATGCAAATCAAACCCACAATGATATATCCCTACACACCTATCAAAATGGCTAAAGTAAAAAGTAGTGCCAACACCATAAACTGATGAGGATGTGAGAAACGGGATCACTCATACATTGCTGGTGGGGACATAAAATGGTACCGCCATTCTGGAAAACATTTTGGCAGTTTCTTAAAAAGCTAAACATGCAGGCCAGGCACAGTGGCTCAGACCTGTAATCCCAGCACTTTGGGAGGCCAAGGTGGGCGGATCACGAGGTCAGGAGTTCAAGACCAGCCTGGTCAACATGGCAAAACCCCATCTCCACTAAAAATACAAAAATTACCCGGGCCTGGTGGCATGTGCCTGTAATCCCAGCTACTCAGGAGGCTGAGGCAGGAGACTCGCTTGAGCCCAGGAGACGGAGGTTGCAGTGAGCTGAGATCACACCACTGCACTTCAGCTTGGGCAACAGAGCAAGACTCCGTCTCAAAAAAAAAAAAAAAAAAGCTAAACATGCTTCTACCCTACTATGCCTAACAACTGCATTCCTGAAAATTTATCTCAGATAAAAGGAAACTTCTATTTACACAAAAAAACCTGTTTATGAAAGTTCATGGCAGCTTTATTTGTAATAGCCTTCAAACTGGAAACATCCCATGCATCTTTCAATGGGTGAATGGTTAAACACACTCTGGTAAATCCATGTCATATACTCCTACTCAGCAATAAAAAGGAGTAAGTCATCGATACACACAATTTGGGTGACTCTCCAGAGAACTATGTTAAATGAAAAAAGCCAATCTTGGCCAGGCACGATGGCTCATGCCTGCAATCCCAGTCCTCTGAGGGGCTGAGTGGGGAGAATTGCTTAAGCCCAGGAGGTTGATGCTGCAGTGAGCTGCAACAACACCACTGCACTCCAGCCTGGGCGACAGAGCAAGACCCTGTCTCAAAAAGAAAAAGAAAAAGGAAACATCAATTTCAAAAGGTCACATACTGCATGGTTTAATTTACACAATGTTCTTGAAATGACAAACATAGAAATGGAGACCAGATGATTGGTTGTCAGGAGTTAGGAAGGGGGTGGCAGCAGGAGGGAAGTGGTGTGGCTATACAAGGGCAATGTGAATCCTTGTGGTAATGGAAGTACAGCTGGCCCTCCATATCTGTGGGTTCCTTATCTGTGGATTCAACCAACCAAGATAAAAAATATTCAGAAAAGAAAGGATGGTTGTGTCTGTACTAAACATGTACAGACTTTTTTCTTGTCATTATTTCCTAGGCAATACAGTATAACAACTACTTATATAGCATTTACATTGTATCAGGTGTTATAAGTCATCTAGAGATTAAAGTCTACAGGAGGATGTGCATGGGTTATATGCAAATACTATTATATGTCATTTTGTATCAGGGACTTGAGCAGTCGCAGATTTTGGTATCTACAGGGGTCCTGGAACCAATCCCTCAGGGATATTGAGGAATGACTATATTCTGTATCTTAACTGTATCAATGTCAATATGCTGGTTGTCATATTGTTATTGTTTTGCAAAATGTTACCATTAAGAAAACTAGGTGAAGGGTACACGGGATTTCTCTGTATTACTTCTCATAACTGCATGAGAATCTACAGTTATTTCCAAATAAAAATTTTAATATAACAAATATATGAACTCAAAAAAGTTCAGCTGACCACGAGAATGGATATCTTATACCAAGGACTAAAGGAATCTTTTCCCCTACCAAGAATCTTGGCCAAATTTTTTTATTGGGAGTTGATAGCCTCTCAAAAATCATAAACTTTGTGATTTTTACAAAGGTTCTTTCTGGTGGTCCCTGGATGTTCAAGCCACATCTCATCACCCTTACTCATTTGCTCAAACCAGGCCAGCAAATTAGGCCTCAGTCTTAGGGATCACCCCTATTTCTGCACCCTGGTTATTCAAACCGCTTTTTAAGGCTTCCCTCCCAGGTGTTTCCCTGGAAGGACTCGCTACCAATGCTGTGGAGAACCAGATACAGGCAGTTCAGGCCATGGTTAAGGCTCCCCCAGTTCCCTAGGGCTGACCTCATCCCCTTTTATAACAGCTACATTTTGATATATTTCATATACCACACAATTCACTCATTTAATGTGTAAAACTTGGTGGGTTTTAGTGTATTCACAGGACTGTGCACCCATGAACAGAGGCAGTTTTAGAACATCTATTATTACGGCAAAAAGAAACCCCATACCCTTTAGCTGTTTCTCCCCTAAACTTCGTCCAGTCTGCCACCCTAGCTTAAAGAAACCACTAATTTAACTAAGAACCCACTGCCAAATCTGAGATCATGAAACGTATCCGTCTTCTTCTAAGAGTTTTACCATTTTAGCTTTGATGCATTTTGCATTTATTTTTGTATACTGGGTTAGGTAAGAGTCCAGTTTTTGCATGTGGCTGTCTGTACAGGTGTCCCAGCACCATTTGCTGAAAAGACTATTCCTTCCCCATAGAATGGTCTTGGCACTCTTGTTAAAAATTAGTTGCCCGTAGACACATAGGTTTATTTCTGAGCTCAAAATTCTATTCTGTTGGTCTATATGTCCATACCTTTATCAGTTCCATACTATCTTGACTACTGTTGCTTTATAGTAAGTTTTGAAATTAGTGAGTGTGAGTCCTTCTACTTCATTATTCTTTTTCAAGGTTGTTTTGGCTATTCTAGATCCCTTGCAATTTCATATAAATGCTAGAATCAACTTTTCAATTTCTACAAATAATATAGCTGGGATTCTTATAGGGATTGACTTGAATCTGTAGATCAATTTGGGTAGTATTGTTATCCTAACAATAGTAAGTCTTCCAATCCATGAACATGAGATGTTTTTTCATTTATTTATATCTTCTTTAATTTCTTTCAACAGTGTCATATAGCTTTCAGAATATGTTTTGCCACTTCTTTTGTTAAATTTATTCCTAAGTATTTTAGACTTTTTGATGCCATTGTATTACACATGGAATTGTTTTCTTTCCTTCCTTCCTTCCCTCCTCCTTTCCTTCCTTCTTTCTTTCTTTCTTTTTTTCTCTTTTTTGAGACAGGGTCATGCTCTATTGCCCAGGCTGGAGTACAGTGGCATGATCATGGCTCACTGCAGCCTCAACCCTCTGGGCTCAAGCAATCCTCCTACCTCAGCTTTCCAAGTAGCTGGGACTACAGGCCCACACCACTATACCTGGCTAATTTTTGTATTTTTTGTAGAGACAGGGTCTCACTATGTTGTCCAGGCTGGTCTCGAATCCCTGGGCTTAAGCAATCCTCCTGCCTCAGCCCCCTAAAGTGCTGGGATAACAGGCATGACCCCTCACGTCTGGTCTGGAATTGTTTTCTTAATTTTATTTTTGAATTGTTCATCACACATGTATAGAAATATTACTCATTTTTGCCCAGGCATGGTGGCTCATGCCTGTAATCCCAGCACTTTGGGAGGCCAAGGCAGGTGGATCACAAGGTGAAGAGATTGAGACCATCCTGGCCAACATGGTGAAACCCCCTCTCTACTAAAAATACAAAAATTAGCCATGCGTGGTGGCCTGTAGTCCCAGCTACTCGGGAGGCTGAGGCAGGAGAATTACTTGAACCTGGGAGGTGGAGGTTGCAGTGAACCAAGATCGTGCCACTGCACTCCAGCCTGGCAACAGAGCGAGACTCCGTCTCAAAAAAATAAATTAATTAAATAAATAAATAAATATTATTCATTTTTGTATATTGATCTTGTATCCAGCAATGCTGCTAAACTCATTTACTCTAAAAGGTTTTTAATGGATTCCTTAGCATTTTCTATACACAAGATCATATCATTTGTGAATAGAAATAGTTTTTCATGTTCAACCAACTAATTAAACATTTACAATGCTTTTTTTTTTTTTTTTTTGAGATGGAGTCTCACTCTGTTGCCCAAGCTAAAGTGCAGTGGTGTGATCTTGGCTCACTGCAACCTCTGCCTCCCAGGTTCAAGTGATTCTCCTGCCTCAGCCTCCTGAGTAACTGAGATTACAGGCACACACCACCCCACATGGCTAATTTTTTAATTTCTAGTAGAGATGGGGTTTCACCATGTTGGCCAGGCTGGTATTGAACTCCTGACCTCAGGTGATCCACCTGCCTCTGCCTCCCAAAGTGCTAGGATTACAACCATGAGCCACCGCACCTGGCTCTATTATTCTCTCCCCCTAATATTTCTGTTCACCACTGCAGCACTCTGAATCCTGCCATTCTCCTGCTCCTAACAGAAAAAAAAAAAAAAGAGGGACCTCACAATTATCTTACCTAACAGAAAGTTATGGAACTTTCTGTACTTCACTCAGATCCATTAGAGACTCCTGTGAGAACCATGGCCTAATATTTTTCTTGTTGTTTATGATGGATGATACCTTAAAACTGAAACTGGAGGTTATTAAGCAGGATAAGCTATTACTAATTTAAGTTCTCTTTAGAATATAGTCCCCTATCTGAGGTAAAATCAGCCCAGATGGCAGAACTTATCTCACTTACTATATAGAGCTCATCAACTAGCCAAATACCAGAGAGTAAACATATATACAGATAGCAGACATGCTTGGGAGGAGTATATGACTTTAGGGTACTCTAAAAACAAAGAGGGTTTCCTAACCTCAGACAGAACCCTCTTCAAAAATGAACAACAAATTAAAGAACTTATATTAGGTAGATGCACTCCTACTTCTTCGATTGTAGCTGTTATGAAAGCTAAGGCTCATGAAAAGATAGTATGAGAAGTGATAATATGAAAAAGATAATATGGAAGTGAAAGAAAATGCTCTAGCTGATTCCCATGCCCAAAGAAGCAGACTTAACCAAGGCTATGTTCCTACTGAACCCTCAAAGGATCCATCTCTGGAGGAATTCCAAGAGATTCAAAAATATCAACATTAAGGCCCTGATTCTGGAAATGAAAAGTGTTAAAAATTATAACCTTCACTCAAATAATCCCTAGTGTTCCCAAAATGGCCGTGTGGTTGTGCCAGGTTTTTTTCAAGTGGATATCAGCTAAATTTCTCCATTATATTATCCATTATGGTACATATGACTGTTACTATCTTAAATTAACATTGATGAAGAAACTTTACAGAACAGCTTTTTAACAGTATTTTTAGGCTGTACACCATCTGTCAACATAGTCCTGGAAAAACTGTAAAGGTAGGACATGGCCAGGAACCAAAGTCTCAAGAGCCCTCTGGAAACTTTCAGATGGATTTTATCCAGCCTCCTCCCTTCATGATATTTGAATATGTTTTAGTTATTGTATGTTTTAGTATTGTATGTATTATATTAATGGGTTGAAGCATTTCCTTTCTGAAAATTTGCAGTCCTTACAGCCACTAAGAGGTTTCCAACCTGGAACATCCAAACTTTTATAGCAAGTGATCAAGGCACACACACTTTAGGGGAACTGATAAATTAATAGTTTGGATATTTGTCCCCACCCAAATCTTATGTTGAAATGTAATCACCAATGTTGAGGTTGGGGCCTAGTGGGAGGTGACTGGATCATGGGTGTGGAGTTCTCATGAATGGAGCGAGTTCTCATGAGATCTGGTCATTTAGGTGATACCTGCCCCCACCAATTCTTTCTCACTCCTGTTTTCACCATGTGATGTGGCTACTCAGCCTTCACCTTCCACCATGATTGTAGCTTCCTGAGCCCATACCCAGAAGCTGAGCAGGTGTCAGCACTATGCTTCCTGTAAAGCCTGCAGAACTATGAACCAGTTGAACCTCTTTTCCTTACAAATTACTCAGTCTCAAGTATTTCTTTATAGCAATGCAAGAACGGCCTAATACAGAAAATTGGTATCCAGCAGCAGGGCATTGCTATAAAGATAACTGAAAATGCAGAAGCAGCTTTGTAACTGGGCAACAGGGAGAGGGTGGAAGAGTTTGGAGGGCTCAGAAGCAGACAAGATGATGAGGGAAAGTTTGGAACTTCTTAAAGACTAGTTAAGTACTTGTGACCAAAATGCTTATAGTGATATGGACAGTGAAGTCCACACTGCCAAGGTATCAGATGGAAATGAGAAACATATTGAGAACTGAAGCAAAGGTCACCCATTATGCCTTAGCAAAGAACTTGGCTGTATTATATCCATGCCCTAGGGATCTGTGGAAGTTTAAATTTCAGAGTGATGATTTAAGGTGTCTGCCAGAAGAAACTTCTAAGCAGCAAAGCATTCAAGATGTGGCCTGGCTGCTTCTAATAATCTATGCTCAGATGTGGAGGCAAATAAGTGACTTAAAGTTGGAATTTATATTTCAAAGGGAAGCAGAGTGTAAAAGTTTGGGACATTTGCAGCCTGACCTTGTGCCAGAGAAAGAAATAGCTTTACTGGGAGAGGAATTCAAGCAGGATGTGCAGCAACTACTTGCTAGAGATATTTGCATAACTAAAAAGGATCCAAGTGCTACTAGCCAAGACAATGGGAAAAAAGCCTCTAAGGCATTTCAGAGACCACTGTGGCAGCCCCTCCTGTCACAGGCCCTGAGGCCTAGGAGGACTGAATGGTTTTATGGGCCAGGCCCATGGCCATGCTGCCCTGCACAGCCTCAGGACAGTGCTGCCTACATCTGCTGCTTTAGCTCCAGCTGGGGTTCAAAGGGGCTCAGGTACAGCTCAAGCTGCCACTTTGGAGAATGCAAGCAGTAAGTTTTGGTAGCTTTCACGTGGCATTAAACCTGTTGTGTGCAGAGTGCAAGAGTGAAGAATGCTTGTCAGCCTCCATCTAGATTTCAGAGTCTGTATGGGAAAGACTCAGTGCCCAGGCAGAAGCCTGCTGCGGGGGTGGAGCCCTCACAGAGAACTTCAACTAGGTCAGTGTCAAGGGGAAATGTGGGGTTGGAGCCCCCACACAGTGTCCCCAATGGGGCACTGCCTAGTGGAGCTGTGGGAAGGGGGCTATTGCCCTCCAGATTCCAGAATGGTAGAGCCACCAGCAGCTTGCAATCTCAGCATGGAAAAGCCCCAGAAGTGGAGCTGCCCAAGGCCTGGGAGCCCACCCCTTCCAGCAGTGTGCCCTGGTTGCAGGATATGGAGTCAAAGGAGGTTATTTTGGAGCTTTGAGATTTAATGACTGCCCCGCCAGGTTTCAGAGTTGCATGGGGACTGTAGCCCCTTTCTTTTGGCCAATTTCTCCCATTTGGAATAGGAATGTTTACCCAATGCCTATACACCCCTTGTATCTTGAAAGTAAATAACTTGTTTTTTTATTTTTTAGGCTCATAAGTGAAAGCACTTGCCTTGTCTCAAATGAAACTTGAGACTTCAGACCTTTGAGTTAACTCTGGAATGAGTTAAGACTTTGGAAGACTATTGGGAAGGCATGAATGTATTTTGCAATTTGAGAAGGACATGAGATTTGGAGGGGGCCAGGGACAGAATGAAATGGCTTAGATATTTGTCCCCACTGAAATCTCATGTTGAAATGTAATACCAATGTTGAGGGTGGGGCCTGGTGGGAGGTGATTTGTTCATGGGGGTGGAGTTCTCATGAATGGAAAAAGTGCTTACAAGATCTGGTCATTTAAAAGTATGTTGGGGAGGCAGCCATAAAAAAGTATGAGTTCATGTCCTTTGCAGGGACATGGATGAAGATGGAAACCATCATTCTCACAAACTATCACAAGGACAGAAACCAAACACCACACGTTCTCACTCATAGGTGGGAATTGAACAATGAGAACACTTGGACACAGGGAGGGGAAAATCACACACCAGGGCCTGTCAGGGGGTAGGGGGAGCTGGCGGGGGATAGCATTAGGAGAAATACCTAATGTAAATGACGAGTTGATGGGTGCAGCAAACCAACATGGCACATGGATACCTATGTAACAAACCTGTACACCATGCACATGTACCATAGAACTTAAAGTAGAATAATAACAAAAGGCCAGAAAATTTTTTTTCAAATTTTTTTAAAAAGTACGTTGGGGAGCCAGGCACAATGGCTCACACCGGTAATCCCAGCACTTTGGGAGGCTGAGGTGGGCAGGTCACTTGAGGTCAGGAGTTTGAGACCAGCCTGGCCAACATGGTGAAACCCCATCCCTACTAAAAATACAAAAATTAGCCAGGTGTGGTGGCATGTGCCTGTAATCCCAGGGAGGCTGAGGCAGGAGAATTACTTGAACCCAGGAGGCAGAGGTTGCAGTGAGCTGAGATTGCACCACTGTACTCCAACCTGGTTGACGGAGCAAGACTTCCTCTTGAAAAAAAAAAATATATATATATGTTGGGATGTTGGGGGAGCTAAACTATGAGGATGCAAAGGCATAAGAATGATACAATGGAGCTGGGCGCAGTGGTTCACACCTGTAATGCTAGCACTCTGGGAAGCTGAGGCAGGCAGATCATGAGGTCAGGAGTTAAGAGACCAGCCTGGCCAACATAGTGAAACCCTGTCTCTACTAAAAACACAAAAATTAGCCAGGCATGGTGTTGCGTGCCTGTAGTCCCAGCTACTCGGGGAGCTGAGGCAGGAGAATTGCTTGAACCTGGGAGGTGGAGGTGGCAGTGAGCCGAGATCATGCCACTGCACTCCAGCTTGGGCAACAGAGTGAGACTTCATCTCAAAAAAAAAAAAAAAAAAAAAAAAAAAAAAGGAAAGGAAGGAACGATATGACAGATGGACTTCAGGGACTCAGGGTGGGAGGAGGATTAGGGATAAAAGACTATACACTGGGTACAGTATATACTGCTTGGGTGATGGGTGCACCAAAATCTCATAAATCACCACTAAAGAACTTATTCATGTAACCAAATACCACCTGTTCCCCAAAAACCCAGTCTCAGGTATTTCTTTATAGCAATACAAGAACAGCCTAATACAGGAACCACTATAACAAAACTCCATAAGGCATTAACCCTTACTCAAAAATTATACTTCTTTTACTATCCACAATCTTCTGGAAAGCTTAGAAGAATAAATAGCATCTTCAAGTTAAAATTAACAAAATTTTCAGAAACCCTTGCACTCTCTAGGCAAAGGTACTTCCAGAATACCTTACGGCCATTTGGTTCACTCCCCTGGGGACATATCAGTTCTCCCCCTAAGAACTGGTAACTGGAAGGCCCACTTATTTACGGATTTTACCTCCAATACTATACTCTAGTATATATATAGAGTATACTCTACCATGCTGTATGCAGGCATGGCAAAATAGGGCAAAGGACTCAAGTACTGTCGCCAACAGTCTTATCACCAAAAGGTTGAGGCCACCTTCCCACATCTTCCTAAACAGCCTCTTTACAATGTTAGATCATAAGATTTTGTCTACTGGAAGAGTCATCCAAGAAAAACTGTTTTTGAACCTTATTGTGAGGGACGTTATCAGGTACCATTAGCAAAAAATACAGCAGTGAAACTCCAGGGAATAAATCAATCAAACTCTAGGGAGTCAAGTTGTACTCATTTCACAACTAAGGAAACAATTAAGAATTGACACAACAAGATGGCTACTCCAATAGAAAATTACAAACTAGGATTCTCCAGGGTATTCTATACATCGCTGATCTTCAGTACTATACAGATAATTCAAGACCCTCAGAATAAATTATCTTGAATAGTAGATAGCCTCTGCCCAAGATATGGGACCAAGACCTCTGTAAAAATTCTGTTTTTTTATCTGCTTGCTTATGGTCATTCTTCTTTTCATTTTCTATAGACCTCTGGTTGTCATCCAACCACAGTGGCCCTTTGTCTCTTTTCTTTCATTTTTGTTATGATTGTTAGGTCAGAACATGCTCATTCTAATGCCATTCTTACATTATCCTAAACAGTAGCCAGTACCCTCAATCTTACCAACATTGGTTATACCATCCATCACCAGACCACCATGATAAATACATTTGACAAGTTCTAGTCTTATCAAATGAGTCTATAGGGAATAATAGGCAATGGCTTTTTCACTTGCACCTACAGAACAAATGACATTAAATAAACCCACCTGTGGTTTTACTAGTATCCTTCTCTCCCACAAAAAGAACCAATTATGATAGTATGTTGATCTGAATCCAGGTAATTCTAAATTTGAATCCAGTGAACTTCATAGGGTGATGAGTTAGTTACTTATCACCTGGAAGAGACATTAATAGGAATCCAAATTTGTAACACAGTTAATGCAAGGCCTTTATTCCAATTTTGAGCCATGAAACAACTCCCTTTTTTTTCTGGAGTTTTATGTGCCCCTACCAGGTTCACTTCATTTTTAGCCAGGACATCTAGTCTTATTTTCCCCAGATTAAGGAATAGTATTTCAAGGCTTGCCTGTGTATTGAAATCCTAACTCTAGTCACCAATGCTGGAAATTCCAACTCAGGCAGGAGCTCCAAATGAGATCACCCGTGATTATTCAGGCACTCTACCTGAGGAATTGCTTACTGTTTATGTGAACAGAGCAGTGTTCCAATTGTGGGAAATAAAAAGACTGAAAAAGACCTATCACTAACTCTCGCCAAAGTTATGAATGACACCACCTCTTCCCTAGATGGAATACAGATCTGTCTCAACTTACTGGCACAAGTTGTGATGGACAATTGCATTGCTAGGATTATTTGTTGGCTAATCATGGTAGTATCTGTGTCATTGCTACTACTTCTTTCTCTACTTGGATTAATGAAACAGACACGGTAGAATAAGCTATACGTTACCTTAAAGAAAGCACTTCTTTGCTCAATGCTTCTGTACAGCTGCTTTCTTATCAGATGGTTGCCATAACGATAGAACAAAAAGATCAAGAAGATATCCTGGTACAGTTTACTACAGAGACAACTGAACAATCTCCAAGTGGTGAAGATCTGGATCTCTTGCCTTCTCTGGTCAATCTTTCTCAACAAAGAGAATGATCAAAAGGGAAGTCCTTGACAGTCTTAGTGTTTGTGACTGATTTGAATAATTGAATCATTTTCATATTGATTTGTTTGAGGGTGTGTGCTTGTGTAATAAAGAATTTGGGCCAGGTGTGGTGGCTCACATCTGTAATCCCAGCACTTTGGGAGGCCAAGGCGGGTGAATCACCTGAGGTCAGGAGTTCAAGACCAGCCTGACCAACATGGAGAAACCCGTCTCTATTAAAAACACAAAATTAGCCGGGCATGGTGGCACATGCCTGTAATCCCAGCTACTCATGAGGCTGAGGCAGGAGAATTGCTTGAACCTGGGAGGCAGAAGTTGCAGTGTGCCGAGATCGTGCCATTGCACTCCAGGCTGGGCAACAAGAGTGAAACTCTGTCTCAAAATAAATAAATAAATTAAATTAAATTAAATTAAATTAAATTAAATTAAAGAACTTGGCAGGACTTTGTCCCTAGTTCCTGGGAAATAACTTCTAGATCATCGGAATTTCCTGAGGGATAGAAGTGCCTTTTACTATTCATGGTGGGCCACAACTTGTGGGGGTTCAGTCAGGATGGTGGGGAAAATTATATGACACAAACCTTCTTGGAAGGCCTGGAGGGCTTGCTCCAGTAATAAACTTGGCTGAAGGCAGCCTTGTCCTCTTAGTGAAATAAATTAAAGTAGAAAGAAAGGAATGTGGGGAGTTTACCTAACTAGTTTGTTTATTCATGTGGTCCTAAGACTAACCTTTGATTTACAGTGGGTGCTTAATTGCTTTCTACTCGGGAAGTCCACAGTGTCAATTACCATCTAGTGGTGTTGACTCAAACCTCTGTCAATTAATCTTTACTGAATAAATGCAAGTCTCACTAGCTGGTCAGGGCAGTGGTCCCAACTGTTGATAGCACTCTGCTTGGAGTCTGTAAGCAGCCCAGACACTCAGCTGGACTGGCAAAGCAGAGTATCTGTGTATCAGTGTACTTTATTCATCCATTGTTTGCTCAGGGTCTGCGGGACAGACCCCCGCATTTTCTGGTAGTTTATGCTAAAGAGGTGACTCACAGTTGGGCTCTACTTTATGCTAATGAGATAACAGGATGGCTGCTGGTCATGCCAGAAATATCAAGCACGTAATTAGAGTTGGGGCTTTGAGCCATGTAATATCAGCCAAACCTCTAGGGAGAGGAGGGGGAGCTGGTGATTGAGTTCAACTGTGAGGTCAATGATTCAGTCATTCATGAATATGTAATAAAACCCCAATAAAAACCCTGTGGACACCAAAGCTCAAGTGAGCTTCCATGGTAGGCATTTCTCTGTGCATTTTCACACATCAGTGTGCCAGCAGGGTAACATGCTGCTGGGGAGACAGAAGCTTTCCATTTGGGGTACTCCCATACTCTTCCCTATGCATCTCATCCTTGGGCTGGTTCTGATTTGTATCCTTTTTCTATAATTATCATCATAAATATAGTACTCTCCTGAGTTCTGATATACATTCTAGGAAGTTATCAACCTGCAGGGGTCATGGGAATTCCTGAATTTGTAGCCAATGGGTTATAAGTAAAGGTAGCCTGGGAACTCCCAAATTCATGGCTGTTGTCTGAAGTGAGGGCAGTCTTGTGGGCTACTGTGTCCTTAACACATGAAATTTGGCTTAACTCTGGGTAATTGGTATCAGAAGTCATCATAGTGCTACAAAATAACACTGAATTTCTATGTAACCACACACACACAAACACACATACACACACCTCAACCTATCCCTAAAAGATGGAACAGTGCTAATCTATATTTGAATTTGAAAAATAACTACAGTAAGCAGTATTACATTTTTCTAAAGAAATATTTAATTGGTAGTATTCTAGAAGGAAGGCTTTTCATATAGTACAAAAACATGCAGTCGGAAGCACTGAGAAAACTGGGCAACACAAGAGAAGCATGAGATGTGACACGAAGCAGCTGATAGTCTATGTAAGTCAAAAATACAATTCTAAGCACACAACCAACTGAATCGACCCTTCCGCTTGGCCAAGAGCATTCTAAAGTAAACCTTAAACACTAGTTCAGGCCATGATGGGAATGGGTGGTCAGACATACCTCATTATACCTTCCTCTCTTTGGAATTCAGACACAGTGGACCAGCATTAACATTACAACAGAGACC
This sequence comes from Hylobates moloch, assembly GCF_009828535.3. Classification (NCBI taxonomy): domain Eukaryota; kingdom Metazoa; phylum Chordata; class Mammalia; order Primates; family Hylobatidae; genus Hylobates; species Hylobates moloch. The sequence continues at coordinate 46,664,424 of NW_026652290.1, read as the reverse complement.
TTAAGACTGACAAAAACAGACTCTTTGTAGCAATAAGATAACATGACAGATAACAGGCCCTGAGAGAAATCTAAGTATTTTATCCTAAAATAAATTTCTCTTAAGTCTGATAAGAAATATATACAATCTATTCTCTCTGAAGCCTGCTACCTTCTGGCTTCATCTCATAGTAAGAACCCTGGTCTCCACAACACCTTATCTTAACTCAGACATTCCCTTCTATTGATTCCAGGTCTTTGGATAAACCCACTGCCAATCAGAAAATCTTTGAATCCACCTATAACCTGGAAGGCCCTCCCTCTGTCCCCGTCCCTTCCCCACCAGCTTCAAGTTGTCCTGCCTTTCTCTATCGAACCAATGTAAATCTTACATGTATTGATGTCTTACATTCCCCTAAAATGTAAAAATGCACAAAACCAAGCTGTAGCCTGACAGCACAATTGTCTCTTCCTCTCACGTATCCTTGCCATGTTAACCATACTCATCAGTTTGAACCCAGTGTCCTGCCCTCCAAAAATCCTTTGCACTTCCTACAAGATAAATCCTCACTCCCATGTTTGGTATATAATGTCCTCTTTAGGCTGCCCCAATCTGCTGCTGCTGCTCCTGACAAGAGCCACCTTGGGCACATGTTCTCAGGATCTCCTGGGGCTGTGTCAGACTTGTTGCTTATCAGACTTAAAAGAAATCTATTTTGGGGTAAAACACTTTGATTTCTCTCAGGACTTACTGTCATGTTGTTATTGCTACAAAGAGTCTGTTTTTGTTAGTCTTAAGGTCTCTGTTTTAAGGCGAATGCTGGTCAACTGTGCCTACAGGTCACTCATATTTATCTCAGAATAAATCTCTTAAAATATTTTACCATTTGACTTTTTCTGTTGTCATCTGGTTCAGGAAATAAGAAAGTGGTAAAGTGATAAAAAATTATTTAAATAGATCAAGACAGTGATAAGATTTACCACAAGTCTAGATATTGTCCATTTTTAAAAACTTACACAAACAAGTATGTTAACGATTACAAATGGTAAGATATGACTTCATATCAGTTTTCAAGAGAACACCTCTCCAAGGAAGAGAAATTTACACAGGTTTCTAACTGATTACATAGGCTTTAGGTAGGTAGAGAAGGTGCCCCAGGCTGATAGAACGGCTAAGGTAAAGGTTTACAGGCTGAGACGTGGAAAGGCATGTCTGAGGGATGACAAGAGAGCGTTGTGTGCAATGGAGGCTTCTGTCAGGAGCAGCAGGAGGTTGGAGCAGCCTAAAGACGGCATTATATACCACACACGGGGGTGAGGATTTATCTTGTAGGCAGTGCAAAGGATTTTTGGAGGGCAGGACACTGGGTTCAAACTGATGAGTATGGTTATGTAACCATGGCAAGGATACAAGAGAAGAAGAGACAGATTTTGGACGAAGACCAGTTACAAAATTGTGACAGATGTCTAGGTATAAAGTGATCTGGGTAGGTACAGAAAAGGGCACTGGGAAAAAAGGGAGAGATGGAGCAAGAACATATTTGCTATTTCTGCTCCTGTAAACCTTGGCTGTCCGGGAAGAAATCTGTGTGTGATTTTTAGGCTCCAAGACTTGCATCTTGACCTCAGCTCTCCAAGTACTTCCAGATCCAGATGCCTCCTGTGCATCCTACCTGCCCTGGCCAACCTTGTGGACTCTTAGACCCAGCCTGTCTGCATGGGCCCACTTTGAGCTGGTTCCCTGAATTCTGGGCTCAACTTCCTCATCTGGACTTTAAATACTTAAAGGATTTCCCTCAGTATAAGCTAATCCTTATTAGGCAAGTATCCTTTGGTCTATACCAGCTCCTGGTCTAGGCTTCTCCACCTGAGTTACAGAGCCAACATGGTAGGAACTTTAAAGAAGAGCCTGACAAGGTTCCAAGACCCAGTAAATGTAGGGGTTAACTGTTACAGAAAATAAAAAGTGATACCAAAAATGCACAGATGGCTTGAAGTAACAAACAAAACAGGAATATTTGTTTAGCAATGGTTGGTATATGTGTAAATTTGATTTTGAAAAATGATTTTATTGAGGTATATTTATCATAAAATCTGCCCATATAAAGTGAACAGTTCAATGATTTTTAATGAAGTTACCAAATTGTTCAACCATCACCACCATCTAGTTTTAGAACATTTTCGTCACCCCAAAAAGATTCCTTGTAACATTTGCAGTTACTTTGTTTCTGAAGATCTGCCATTTCTGGACATTTCCTAAAATGGTACTAGAAAATACGTGGTGTCTGGCATCTGCCTTCTTTCACTTAGAATCATGTTTTTGAGATCTGGATTGTGTATAATACCCATATTTTAGGTGGTTTTTTTTTTTTTTTTTTTTTTTGAGACAGAGTCTCACTCTGTCTCCCAGGCTGGAGTGCAGTAGCATGATCTCGGCTGACTGCAAGCTCTGCCTCCCGGATTCACGCCATTCTCCTGCCTCAGCCTTCCCAGTAGCTGGGACTACAGGTGCCCGCTAACACACCTGGCTAATTTTTTTGTATTTTTAGTAGAGACAGGGTTTCACCGTGTTAGCCAGGATGGTCTCGATCTCCTGACCTCGTGATCTGCCTGCCTCGGCCTCCCAAAGTGCTGAGATTACAGGTGTGAGCCACCGCACCCAGCCTATTTTAGTAATTTTAATGTTTAAACAAGGTTTCATTTCATTTCAAAAATTCCAAATCTATTAGCATAAGGATGTAATGAAAATTGCTTTTTGCTCAATCCTAGACCACTCCATTGCCTCACAAAGAAAGGTAACAGGTGCTATAGAGAAAGAAGTGCATGGAGGTGTTGTACTGGAAAGGTCCAGTCTATTAACGTCCATACTACAGCTGTGAACCAGAGGAAAGAGGCCCAGTCCAGTTAGGACTATAGGCCAAGGCATGTCACTTTCTGAACATCAGTTTTATTAGCTCTAAAATACGACTGGGCTAGATCATGGGTAGCTGTCTACCTTTCTCAGACTCCATCCTCTGTGCCCATGCAGGACACCCTGCCCCGTCAGCAACAGCATGAGGAGGCAATGCATAAGTGTGGTTATACAAATGGCCCCACCAGGCAGAAAATCACCAGACAAGGTGATTTCTCAGCTTCTTTTCAGCTCTAGTTTTATACATTTCAAGTTGGAAAGGAACTTTCCTCACATTCATCATGTTCCCAAGGTTTCTCTTTGAGGTAAATACTGAGGCTTGAACTATACTAGTGGGTTTTCCCAGTTTCACTAAATTTGAAGAGTTGCTCTAGCACAAATTCTCTAATGTACAAATTCTCTAATGTGTTTTGGTGGAACATCCACCAAAGCCTTTCCCACACTCATCACATCACCAGAGTTTCCAGCTAGTAGGGAGAGTTCTAAGGGGTTTATAAAGCAATGAGGTTTGGCTGAAGGCTCTCCCACATTGCCCACATTCACAGGTTTTTCTCAGGTATGAATTTTCTGATGCTTAATAAGGGATGAGCTCCCACTGAAGGCCTTCCTCTATTTCCTGCTTTCACAAGGCCTCTCTCTAGTATGTGTTCTTGATGCTTGGTAAAGGAAGAGATACAACTGAAGATTTTTCCATACTTACCACACTTGTAGAATTTCTCTCCAGTACAAGTTACCTGATTTTCTTAAAGAATCAGTATGTAACTGAAGGCTTGCCACACTCACTGCATTGATAAGGCTCCTCCCCAGTGTCGGCTGTCTGATGCTGAATAATATGCATCCTCTGATTGAAGCCTTCCCACATGCATTACATTCACGTGGTTTCTCACTAGTATGGATTCTCCTGTGTTTGGCAAGAGAGAGGAAGCCCACCCCCTCTTGACATTGATAGGGATTCTCTTTAGTAATTATTTCCTGATGTGGAACAAGATGTGGTCTTCCCACATACATTACACCTTTAGGATCTCTCTCTGATATGAATTCTTTAAGTTCTGGTGATGTCTGCACTCCAGCTGAAAGCCCTTCTATATTCACTAAATTTATAGGGGTTTTTTTCCAGCATGACTTCTCTGATGTTTAATAAGGGATGCAGTATGAGCAAAGGCTCTTCCACACTCATTACATTTGTAGGGTTTCTCTCCAGTGTGAAATCTGTAATGTTGAGTGAGAGATGAACTCTGGCTGAAGGCTCTCCCACATTTATTACATTTGTAAGGTTTCTCTCCAGTATGAAATCTGTAATGCACAATGAGTGATGAGCTCTGGCTGAAGGTTCTCCCACATTCCCTGCATTCATAGGGCTTTTCTCCAGTATGAGTCCTCTGATGCTTAATAAGGGATGAAGTGTGACCAAAGGCTCGTCCACATTCATTACATTTGTAGGGTTTCTCTCCAGTGTGAAATCTATAGTGCAGAACAAGAGACGAACTCTGGCTGAAGGCTCTCCCACATTCACTGCATTCATAGGGCTTTTCTCCAGTATGAGTTCTTTGATGTTTAATAAGGGATGAAATATGACCAAAGGCTCTTCCACAGTCACTGCATTCATAGGGCTTTTCTCCAGTGTGACATCGCTGATGGCGCCTAAGTTCTGACTGGTAGTGAAAGGACTTCCCACATTCATTACATTTACAAGATTTCTTCTCTGGATGGGTTCTCTGAGAGTTGTTTCCCCCTAAAGTCTGCCTGAATTCTGTATCACATTTATAAGATCCTTCTCCCATGAGAATGCTGTGTTGGTTAACAAGGACTGATCTTAAACCTAAGCTTCTCCCAAATCCATTCCATTTATAATCTCTGCTAAGGGTGGTGGCAGATTTGTGAGTGGCTGACATTTGTTTCAGGTGTCTCTCCTGTTTTATCTGCTGCATCTCTAACTGGCCATCACAACTGCAGGCTGCTTTCAACTTGGAGAACTGCAGCACATCTTGAATATGTTTTTCCACTGATACTACCCGGAATAATTCTTCTTTGGAAATTCCCCAACTTGGCATTGATTCCTTGGATTTAGACCTTCTCTCCCAGTCTGTTAAAAAAAAAAAAAAAAAAAAAAAGAAGACATTCTAGTATGTAGAATGTCCTATGCAGCAAGAAAAGCAAGCTCCTATAATGAATGTGAAATAATTAAGCTTTAAAATAACACCTAAAAGGGACATACAGATTTTTTCAATAATGGCTTATGTCTGAAGATGGTTTTGGAGTATCAAGAATGAGTGATGAGCAGATGACTGGAGATTAAGAAAATCTGAGAGATATGTGTTTAGATTCCAGTATACAAGGTAAGTCCAAAGACTAAAGATGAGAGGAGAGTAGGAAGGGTGACAAGGAAATAGACTAAGTTTAAGGGATGGGGACAAAAATCAATAAAACAAGTATAGGATTGTAAGTCACCCAGGTACAGATTCTGTATTCTCACAATTTCTTCAGGCCTACATAATTGTAACAGAATTCTACTCAGTCTTCCTACCTCCAGGTTTCCTGAAACCCTTCACTTTCTTCTTTTCCAAACGTCCATTTCCTTAAGTTTCTTCCCAGTCTTAATCTTCCAAAGGCTCTCCAGTGTCTACAGGATAAACCCTTAATCTTTCACTATAGCTCTATAATACTTTACCAGGTCCTGTCCTCTTTTTCAGCAAGTGCCTTGAGCACAGAAACTGGCTGCCTTCCTGTTTCTCATATATCCACTGCCCCTGTCACCACTCTCTTTCTTTAAGACTTTGCATACCTTTCAGGGACAAGCTCATGTCCTCCACGAAGTATTCCTTTAACACCTTAGTGCACACCCTATATTATTATATATTATGCACATATACATATAACATGTATCACATTACTCTATATAATTATGATAGGAAGAGAAACTCTCCCCTAAAGATGCCCATGCCCTAATCACAAGAACCTGTGAGTGGGTTACCTTACATGACAAAAGGGACTTTGCAGATGTGATTAAGGGCACAGACCTGGAGATGGGGAGATTATCCTGGATTATTTAAATAGGTCAAATCTAATCATGAGTGCTTAAAATCGGAGAGCGTTTCCTGGCTGGGCAGAAAGATGTGTAAGCCACTGCTGGCTTTGAAGATGGAGGAGGGGCACTTTCAGCCAAGTAATCTGGCAGTCTCTAGAAGCTGGGAACACCCATCTGTTTATAGCCAGCAAGAAAACAAGGACCTCGGTTTTATAACTGCAAGGTATTGGTTCTGCCAACAACCCAGATGAAAAGAAAAAAGGTGCCCAGCCACTCCAGAAAGGTACACAGCCCTGTGGACTTCTTGGTTGGAACCATGTGATACACGTGCCAGACTTCTGACCTACGAACTATGACATGAGTTTGTACTGTTTAAAGCCACCAAGTCTGTGCTACTCTGTTTCAGCCACAGTGGAAAATTAATAAAATAATAACAACAAACACACTTCTGAAGAAGGAAATGACTGGTAATGCCTAACCAGTGGTCCCAGAGGCCAGTTAGAGAGTTTCTGAGTCAATAGGTCTTGTGTGGCTCCTGGGAACCTGAATGTTTAACAAGCTCCCTGGGACATTCTGAAACATAGCCATGCTCATATACCACTGCTAAATAAACGGATGACTAGATCCAGATGTCAGACCCTTGATCTCATTTCGGAAGGAAAAAAGATCAAGTAAGAACCAGTACAGAGGAGATCAGCATCTTCCCTCTCTGCCATAACCTAGTTTCCTCTCATAAAGCCCAGCCTATCCTCTCAGGAATTTAGCACCACTTTCCTGAGCTTCAACTCTGGCCTCGGGTAAGATTCTGGCTCATGGAAATGAACTGGCATAGACTGTCACATGCCTCCAGTGTGCCTGGGTTACACACAGCAGTCAGGAAAGCTTTGAGTCACGAATTCTGCTCCAAGGCATATAGCCTACCAGGTACTCTCAAGTCACCTAAGAATCAAGGGTCTCAAAGGGATGCTGTCAACAGCTGTCAAGGAGTAGTCTTTGTTCCTGGAACCACTTTTTTTGAGACTCAGCTTAATCAAGCTTGAAGTGTCCTCACCTGGATCTTCCTGACATCTTCTGTCTGTCTTTGCCTGTAACCCCTTAATTTCTGGGGTGCTCAACTTTTCTGTTTGATCCCTCACTAACTCCCTTAACTCTGCTGATCTAGGATTGCCTGGCCCTGTATGATTGTTGATCCATCTAACATTGATTATGAGACATCTAGTGATGCTGCGTGGCACCAATAACCCAGAAGGCATGGGCAGAGATGGGTACCAAACAAAGCATAAAAATGAGAAAAGAAAAAGAACATCTCCTCTCCTGACACCAGAAATAATTACAAAATTCAACATGCCAGAGTTGAGGGCTCCTGCCAAGTGATCTCATCTTCTGAAAGGACAGCACCCTGACCAAAGGCTCTGGGCTACCTCCCACCCCAGCTGGGCCTTATCATATGCAATGCTCTCACTCACTCACTCACCTGAGTGGGCTCCTGTTGAGATTTCTCTCTCCACCATGAAGGGCTCGCCCCCTTCCTCCAACTGGCAGATGACATATGGTTTGGATACTAGAAGGCCTGATGGTAGAGAAGGAAAAGGATTTTGGTTGTGTGTGCCAGTGGCCAAGTCTTTGGATATTCATCTTCAAGGTGGAGAAATACTGTAGGTGTGGAAAGCCTCCAGAGAACAGGCATTGTGAAAAGTCAGGAACACAGCCAGGTAACTTCCTATTTCAACTCCATAAGTAGCTGGATGTTTCCTAGAACTAGGAACAGAAATACTGTATCACTGGGCCCCAAAGAGAATGTAAATGTCTGATTCCAGACTTCCCAAGGAAACCCAGGGCAAAACTCAGCCAACTGGCCCAGACACCACTAGCTCTTAAACATCAAGGAAATCAAGAAGTCCTGCTGGGCAGGCTTCGGGCTTTGGAGGCCTTGTGCTCACCCAGAAAGGCCAGGTTCCTGAAGGTCTCCAGCATCACCTCCCTGTAGAGGTCCTTCTGAGCAAGGTTCAGCTGCCCCCACTCCCACTGGGTGAATTCCACAGCCACATCTTCAAATGTCATCAGGTCCTGAAACACAGAAGACACTCCTGTACCCTCAAGGAGCACCCTCATGGCCCTGGGGAGAAGAGCAGGCAGGCATCTAAGGAGAACCTCAGGATGTGCAAGAAGGGATTCTGAGTGCCCAGCAGCTATCCCAGTGCCCACAGAGTTGTGGGTTTTGTTATCTCAAAAATATTTTAAGGTGCTCCAAGGATTGTACCAGCCTTACTACTTGGTATTCCACCCAGTGTCCACTTATATGCTTATCAATATGAAACTGCTAGGAAATATAATCAGGGTCTCGGGTGAATCAGGCCTACAGAGACATTCTTCTTAGGTGGAGGTAAATGTAATACATTTCCTCATTTGTCAAAAGGTTTTATTCTCAATCTAGTTACATTTAATTGGAATTAATTAGAATTAACAGATGAATATGCTTTGCATTCTCAAATGCACAAGGATCAACAGTTTTCTAATAAAGTATTTTTGAAACTTGTGACCTATGATTTTAACAACAATAAGGCCAAATCAAGTAATCTGGGGCTTACGATAATTTATCCTCCACCTGCCTGCCAGCACACAGTTCAGCAAAAGTAAATCACAAGTGGCTTTATGATGAAACAATAAGTTTTGTGAGTTTGACTAGCATGATCCTTTCCCCCAAAGCCTAATCAATATTCAGTTCCTAAGTTTATAAAGCTGAGCATGAGACCCTAGATCCCAGGTCACCATTATAAAGCATAATTATTCTATAGGTCCTGGCCAGAACTATCCTGTCACCTTCAATCTCGGTAATTAGAACACCTCCCATTTAGCTTATATTGTACGGCAATCCACTAAAGAGCAAAATAGGTGAAAGTACTATAAATTCCTGTTACTTTTACCCCAAAGTATTTAAAAATCAAATCCCATCTAGATACTGATTCCACAGAAAAGCTGAAGTAACAATTTTATAAGTAACAATTTTATAATATAAAAATCATCCAAAATAATCAAACATGAAAAATTCACTACTATAGTGACTTCTTTTGATAGGTTATATTATTTGTCCAAAATATCCACTGGCCCTCCCTAAAGAATTGAGCTTCTGCCTCCCCCTGCCCCAGGTGGGGCTATGTCATCTGCTTTCTCAAACTGAACGTGAAAGACACGAGCTACAGGTGAGCAAAAGCCTTCAGAGCCAGTGGGGGTTCTGCAGTTGTCCTTTCCTGTCTGCCTTGAGAATGGCAAATGATCTGAGTGAAGATGTGGGCAAAGCCACAGCTGTCACGTAACATGGGCAAGAGGGAACCTTTCATGGTGTAAGTCTCTGAGGGTTTGCTGTTGCTATCACGGCACAACTAGCCTATACTGACTCCTTAAAAAACTGGTACTCAAAGTGGAGTTCTGCCATAACAAAAAGCCAAAAACAGATGACACTGGCATCCAGGCCAGGCAGTGAAGAAACTTATTGGCAAGGTGGCAACTCATGTAATTTGGTGGTGAACTGTTTGGTGAAACTATTGCCTTCAGTAACTTGAAAGGTGAACAATGAAAGCATGAGCTTGTGATGTTATGAGAAGAGGCTGGAAACATAACATTAGTAGTGTGAGTTGGTTGTTATTGGCTGAGTTTGACAAAGTATTACAAGAAAAAATGAGCTCAAGAGTTTGTGGTTTGCAAAACAAAAATGGAAGGCAATAGGAAATGTCCAGAAATGCTAGGACTTGCAGGGTTGGAGACAACCAATTCTCATTTCCAACTGGCCAAAGACAATATACATCAGCTTCTGCATGACAACGGCTAATTAAAACTCAGCCCATTATCAGGGACCAAATCATGGATGTGGTTGTCAAACCTTTTTGTTTAAACCTCTGAGTAATTTCAAAAGGCTCCTAGTAAATCTCCCAGTAATTTCAAAAGGCTCCCAGTAAAGGCTTTCAGTGGGACCAAATTGTTCAGAGTGAAAAAAGTATAGATTTCCCAAGGAAATCCAAAAACTCCACAATTAAGGCCAAAGAAGGGGGCATATTTCAAAAAGAACTGTGGGTCAAACCACTGACACATGGAGCCAACTCGAAACAAATACATAAAAAGCTGATTAAGTCTTTTAGAGTTGCACTTAAAACAATCCTGGGCCACCAACCTACTCCGGCAGGATGAAAAAGCTGCTTTGCCCCCAAGAAAGCTTATTCTCCAGTATCATCTTCATATGACACCAAGGAGGTATCAAAAGGAAGGAACTTCCCAAGGGCAAAGCCAACAGCCAAGGAAAACACTAGGCCGGGGAGCTCCACCCAGGGAGCAGAACCAGGGTGTAACCTGCAGACTTTCCCACTCCCAAGACCAAGGGTCCTCACAGTGTCTGTCCAGTGGAATTTCACGACTGTTATGGACCCGGGACTGACTCTTCCCATGCTTCCCCTTTCTGCAAAGGAGTGTCTACCATGGCTATCCTGTCCCCATTGCTCATTGTATATTGGATATATGGATTCAGATAATTGTCCTTTTAGTTCATAGTTATCCAGATCCACAGGATCTCCATCCAGACTATTGTGCCATCCAGGACTTTGATCATGATGCTCTGACTGGATGCAGCTCTTGGGTTATTTCTCTTGGAGGGCATTTTGTGTGCAGGAGAGAAGGAAGTGAACATCTATGGGTAAGAAAATATATAGTAATAGATGAATTATTTGCTTAACATAATCCCTGCCCTTCCCTTTAGGATCCTCACTCTAGGAGGCTAATACTTCCCACTTCATTAATATTAGGCTTGGCCACGGGACCTGTAGCAGCCAGTGGGTTGTGAGCAGAAGCCACATGTGCCGCTTCTGAGTGGAAGCCCAAAGAGCCATCCCCAGGTTCTCATACTGCTCTTTCCCTCTGATACAAGAAGAGCATATCCCAGAGGGAGTTGACCCTTCAGCCTGAAACTCAGAGAGAAGAGGGTATGAAGCAGAGTCACAGTCAGCCCACTACTGACAAAGACAGCAGAAAGAAGAAAGACACTCTTTCTAACTGCGAGCCATTGAGATGTGGGGCTGTCATTACCACACTGAACCCACCTAAGTGCTCTGATAAACCTCTGAATGATGTACATCAAGGCCAAAAAGATTGAAATGCTATTTATGACTTTACTGATTAAATTCCTTACTAGGGGGGTTCCCCCTTTTGGCTTGAAAGTTAAAATGTCAGTGTCTATCATCAAGCCTGAATCCCATGCCTATCCTGGATGTTGGGAAACCCCGGAGGCTGGCATTTGTACCCCTCCACATACAGCTCACTAGAGACAAACTTGAATCCCCCTTGAGGGCCAGTCACCATGATCCCTGATGCCAACAAGGATTAGGCAGTTACCATCTGCCAGCAGAACTGCCAGCGGACTCTAACAACCACATGAGGCAGCTCTATGATTGAGTGGTTAAGATCTCAGAGCCAGACACCCTGGATGTAAAATTGGGGTCCCTTCCTCACTAACTAGATAACCACGAACAAGTTACTTTCTCTCTCTGTGCCTTGACTTCTTCAGTTAACCTCTCCACACTTTGGTTGCCATTCTTCAAAATGGTAACCATTTATGGGAATGTTTTAGAGACAAAATGAATTAGTATGTGTAAATTGTAGAGAATAGTTCCTGATACAGGTTTTGTTCTCCATAAATAATTATTTTCATCATCATTAACATTATTATAGTCTTCATATTACTGCTGCCTGCTTAACATGTTACTGGTGGCAAACCAATGCATAGAGAGGTTAGGTGACTCATCCAAGGCCACACAGCCTGTAAATAGTAAAGTTAAGTGTGTCTCCTCCCTAATCCGGGGAGATAACATCTGAACAGGGACCTAGCCTCAAATGGCCTGCCCACCTGTCCATACCTTCAGAACCTGCTTGTCCCCAATTCTTCACGAGCTTTCCCAACCTCTCCAGAACAGGCTGATTCCCCTTTTCGTGAACCTCGATGGAAAGGCCTGTCTGTGCCACTCCATTTGGCATCAAACCATTCACATCCTGGTACTGGTGGCTGCGTTCTGGGTGTCAGGGTCCTCTCCCACTGTGGCTGTGACACTCTTTCAAGGCCAGGGCTGTCATATTACCTGGTGATCACCACAGTGCCCCTTCCAGAAATATGCCAGAGTAAGCCCAAATGATCTGAATGAGTGCACAGCAAGAAGAGAACGCCCCGGACAGGGCAGGGAGCCATCATTCACTTGGATGGGCTCAGCCTCCTGCAGAGACAGCATTGGGTCAGTTCCCTTAGTGAACAAAGAGGCTACTTTTTGGTGAAAAGTAGGCAAAGCTAACCATCATTCAGGCATTTGAGGAAAAATTAAGAACACAACTCACCTGAGGCCTGGCTTTCAGGAATGAATTGGTTGCTCCCTTTTCTCCTGGGAATCTCTCTGGAGGAAGAGCAGGATTCTGAGAAGGGGAAGCTGGGAAGGTAGAAGGAGACATAAGGGAAGCTGACCCTGCCGGCACACACAGCTCTCAGACTTCCCAAGCCTGAGACCCAGAACAGCTCTGAATGTCACCTCCGTTGTCCTGAGCACACCAGTGGATCAAAGGGATCTGAGAGGCAGCTTCTAGCCTTCAAACATTGAGAGAAGTGCCCCTGTACACAGCTGCATGAGGCTCCCACCTGTCCACAGCCCACATCAGTCTACAAGTGAGTGAAGTGTGACCAGTCTGGCCATACTACTGAAGTTATTTACTGGGCATACTGTATGCAGGCCATCTCCTAGGACTTTTGGAAATATAAATATGGAAAAGACCTTCAGGGAACTTTAAATCTAGCCTACAGGTTAACAATTACACAAGACCCAAGTCAAGGCCTTTAAGTTACACGTCTCCCCTCATCCTTGGGAACCCAGCTCAGAGGCCACCTCTTTCTGAGAAGCTGCCCCTGGTGTTCCCAAGCTCTGTTAGGTCTCTGCAACACACTTGAGAGCTCCTTCATTATAAAGCTTTGCTTCATACTGTTCATAAAGCCTTAAAACAAACAAAAAAACTAACCCAAATCATGCCAGAGAAGTAGTTAAGGCTAACAACATGGGTGTAAGCAGGCAGCATAGCACAGGTCAGCATTTCTCAAGCTTCATGTGTGTGTGGATCCCTGAGGATCTTGTCAAACTCTGGCTCAGGACTTGCTAAGACCTGTTTGAGGATGTGTGGGGCCCCAGAGTCCGCAATTCTAGAGCGCTTCTGGGCAATGCCTCTGCTGGTCCCAGAGCCACACTGATTAGCAAGGGTATAAAGGAAAAAAGAGGGGGTGGGAGGTCCACGGTTATGTGTCCTTGAGCACTTGCACTGAAGGATGAACAGTCGGATTAAGACGCCCACCTGGTGAGAGATAAGACGTTTTAAACTTAGGACTGGCTTAAAAGCTCCTGGGTCACCTGGATTGCCCTGCCCCCAACGCTACTGGGGGAAGGGGCTCAGAGGAGGTACCCACCACGTACACTGCTGACCTTGTACACGGCTGAGCTAGAACGACTGGAAGAACCTTATTAGTGAAGTGATTAAGGAGGTGGATGACCAGGCTCCAAATGGCCCTACTGTTCTCTGATCCCTGGCCAAGGGCCACTCCCTCTGGGGTTTGCTTGCCCTCTCCCTGCCGCAGCAGGAAGAGATCGGATCCTCTTCTGCTCTCCTCTCTTTCCTCTGGCCATTGGGACAATTTTCCGTGGTCATCCCCTCCACCTCCGCCACGGTCATCTTAGAGACCCCTGCCAGACCCAGGAGACTGCGGCTTCAGCCTCCTGGGTCCGGAAGGTTAGATGTCGCCACACGGAAGGTAGATGAAGTACAGCCTCACCCTTCAGTGGGATTCCCCGACCTCTTCCTGGGGTCCTCCTGATATCGGGCCCGGTACTAGCTCCCCAAGAGGGCTCCTGGCCCTCTGCACGCTCCAGAGCCAAACCTGATGCTGTGGAGTCCATAGCTGGGGCTAAGGAACTGCGTCCTTTCACTAGGTCCAAATCTCTTTCGGCCACAGCCCTGTGATCCTCCCGAGGGTTCAGGGAGCGGGACGCAGGCTGGGGCTGCCTGGGGGAGACAGGGCATCCCCACTAGGCGCGGCGGGGCCAGGGGACCTGCAGGGCCCAGAGCAGGGCCGGCAAACCTGGGTGCGCCCGGCGTCGTGCTCTTCCCTCGCCAAGCCCGGACTCCTACCCCCGGCTCGGCTCCGCCTCAGGACCAGGCTCTGGAACCCAGCTCCCACGTGGATCCACACGTGCAGTGGGCTCAGACCACCAGGAGACACGGCCACAGCCACGCCCGCGACGCGAGGGCCCAGCGCTCTTCAGCTGCCCAGAGACAGCAGGGATTCGGTGAGAGCCTCACAGCAGCAGGGACAGACCCTATCAGCCCGGCTCGCCCCGCTGTCCCTGCCTAGCTCCGGCCTGCACAGTCCCTAGCGGGGGGCACTCGGAGGGACACGCCCAGCTCTGTAAAGGGCTGGGGCGCGGGCCCAGCACAGGTCTGCGCGCCCGCCGTCTCCGAACGCTCTCAGGGCCAGGCCCCGCCCCGCGCCCGCCCCGCCTCCCGAGGCTGTCCCGAGCTTGCGCAGACGCGGCCGCCGCCGGGGCCCTTCAGACCGAGCGCCGGTGGCGGGGCGCAGGCGCGGCGAGGCCGGAGAGGCGGGGCTCGCGGGCGCCAGTAGGACCTCCGCTGGGAGGGGCTGTGCGCGCGGGCCACGCGCAGGCTTTCACCCCGTTCTACCCCAGGGCCAGGACCTACAAGCATTTCCCCTCTCGCGCGTGACTTTGGTAGCCAAGCCTCATCTCTCTCTCGTTTTCTGGGGGGGAGTGGGGAGACAGTCTCACTCTGTTGCCCAGGTTGGAGTGCAGGGGCGCGCTCTCGGCTCACCGCAACCCCTGTCTTCTGGGTACAAGCAATTCTCGTGTCTCAGCCTCCGTAGGAGCTGGGATTACAGGTTCCCGCCACCACGCCCGGCTACTTTGTTGTATTTTTAGCGGAGACGGGGTTTCACTATGTTAGCCAGGCTGGTCTCGAATTCCTGACCTCAGATGATCCTCCCGCCTCAGCCTCCCAAAGTGCTGCGATTACAGGTGTGAGCCACCGCCCCCAGCCCGCATATCTCGATGTAAGGCTATTCAACGGAAGCCGCGGTCCTACCCTGGATCTGCTGAGTGAGGATTTCCAGGAGGCTCTCCTGGCGTGCCTAGGAGATACTGTGGACTCAGTGCTAGATACTGCTTCTACAGGCTGCCCCGTGCCTCTTGCCTTTCTCCATCTGCCCCTGAAATCAGCGAAGGGTGATGGAGAACAAAAGAGGACTTTGAATGCCCTCCTGCTCCAGAAACAAATATCATTTACGACCCAGAAGAAATGGAGAAACGGCCTGCTATGGTCTGAATGTATGTGTCCCCCTCAAATTCATATGTTGAAACCTAACTCCCAAGGTGATAGTATTAAGAAGTGGAGCCTTTGGAAGACTCTGCCCTCATGAATGAGATTAGTGCCCTTTAAAAACAGGCCTTAGACCGGGCGTGGTGGCTCACATCTGTAATCCCAGCACTTTGGGAGGCCAAGGCAGGCAGATCACTTGAGGTCAGGAGTTTGAGACCAGCCTGGCCAACATGGTGAAACCCTGTCTCTACCAAAAATATATTTAAAAATTAGCTGGGCGTGGTGGTGCACGCCTGTAATCCCAGCTACTCAGGAGGCTGAGACAGGAGAATTGCTTGAACCCGGGAGGCAGAGGTTGTAGTGAGCCAAGATCGTGCCACTGCACTCCAGCCTGGGCGACAGAGCAAGACTCCGTCTCAAAAAATAAATTAAATAAATAAATAAAAATAAAAACGGGCCTTAAGCCCCCTTTGCTCCTCCTGCCATGTGAGGACACAGAAGGTGCCATCTATGAGAAATGTACCCTCACCAGCCCCTGAACTGGCTGGCACGTTGATACTGGATTTCCCAGCCTCCAGAACTGTGAACAACAAATTTGTGTTGTTTACAAATTACCCAGTTTAAGATACTCTGTTATAGCAGCGCCAATGCCTAAGACACAGTCTGAGTATTAAAACGGTGGTTTTCTGGAGGCAGTCCTCAGCCAGAGAAGGGCAACTTGTGAGGACAGAGATTGGTTTATCAACCCTATTTAGGAGTTCAGGACAAAATAACTTACAAAATCAAGGCAAAGACAAAATAACTTACAAAATCAAGGCAAAGAGACCATTCTCCTTTCCTGCTTTTGCAGTCTGTTTCACTTTTCTGCCAGCATTTCCAGTGGCACAGATGGCCAGGATGGTGCAGCAAGCAAGCCCTCTTCCACGCAGGGGGACGTTGTCTGGGAAACATGGCTGATACAGGAGCTTTTCCATCTTTGGTGCTCTGAACCAAAAAGGTGAGGGGACGGACAAATGAGAAAAGATTTTCATCTCATTGATGGCTCAACAGAACTAGAGATGGAACATTTCAGATGAACTTGAGGGCCACTGCCTTTCCCTGATGCCCATCCTGTGGGCCTGCTGCAGTGTCTGAAATTCCCCACTCTTACATTGTGTCCTCTGGGACAGATCTTGATCCAGACGCCCTTGTTTGTTACAATGCACATTTATTACCCCAGGAATATTCTCTCTCCTGCTCAGTGCTCTAGTGCACCATTTGATCTCAAAGCACTGTTGGTGGAGCTCCAGTCCTCACCAGCCTATACACTCTCCACCACCTTCAACATTCCTTTTACTGCTCCTTTGCAGTCAAATGCCTCTTCCACCCCAACCTGTGACCACTGCTCTGTTACCTGTCCCTATAGTTTTGCCTTTTCCTGAATGTCACATAAATGGAATCATACAGTTTATAAATTTTTAAGACTGGCGGCTGGGCGCAGTGGCTCACACCTGCCTCTACTAAACCCCGTCTCTACTAAAAATACAAAAATTAGCCGCGTGTGGTGGCGTGCGCCTGTAATCCCAGCTACCTAGGAGGCTGAGGCAGGAGAATCTCTGGAACCCGGGAGGCAGAGGCTGCAGTGGGCCGAGGTTGCGCCACTGCACTCCAGCCTGGGTGACAGAGCAAGACTCCGTCTCAAAAAAAAAAAAAAAAAAAAAAGACAAGAAAAGAAAACTGGCTTCTTGGCCAGGCACAGTGGCTCATGCCTGTATGTAATCCCAGCACTTTGGGAGGCCGAGGTGGGCGGATCACCTGAGGTCGGGAGACCAGATGGACCAACATGGAGAAAACCTGTCTCTACTAAAAATACAAAATTAGCTGGGCGTGGTGGCACACGCCTGTAATCCCAGGTACTTGGGAGGCTGAGGCAGAAGAATCGCTTGAACTCGGGAGGTGGAGGTTGTGGTGAGCCGAGATCGTGCCATTGCACTCCAGCTTGGGCAACGAGAGCGAAACTCTTGTCTCAAAAAAAAAAAAAGCCACGCAGCTTCTGTCTTGTTCACTGGGACCCTCTTAGAGCCCTGAAATGAGGTGCAAGAGGCCTGATTGCCCCGAGGCCACCATGTTGTGAGGAAGTCCAAGCACAAAGAGAGGCTACATGCGGGGATTCTGGCCAACAGTCCCAGCTGAGCCTAGCCATGGGTGCCAATCTGGGTGCCAGATATAGTCCTCCCAATTGAGGATCCAGAGATTGTGAAGCAGAAACGAGCTGTGTTAGGCCATTTTGCACTGCTATAAAGAAATATCTGAAAACTGGGTAATTTATAAAGAAAAGAGGTTTCCTTGGCTCTTGGTTCTGCTGGCTGTACAGGAAGCATGGCAACGGCATCTGTTTGGCTACTGGGGAGGCCTCTGGGAGCTTTCACTCACTGTGGAAGGTGAAGTGGGAGCTTGCACTTTGCATGGTGAAAGCAGGGACAAAACAGAATTGGGGAGAGCAGGAACAACCAAATCTCAGGAGTACTCACTATTGCGAGGACAGCACCAAGCCATGAGGGATCCGCCCCCATCACCCAAATACCTCCCACCAGGCCCCATCTCCAACACTGGGGTTTACATCTCAACATGAGATTTGGAGGGGATATCCAAATGATATCCCTGTGTGCCCATCCCTGTTGTGCCCATCCAAGTTCCCGCCCCACAGAACATGTTGGCCTAATAAAATTGTTGTTTTCAGCCACTAAGTTTGGAGTGGTTAAACAGCATCAGATGGCCATAACATCCTGCAATTTGGCACAGCCTACAAGCTTCTGGGCCCAAGAGATACCTGTTTTACTCTAAAAAGATGGATGTATGTCACTTCTTGGCTGCTTAGCTTCCATATGCTCCTCCTAACTCTTTTGAGAAAATCATTTAAAATTCTCTTCGTCTTCCCAGTAACATGGCCGATTAGATGGCCTAAACAGCCCTCTTAATAAAAAAACTAAAAATGCTGAAAAATTGGCCGGGCGCGGTGGCTCACGCTTGTAATCCCAGCACTTTGGGAGGCCGAGGTGGGCGGATCACGAGGTCAGGAGATCGAGACCACGGTGAAACCCCGTCTCTACTAAAAATACAAAAAAAATTAGCCGGGCGTGGTGGCGGGCGCCTGTAGTCCCAGCTACTCGCAGAGGCTGAGGCAGGAGAATGGCGTGAACCCGGGAGGCAGAGCTTGCAGTGAGCCGAGATTGCGCCACCGCACTCCAGCCTGGGTGACAGAGCGAGACTCCGTCTCAAAAAAAAACAAAAAAAATGCTGAAAAATTGCAAACATCTTTATAAACACACTGATGAGCAGGCATGAAAGTGAGGAATTTGTAAACATTTAAAAAAATAAAGTGAAATGGGCCAGGTGCAGTGGCTCATGCCTATAATCCTAGCACTCTGGGAGGTTGAAGAGGGTGGATTGCTTGAGCCTGAGTTTGAAACCAGCCTGGGCAACATGGTAAAACTCCATCTCTACAAAAAAATACAAAAAGTAGCCAGGCATGGTGGTGCATGCTTGTAGTCCCAGCTACTCTTGAGGCTGAGATGGGAGGACTACGTGAGCCCAGGAGGTGGAGGTTGCAGTGAGCTGAAGGCATGCCACTGCATTCCGGCCTGGCTGACACAGCCAGAGCCTGTCTCAAAAAATAAATAAATAAAGTGAGAGCTAGGATTCTGAGAATCGAGCAACAAACCTGACTTTTAGACTGCTAAATCCTAGAGCACATAAACTTCCACCTTGGCAGCTACCTGAAAGCAGTAAAGACAAACCCTAGGGCCTCCCAGTGGGTGGGGAATATTCTAGAAGGAAACACTTTCAGGACCCCAGTTTCCACCCTCAGTATAAGGCTAAATAATAAAAACCACCACACAGAAGGGAACAAAAAGAAAATATTTCTCTTGTGGATATTGTGACTTTAATCAAGCTCTAATCTCCTAGGAAGGTCCAAACCCCTTAGTACAACACAAAGGCAGCCACAACCTGGCCTTACCTCAAGATGGTTATTGGCCCCTAAACCTCATCCACAAGGCATTCATTTTGCTACTAATTCTTTTCACTTTTATCCTCTAGACTATGCCTTTGCATGTACCATTCTCTGTTTAGATCACACTTTTTTTTCTTAAGTATTTAAGTATACCAGTTATAGGAATCCTTTCCCACCTTTCCCGGCCATAGTTAATAGCTTCCTCCATTGTACCCTCATAGTTTGTTGAATGTGACAGAATTATAGAACATACTGCCTCTATTGTGATTTTACATTCTGATTTTTTCCATTGGACCAAGAGTACATCGGGGGCAGTAACTTACTCATATTTGTAACCGTGCCTTGCTTATGGTGAGCAATTTGGATTTTTTGAAAGAAAGTGTAGTCTTACGGAGACGGAGAGTAGAAGGATGGTTAACAGACTGGGAAGGGTTGGTGGGGTAGGGAAGTGGGGATAGTTAATGAGTACAAAAAATAGAATAAGAAATAGTATAACTAGTATTTGATAGCACATCGGAGTAACTGCAGCCAATAATATTGTACATTTTAAAGTAACTAAAAGAATATAACTGGATTGTTTGTAACACAAAGGATAAATGCTTGAGGTGATGGATATCCCATTTGTCCTGATGAGATTATTATGTATTGCATGCCTGGGTCAAAATATCTCAGGTGGCCCATAAATGTTTACACCTACTGTGTACCCACAAAAAACTTAAAAAAAAAAAACCCACTAATAAATTAACCTGGAAAAACGTAGTTTTGTTCCTGAAGTAGGATTTTATCATATTCTTTGTAATTTTCAGTCTTCTCTGAGATGTAGCTCAGTGGTTCCTAGCTTTAGCTGCACATTAGAGTCACCTGCAGCTCTTTTCAAACTGTCGCCCCACAGCTGGGCCTCAGGCATCAATGCCTAAAGCTCTGCGGGTGATTCCAGCTTGCAGCCAGGGCCCTTCCAGCAACTCCAAGGCCGGCTGGTGTGCGCTGAAGCTGTCGGGAGTCGGACCAGCTGCACAGTTAATACATATGTGTCCTAGGCTCCTCTCTCCTTCCAACTCAGATATGTGCACAAACCCTGCCTGGAACCGCAGCCCTGTTCTCAGAATCAGATTCCTGAAAGTGGGCAAGCGGAAGCGGAAATAAGCCCTCTCCCAACGCCAGCTGACTCGATTTCGTCTCGGTCTTCCCCAGGGCTGGGCACGGGGCACCATGATCAGAGAGACACATTCCCTGTGGACGGCGCTCCCATCGGATAACTGGAGGGACGCGACACTAGAGGCAGGCAGTACTTCAGGGTGATCATAAGTCTCCCAAACACCCACAACGGCTCGTCCTCCCAGCTAAGGCGACAACGCTGCCATTTTAGATCCTGTTCACCCACGCGAAGCCGGCGTTTGCACAGATTTTCGGACGTCATATTAAAGCGCACCGGGCGCCGAGACTTCTGGGAAATGAAGTCTTTGCGAAGGCCCCGCATTGATTGGGAGCGCGGGCTCCAGGACCCTTTGCGCAGGCGCGTTGGTTTCCCGACCTGAAGAGGCGCCGTCTTCCCGGGTCCCGAGCACTCTGTGCCGGAGGTGAGGGTTGTGGGTGTGTGTCTTCAAGGAGCGGAGTGAGCGCAGCAGCCGAGAGAGGGGACATGAGAACTTTGGGGAGGTGCTGTGGGAGCAAAACGGGGTGACACGGGCGAGGCCAGCCTGCAGAGCGTGTGTCGCGACGTCTCGGTGCGGACGGAAAGTTGTGCACCCACCCCCGTGTGTGCGTGTGTCCCGTGGGGTCTGGGCACCCATTGTGTGTCGGTCCCGGACTTTCAGGTTGGAGGTTCGGAGTCTTCCTCCGCCTCTCCCGTTTCTTCTTCCCGTAATGGGTGCTTAATGAACGTGGGTGGAATTAACACCAAATCTAGGATGCTGCCGCTTCCTCTTTCCCAGACAGCGCCTCAGATTGCCTCATTTAGCTCCCTGCCCTGGGCCTCCGCATGAGTGCTGGAGGGCTTCATGGAGGAGGTGGGATTTGACGTGAAAAAAAAAAGAACAACAAAACAAAAACCACGAAAGAAGCAGCTAAGCGTTAGGCAGATTTGAGCTGGAGATAGTTTTTACAGAAATGCAGGAACAGTGGTAGACAAGGTTGAAGAAAAGGTACGCTGGGAGCCAGGGCCCGGGACTCAGAGAATCAGGACAAGACTCAGTAGGCAAGGTGGCTTGTATAGGTGTGATCCAGGGACTGACACGAATGCAACTATTTGGGGACAGTTATTCTAGAGGTCACATTCAGGACTAGAGAGGGGAAAGGACCAGTAGCAGAGAGCCAGTTAGGAATATATGGTAGTTTTGAAGTAAGATGTTGTGGACCTGAATTATGGTGGTGGTAGTGAAAGGGAAGGATACAGATGACACTGCAAAAGAAGAGTCAAAAGGGCCTGGTGACTAGATTTGGGAGGACAGAGAGTGAGGTAAGAGTTTGAATTTGGGACACCTGGGAGAATAATAAAACATCGGATACAAATGTAAAGCCAGGAAGAGGCGTTGATGTGGGGAATTGCCTAAAGGAAGATAGTTTTGAGGTAATGGTGGAACGCCTAATTCAAGGTTTGCAGTCATTTGGAGATGCAGGATGAGTTTGGAAGAATGCAATACAGTTGTAGTGTCAAATTACAGGAAATGGACATCTGTAGAGTTTGAAAATGGAGCCCTGAATGTGGATGGACTTTCTGAGGGATGGCAAAAACGAAGAAAGTACGAAGACTGAGCTATGGGCAGCATCCATGTTTCCAGGGCAAAAGTGGGGAAAAAGAGTCACAGAAAGACAGCAATTTTCGTGGTTGGAAGAAAGGCTACTGCAGTATCATAGCAGTTACAGTAACCATTCGAATAAGCAGAAGCTTGTCAGAACAGTGAAAAGCTACAGAGAAACAGATAATATGGCCGAGCATGGTAGCTCACGCCTATAATCCCAGCACTTTGGGAGGCCGAGGCGGGCGGATCACGAGGTCAGGAGATTGAGACCATCATGGCTAACACGGTGAAACCCCATCTCTACTAAAAAATACAAAAAATTAGCTGGGCATGGTGGTGGGCGCCTGTAGTCCCAGCTACTCGGGAGGCTGAGGCAGGAGAATGGCATGAACCCGGGAGGCGGAGCTTGCAGTGAGCCAATATCGCGCCACTGCACTCCAGCCTGGGTGACAGAGTGAGACAAAAAAAAAAAAAAAAAAAAGAAATAAATAGAGATAATAAGATCAGAAATGCATTAGTAGGCCAGGCGCAGTAGCTCATGCCTGTAATCCCAGTGCTTTGAGTTTTCAAGCATGCCATTTCAGGTGCATGAGGGGCAAAAGCTGAAAAACAGGGACTGGAGAACAGTAAGTGGTAACAGTGTGGAGTCAGTAGGTTTGTATTACTCTCCAAATAGTTCGATCATGAAAGGAAAACCTAAATGAGAACCGTTTTGCTAGAAGGAGGTCATGGGATTCAGTGAAAATAGTTTCAGGTAAAGGAGGCTTGTATGTCTTTGAAGATGTCGAAAGAAAGTACTACTGGGGTGGAAAATGCTGAAAAAAAAAAAAAGACTGGGGGCTGGGCGCGGTGGCTCATGCCTGTAATCCCAGCACTTTGGGAGGGCAAGGCAGGCAGATCGTGAGGTCAAGAGACTGAAACCATCCTGGCCAAAATGGTGAAACCCTGTCTCTACTAAAAATACAAAAATTAGCTGGGCATGGTGGCGCGCACCTGTAGTCCCAGCTACTCAGGAGGCCGAGGCAGGAGAATCGCTTGAACCTGGGAGGCAGAGGTTGCTGTGAGCCAAGATCGCGCCATTGCACTCCAGCCTGGGCGACAGAACCAGACTCCGTCTCAAAAACAAAATAAACAAACAAAAAAAATGGGAAGTGCAGGGACAAATTCTGAGAGGAAGCAATGTGAAAAACAGTGGAACACAGGGTATAGGACACAAAGGTAAAGTCCTGGAGACAGACATTTCTGTCTTGTTGACCTCACACATCTCGCTGCCCTAGCACATAACAGCTACTTGGTACACATTCATCGAATAGTGGGACGAGTGGATGGGTTGCACTGGGCAGTAGAAAGGAAGAGAGCTTTTATTTGTTGAATGAACTGTATGATAAATGCTTTATATTAATGGTCTCACCATTTATAACTATGCTGTGAGCTAGGTAGTAAACAACTGTTGGCTTAAGTAACTCATCCAAGGCTTCATGGTTAATAATTCCATGCCTGTGGAATGCTTTCTACCATATAACCCTGCTTCCCTTGAAACTCATTCCCGGGAATCTTTGGTGTGGTAGAAGACAAAAGTTATGCGGAAATTGAATGGTACCCATGGAGGTTTGGAATAGCTATGTAGCTAAGATGGGAGCAGTAAAAGCTTTCTGGATGATGTCAAGGGCTCATTTGAAGATATAGACTGAATTTAGAGGACATTTTCTCCAGTGATACTCTGAGATCCAGGGATAGGAAAAGAGAACACAGAAGTGGAGGTGGTTCTTGGCTAGTGGTAACTGCCCGTTGAGTTTGGTGGATTTGAGAAGTCTTCAGTGTCAGTGAGCTTACTGAAGTGACTGCTGGTGGAGTCTAAACCTAATGGGGAGAGAAGTCTATGTGACAGGGAACCTATGGATGAGGAACACTTTGGGAATATCCACTGCTTAATAGCTGGGGAGCATATATGCTCACCACCATTTGTAATTTGTTCAGTGCTCTGTTTAATTAAAGTTGTAATCTAATAAACAAAACTTTGAAAATTGTCTTTAAACATTTAACACTGAGCAGTTTCGACTGCAGTTTTGGATATGGTTTGATTTGTTCAAAAAGTTCCAGTGCCTTAGACAAACATATACACATACTTTGACTCCACTTATTACTTACTTATTATTAATTTGACTCCACTTATTATTACTACACTTACATTTAAACCTACTCTAAAATAGCAACAACTCGGCCAGGCGCAGCGGCTCATGCCTGTAATCTCCGCGCTTTGGAAGGCCAAAGTGGGTGGATCACCTGAGGTCAGGAGTTCAAGACCAGCCCGGCCAAGATGGTGAAACCCTCTACAAAAATACAAAAATTAGCCAGGCATGGTGGCAGGCACCTGTAATCCCAGCTACTCAGGAGGCTGAGGCAGGAGAATCACTTGAACCCAGGAGGCAGAGGTTGCAGTGAGCCGAGATCATGCCATTGCACTCCAGCCCGGGCGACAGAGCGAGACCCTGTCTCAAAAAAACAAAACAAACAAAAAAATGCAGCAACTCAGTGTAATTAATATTTTCAGTACACTACCTTCCTAGAATTATAACATTACTTATTACATTAGCTTATACTAACTTTACTTAACACATTATTCTAAATGTGTTACATGTATTACCCTATTTAAGCATCAAGATAACTGCAAGAGATAGTACTTCTGTTATTCCAGTTTTGCAAACAGGCAGACTGAGACAGGTTAAGAAACTTTCCTGAGGTAGCACCGATAGGAAGAGGCAGAGGCGGATTTTGATTTCAGGCAGTCTGTCTCCAGAGCCTATACTCCCAATGACTACACTTTCCTGTATCTCCAAATGCTAATTTTGACTTCTTTCTAGGGCCTAAGGGTAATATTTGGATCCCCTCTTGGGATGGACGAATCTTAAAAGACCAAAAAGAAAAAGAATACTCTTAGACAACACACGTTGCATGCTCTGGTTATCAACTGACATGTCTTTGTTTCTATTTATGTTTATATCTGCCTCCTCTCAGCCAGATTCAAACTCTAATCTCTCCCCGTTAGGTTGGGGGTGTTTTTTGTTTGTTTGTTTTTTGCTTATACTTAGCTAAACTTGTTTTTCCAATAAGTTTTTGCTTTTCACATAGTTTTTGCAAATTGGTATTCACCCTCAAGGTAACATTCTTTTAAAATTTTGCTTGGCCAGTGTGAACCCATTGTTAAATAACCCTGAGCTGTCTGGCAACTTTTAACTCTAAGCTATAATGATTTATTTTCATGAAAAGATAGCATAGGTAACAGACCAATAGACTAGAAGAGAAAATCCCCAAATACCCAAGAATATGATAGACCTGTTATAGAATAGAGTTGAATGCTACCAAACAGACCAGTAAATATCTATTGATCTGGTCTTTTGACATTTTTGAAAACTTAATTGTTGCTTATTTCTGTCTTTGATTCATAAGTCTAGCTATAGGGAGACATCTCCTAAGGGAGAAAGGATGAAGTCTGCACAGTTACTATGCCTCTTTGGAACCAGAGGTTGGTTCATTGTTAGTAGAGCCCATTTCTCTTTCTACTTGATACTTACGTGTAGCCCCAGTACTGATTAGTCCTCCCTGTTTGGGGTATGTAGTTCTGTATCTAGAATTACCTGGTTTATTCCCATTCCAAATTTCTTTTTACATACTTATATGAGTAGATACAAGTATCTATCCCAAGGGTACATCTATACTTTATGAATAGTCATACAATTAATAGAAAAAAGTACCTTTTTATATAACTAAAGTTTTAAACGTTGCCTTCCTTGTATTAGAACTTTTATGGCATACTTTATATTAACTTTTCTATTTTGAGTATGAAACTCATAGTCCTTCAAAGTTCAAATTATTTTATTTAGCACTAGTGATTTTTATTATTTATCTGGCCAGTGGGAGCCAGAGTCATCTGAGTTTTCTTATTCAAAGATGTGCGGTCGGCTCAAATTCTGAATGTCCAAAAGTGTACTCATTGGTTTTCCCTTCAGTCCTCCTTCTCTATTCCTTATCTCCATGAACGGCATCGTTATCCATGCCACATTGGTAACCCGGGCATCATCTTTGCCCTCATCACCTTCAGCCTCTTCTTCCAGCCAGTGTATTGTCTGTTCTTTTTCTTTTTCCTTTTTCTTTTCCCCCGAGACAGAGTCTTGCTCTGTCACCCAGGCTAGAGAGCAGTGGCGTGATCTCGGTTCACTGCAACCTTTGCCCCCTGGGTTTGAGTGATTCTCCTGCCTCAGCCTCCCAAGTAGCTGGGATTACAGGTACCCGCCACTGTGCCTGGCTAATTTTTGTATTTTTAGTAGAAACGGGGTTTCACCATCTTTGCCAGGCTGGTCCTGAACTCCTGACCTCGTGATCCACCCGCCTCGGCCTCCCAAAGTGCTGAGATTACAGGTGTGAGCCACCGCACCCAGCCTGTCTGTTCTTCTTAATAGCTTGACAGCAGTTTCCTCCATTTCTGCTTTCACAGCTTTCATTCAGTTTGTCATCTTTCTTATTTAATTATAACACTCTCCTCAATGGTCTACTCACCTCCATTCTTTCCTTCCTGTAATCCCATCACACCACAGCCACTCAGTGTGGCATGGCTACCTGTGTTGGGGTCCCCAGGATCACCCCAGGTTCAGGGATTCACTAGAAGGACTTAAGACTCGACCCGCAGTTGTACTTCTGGCGAAGAGTATGATGATGACCCTGCAAGGATAGGCAGCCAGATCATAAGGGGAAAAGACAAGCTGAGTAGAGGAATACGTATATAGGCTTCCTTCTATTCTCTTTCTCCCATGAGGGTGTCACATGGAGCACACTCCTTCCCCTAGCAACGAAAATGCAGCAACAAGTGTGATGTCTGTGCTCAAGGAAGCTCATTGGAGACTCAGAGCCCATGTTTTTTATTGAAGGCTAGTCACATAGGCACCGTCTGCCTAACACATACCAAAATTCCAGACCCTCCAATAGGAGAGCACATGTTCACCGTAAACCACATTGTTTGCACAAATAGTTTAGGCATAGTAGACCACCATTATCTCTTAGGGAACTGGGGAACCCTCTCAAAATCGAAGTTTCCAGCTGCCAGCGAAGGGTCAGCATGCAAGCAGAACTTTCTAGGAATAGCAGTCTCAGGTCTGCTATAACTTTTCTGCACACCACCCTTCTTTCCTTCCTGTTATTTTTTTCTGTACACCAAAATAAGGACATACTGTTGTTGAAAAAAATATATAAAGAATGGTAAGAAAATAAAAATAACTTATAACTCACCACTCAAATTTCATTTACATTTTAATGTGTTTTTCCTTTTTCTATACATAATATGCATGTACAAATATGTAATTTTAAAAGTGTGCATTCTTCACTTAGTATATTTTGAATTTGTGGTTTTTTTTTTTTTTAGATGGAGTCTCACTCTTGTCACGCAGGCTGGAGTGCAGTGGCGTGATCTCAGCTCACTGCAACCTCTGCCTTCTGGGTTCAAGCGATTCTTCTGCCTCAGCCTCCGGAGTAGCTGGGGCTACAGCCACGTGCCATCATGCCTGGCTAATTTTTGTATTTTTAGTAGAGATGGGATTTCACCATGTTGGCCAAGCTGGTCTCGAACTCCTAACCTCAAGTGATCCACATGCCTCGGCCTCCCAAAATGCTGGGATTACAGGTGTGAGCCACTGTACCTGGCCGTTCTTTGTGGGTTTTTTTCAGTTGTTGATTTTTTTTTTTGTAAGAAACAAAGCATTACAGATAAAGCTGAAGTATCCTGGGTATCCTTCCCCAGTCTTATTTCCCTCTCTTCTCAGATATGTACACATTTGGTGCTTATTGTCCCATGTGTTAATAGATTTTTGTAGGTATTATCTACCTGTTTTTAAATTTTATATAAATATTATACAGTAAGTCATTCTATAACTTATTTTTTGCCCAGTAATTATGTTTTTGCAATTTATCTCTGTTAACATGAGATAATGTATAATATTCATATATGTATATATATTCACAAATCCTTTATCTGATTAACGGACATTGAAGTTGTTTGCAGTTTATCACTAGTGATCTTCTCCCCAGTGACTTGTAATGCCACCTCAGTCATACATCAGGCTTCCCTAATGTTTGGATGTGTTTTGGGATTTTCTGTTCTAGTCTATTGGTCTGTAATTGATGTGGCTATCTTTTCATGAAAATAAATCATGATAGCATAAAAGTTAAAACCTCCCAGGCAGACATGGATTCAAGTTCTACCTCAGATTCTTACAAAGCCTTAATTTCCTAATCTGTAAAATAGTGCCTACCTTATTGATTTATGAGGATGGAGTTAAATTAGCCTTATAAAAAGCACTTAGCACAATACCTGGCAAATAGAAAATACTCAATAATGCTAGTTGTTATTAAGATGATGGGTTTTTTTGTTTGGGTTTGGTTTGTTTGAGATGGACTCTCGCTCTGTCGCCAGGCTGGAGTGCAGTGGCACGATCTTGGCTCACTGCAACCTCCACCTCCCAGGGTCAACCAATTCTCCTGCCTCAGCCTCCCAAGTAGCTGGGACTACAGGCACACGCCACCACGCCCAGCTAATTTTTTTGTATTTTTAGTAGAGACGGGGTTTCA
This sequence comes from Hylobates moloch, assembly GCF_009828535.3. NCBI lineage: Eukaryota > Metazoa > Chordata > Mammalia > Primates > Hylobatidae > Hylobates > Hylobates moloch. The sequence goes on along the minus strand of NW_026652290.1, from coordinate 46,635,773 downwards.
CCATTTTGGCCAGGATGGTCTCCATCTCTTGACCTCGTGATCCGCCTGTCTCGGCCTCCCAAAGTGCTGGGATTACAGGCGTGAGCCACCATGCCAGGCCAAGATGATGTTTAATAGTGTTCCATTGTATGTATGGACTGGGCCATAAATTATTTAACCAAATCTCCAGATGTTTAAGGTATTCCAAATTTTTGCTGCCTTATTGAAAAGATTAAATGAGATAATACATATAAAGTGCTTAGGAAGTGCCCTGGAACATAGCTGTCAATAAGGGTTAGTGTTAATGATGAGTCATAAAAAGCTGTGTATATATTATTACTTATTTCCTAGTATAAATTCCTAGGAGAGAATTGCTGGGTCAAAGAGTATGTTTCAAGGCCCTTGATATAAGTCACAGTGATTTTTCTAAAGCACAGATGTGATGACATGTCCACACCCAAATCCTTCAGTAATCTCCATGCCTGTGGAGAAAGGGTCATGCAAAGCTCTCCTCGATGAAACTGGCCTCTACCTCTTTTCCCTCATCTTCCCCACAGCACTACTCACAGCCTAGACTTCTACCATTCTAAGCTAATTTTTGTTGTTAATCCTTTCCATATAAAGACATGCCTCCTTCTTTTTGAAAAACCTCAAGATTTAGAATGTTCTAGCTCCTCCCACAAATGAAAGCTTAGATCCCACTCCTGTCAAGAAAGCTGCAGTGTTCCTCCTTCTGTCCCTCCCTGCTGGGTTAGGTGAGCCTCTGAGGTGCTCTCATGGATTGCTGTGCATATCACTTTGCTGCTCTTAACGCATTCTGGAGTGAAATCTTAGTTCGTTTACTTGTTTGTTCTCTGTGCTAAGCTATAGCTTCTGGAGGACAAAGACAGTGTCTGACAGTTTTTCTGCGCTTGATATAAGTAGTTGGTGCTGAATAAATGCTGGTTGAATAGAAGGATGAATGAGTCACAAGAAGCAGTGACCATATCCCCTTGACTGTTGGAGAATGGTCAGTATACCACAAATATGCCTTTTCTTCCTCCTCACCAGGATCACACCATCTCCCAGCCACCCATAAATATGGGATTTAATGCTCTTGTTTTATTTTTCTATTTTTTATTTTTATAGAGACAGAGGTCTTGCTATGTTGCCCAGGCTGGTCTCGAGAACTCCTGGCCTCAAGTGATCCTTCCACTTCGGCCTCCCAAAGTGCTGGGATTACAGACATGCGCCACTGTGCCTGGTCTGTTGTTTTAGTTAGACTCTTTATTGTGAAAAACTGAGACTTAGCTAATCCCAGTAAAGGGAATTAGTGATAAGATCTTGCACAGAGCCCAAGAGGGTTAGAGTATTATGGCAATCTATGAATAAATAAGGCTGGTTTGCATGGAAATTGGAGCCCATGGGTGGTGCTAGGCGAGGTGAGGGCTTCCCCAGGAATTCTTAGGTCTTTGCGTCAGTGTTTCACCACTGATGGGACTGCACTGGGCTTCCCCCTGCCTGCCTCTGGTCCCGTGGTCTGTTATGACCTTTTCTCTACCTTTTACCTCCCATGTGCCCACGGGTCCTGCTGCTGGTAACTTTGGTTCCCCGATCCTTGTGGCTACTTCGGGACCTCATGATATCCTTTCAGCTCGTCACCCACTTGTCCTGACATTTCTTAGTTCACATTCCCAAGGAAGGATGTCATCTTTTCAAGCCAGATCACATCTCAGTCTACTAGTCGTATATGCATTACCCACCTGTGGCCTAATCAGTGTGGCTCCGGGAATGAGACACAGGGTCACATGGTACAAAACCTGGCTGCCCAAGGAATGCTCCTTTAGCAAGGGCTATGAGTGGGGTATTTTTCCTTTGAAGAGACTGGATTGTCTTTGATATGTCTTGTCCATGTAGTCATTTACAAAATTGCTTATGGCTTTTGCCCAGTAATCATTCAGGGCAATATTGAATGTGAATTTATACGTACTGTGTGAATCTTACACAGTTCTTGACTCTCAGGAATAGAACTCTGCCTCTAGCATCATGGTAAAAACCACCACCACATCGTGGTCTAATTCGCAATTCCATGGTTGTTGGCTCTAATTCTGGGGTGGTCTGGGATTGTTCCTGGCCTTGCTTTACTTGGACCCCCTTTTGTAAGGTATCGAGAATGACATATCCCCCTGGTATGTGCTTCATGGGTCAAAAGACTATGCGACAGGACTAGTCTTTCTCCTACCTTCTTTCTCACCCCCCACTTCTGCCTCATTAGGACTCTGCCCTTGTCCACAAGGAGAGTACACAGGAGAGAATGGCTGCTGTGTCTCCAACCACCAGATGCCAGGTGAGGTGGACTTTTGTGTTTCTGAAATACTCCATTCGTCTCCAGAATGTAACCACTTTTCTTTCTCTATCCTGGAGCCTCTTTGAGCAGACCCAGACAGGCAGATGAAGGACTCCATAGGGAGTATTTCTTTCCTATTTGACTTGAGGTATCCTTTAGTGACCTTTTCTTGCTGTGAGCATGTGCCCATTAGCTTGTCACCAGGCTTAAAACTCCTGGAGCCTTCACTGTGAGTGATTTTGCCTAGACGCCAATGGTAGGGTCTGATTGGAAGGTTTGGGGAAGAGTGGGCTGGTTCTGGTCCTGACTGTCCCTTTGGTACATTCATGTGTGGACTGAGAGGAGGCCCCAGTGTTCCAGGGAGTGTGGGGCTAGGCTGGGGCATGTGATACACACTGTAGAGCACCTCTGTGGGGTGCTAAGAGCCCTGAAGAGAGTCTCCTGTGCTAGAGACTGTGTGGCTTGCTCCATTCCTGCCCGAGGGCAGAGTCTTAAATTCTGCACCCTGGCCTAGAACTTTTGCAGACACACTGGAGACTCCTCTGAAGTTTTACAACTGGAGGTAAAGAGATGCAATCTTACAGAATTACAGAGCATTAGAATGAAATGAGAGGGATCCTACAGATTATCTAATCAACACCATTATTCTAAGGATTTGTAAAAAAAAAAGACAATTGGTGAAATTTGAGTAAGATTGTAGATTAGATAATAGTATAAGATCAATGCTATTTTCTCCATTTTTTATAGTTATACTGTGATTATAACAATAGTACGTCCTTGTTTTTACAAAATACACACTGAAATATTTAGGATTAAAGACACATGATGTTGACAAGTTAGTCAAGAGGCCTAGGGAAAAGATAGGAGAATGTGTATCTAGAGAGAGACAGAAAAATAAAGTAAATGTGGAAAATGTTGACAGTTGAGGAAGCCAGGTGAAGGGTACACAGGAATTTTTTTGTGCTGTTTTTAGAAGTCTCAAAAAAGAGTCTGATATTCAGAAGCTCAGCTGTAAGTATAGTGGTGTGAGATTCTGACCAAGAACTTCATGTCTTGGGTGATAAGGCCACTTTTCCCAAATGCTTTAAAGTTCTACTCAGTCAGAACTGTTTTTCTTCCCTCCCACCATGCGTCCTCCAGGGCTGTCATCTTTGCCATTTTTGGTCTGGTCCAAGTAAAGAGAAGGGTTAAGAGTAAGGGAGAATGTGATTGTATTTTCAGGAATCAGTGACATTCGAAGACGTGGCTGTGGTTTTCACAGATGAAGAGTGGAGTCATCTGGTCCCCATACAGAGGGACCTCTACAAGGAGGTGATGCTGGAGAACTATAACAGCATTGTGTCATTGGGTAAGGGGAGCCTCCATGAGGAGGTACAGTTTGTACTATGCTAATGTGGGGCTGAGAGGGCTGAGGAATTAATACCGTTCTCCTCCCTGCTGAGTTCTGAGCCACCTGAGAGATAAAGTAAGAGTCAAAAGATGTGGCATCAGAGTACAGCAACAGCGGGCTCAATACTGAACCCCAGCATTGGGCAGACATGCCCGACGACCATAGGCTCTCTCGCTCAGCAGCCTGCCCCGGCAAAATGCAAGGAGGGCCAGCGAAGGCTGAGGGACAGAGCGGAATGTGTGTTAGAGGCAGGGAGCTGGCTCTCCAGAGGGGCAGGCAGAAGACGCTGAGTTCCATATGCCCAGTTCTTCTCCCAGTTCGCCAGTCAGGTAACTCAGCTCACCCAGAGGAGTGTGTGCTGGGGTAGGGGCCATCTTGTCGGAATTCGGGGTTGTGCCTCTGAGGTCACCAGATACATGTTTGGTTTTGAATATTTGTCTTAGGTACAGTCTTAGATGCTCACAGAAGACACTTTGTAATTATAGAGACTTGTGTGACAAAGAGAAAGTTAAGAGTCACTGCTGATTCTGGTGTTAGTGAAAAGTAAAGTTAGAGAACCTCTCAGGAGCTTCACGAGAGGCTGAGAGAGTGCCCAGATTGAGAAGCCGGCTTAAAATAAGCAGCAGATGGCAGTAAAAGTCACATTGCAAATTTCCTACCAGGCAGGTCAAAAAGTGAGTGCTAACACCCCCCAGATTAACTTAATCAGGCCAATTGTCTCCCAAACAGAATGGAATATTCAGGAGGCATCAAAGGAGCATTTGTTACAGGCTTTAGCAGATGGTGTATTGAGGAACATAGAACCCCTGAGGTCAGGGACAGAGAGCCACAGGGAGATGCTGGGTGTGGCTGTTTTGTCAACAGAGAATCCACATAAAACCCAGCAGACAATCCTTGGGCCCAATAAGAAAGTGCCTCTTTCCCAAGTTGGGGCCTCAACAAAAGGGAAGTTTAGAGCCCAAGCCTATTTCCAGGATCTATTTTTTAATATAACCAAAAATGGATAGATTTGCTTCAGGGAATTTATCGTAAGGAAATAATAGGACTAGCAGTCCATGGTGTATGCGGATGTTCATCCCACTATTGTTTATTAATAGCAAAACATTAAAAATGGTCTAAATTTCTATCATAAGGGAATTCATTAAATAAATTACGTTATTCATACAATGTCATATCCCGTAGCCATTACAATGGTGAGGTAGATCAGTGCTGATTGAAATAAAATAGTATTTTAAATTTATTATGTGAAAAAAAATCAAGTTTACAAATCAGCATCATTTCATTATCTAGGTTTGTTTTTGTTTTGTTTTGTTTTGTTTTGTTTTGAGACAGAGTCTCACTCTGTTGCCTAGGTTGGAGTGCAATGATGCAAATCTCGGCTCACTGCAACCTCCATCTCCAGGGTTCAAGCAATTCTCGTGCCTCAGTCTCCCAAGTAGCTGGGATTACAGCCATGAGCCAACACGCCCTGCTAATTTTTGTATTTTTAGTAGAGATGGGGTTTCACCATGTTGGCCAGGCTGGTCTCAAACTCCTGACCTCAGGTGATCCACTCATCTCGGCCTCCCAAAGTGCTGGGATTACTGGTGGGAGCCACTGTGCCCAGCCTCATTATCCAGTTTTTAACAGAATGTATCTATGGATATCTTTGGATATCTGAATAGAAAGAAAGAAAATACACTGTACGCAAGGTGATTTTTTCTTTTTGCTTGTATACACTTCTAATTTTCCTAGAATGACTCGGACAGACTTGTTTCAATGAAAGCATAATGCTCAAGGCAAACAAATAAACAAAAATGGGCAGTTTGGATACACTTTTTACTCAAAGTGACTTAATTTCATTCTCATCTCCCCTAAGCCAATGACCTTCATCCTACCAGTGCTAACACTGGGAACTTCCCATTCACTTCACGGGGAAGAATAAACACGTGAATCCACACAGGTTCTCTCAACCTTCTGACCTTGTGCCACTTGCTCCTTTTATAGCCTCAGTGCTGGCCTCCGTCCAAAGGTTCCTCTGCTTTGGACTCTGCATTCTTGGCTTGTGCGTTCTGCCTTCTGCATTTTCTCTCTAAAAGACTTAGATGCTGTGGCCAGGCACAGTGGCTCATGCCTGTAATCCCAGCTCTTTGGGAGGCCGAGGCAGGTGGATCACCTGAGGTCAGGAGTTTGAAACTAGCGTGGCCATGATGGCAAAGCCCCATCTCTACTAAAAATACGAAAATCAGCCAGGTGTGGTGGCACCCGCCTGTAATTTCAGCTACTCGGGAGGCTGAGGCGGGAGAATCACTTGAACCTGGGAGATGGAGGTTGCAGTGAGCCGAGATCAGGCCACAGCATTCCAGCCTGGGCGACAGAGTGAGATGCTGTCTCAACAACAACAAAAAAGTCTTAGAGGCTGGGATTGAGCTTTGGGAGAGTGATATTATTTTCATCACACACAGCCACCTGCTTTGTTTCTTTCTCTTTGGGCAGGCCTTCCAGTTCCTCAACCTGATGTGATTTTCCAATGGAAGAGAGGGGACAAGCCGTGGATGGTAGATCTTCATGGGTCTGAGGAGAGAGAATGGCCAGAGAGTGTCTCTCTAGGTAACTGAGTGTGAACAGGACAGAATGGAATTTTGTTTGGCTTTTTGTTATTTGGGTGATGGGGGAAATAACAGGTATCATCTTTCTCTCAAATTCAAGTCTTCTGCTTTATTATTTATTGTATATCACCCAATAGCTTTCATTTTTTTCCCCTACACCTTAACGTATTATTCATCTATATTCACCAAGTGTTACTTTCTCACATCTGTAACGTTGTGCACTCACACTTTGCTATTTCTTTTTTTTTTGAGACAGAGTCTCGCTCTGTTGCCCAGGCTGGAGTGCAATGGCGCTATCTCGGCTCACTGTAACCTCCACCTCCCAGGTTCAAGCGATTCTCCCTGCCTCAGCCTCCCAAGTAGCTGGGATTACAGGCGCCTGCTACCACACCTGGATAATTTTTGTATTTTAGTAGAGACGGGGTTTCGCCATGATGGCCATGCTGGTCTCAAACTCCTGACCTCAGGTGATCTGCCCACCTTGGCCTCCCAAAGTGCTAGGATTACAGGTGTGAGCCACCGTGGCCGGCTACACTTTGCTATTTCTATTGAGTGCCATCCTGTCCATTAGGCATGCTCTCCTGATTGTCCTGGCCGTGCTCCTACTGGACATCTTCCTGTTTTCTGAGGTGTCCACCATCCATTCTGTTCCCTGCCACCTTCTTCACTCCCAGGTCTTAGTCCCTCCCTGCAGTGTAAGACTATCTGTGGGAGCAAGCAATGCAGTGACCATACATTACTTTCAGACTCATCGGAGCATCTCTTCTTTCTGTAATATTTCCTAGCCCAGGAAAAAAACTGCATCTGTTTTCTGTTTGTTCCAGACTGGGAAACTAAGCCTGAGATTCATGATGCTTCAGACAAAAAATCAGAAGGATCATTGAGGGAATGCCTTGGAAGGCAAAGTCCTCTGTGTCCTAAATTTGAAGTTCATACACCCGATGGCAGGATGGGAACAGAAAAGCAAAGCCCTTCAGGGGAGACTCATAAGAAATCCCTCTCCCGGAACAAAGGCTTGCGGCGAGGGTCAGCCCTGCCCAGGGAAATTCTCACTAAAGAGAGACACCAGGAATGCAGTGACTGTGGGAAGACCTTTTTTGACCACTCATCCCTCACCCGCCATCAGAGGACTCACACTGGGGAGAAGCCCTACAACTGCCGCGAGTGTGGGAAAGCCTTCAGCCACAGGAGCAGCCTCAGCAGACATCTGATGTCACACACTGGGGAGAGCCCCTACGAGTGCAGTGTGTGCGCAAAAGCCTTCTTTGACCGCTCGTCCCTAACTGTCCATCAGCGAATTCACACTGGAGAGAAACCCTTTCAGTGCAACGAGTGTGGAAAAGCCTTTTTTGACCGTTCATCCCTTACTCGACACCAGAGAATTCACACTGGAGAAAGTCCTTATGAATGTCATCAGTGTGGGAAAGCCTTTAGCCAGAAAAGCATTCTTACTCGCCACCAGCTAATCCACACTGGCAGGAAGCCTTATGAGTGTAACGAGTGCGGGAAAGCTTTCTATGGTGTCTCGTCACTGAATAGACATCAGAAAGCTCATGCTGGAGACCCTCGCTATCAGTGTAACGAGTGTGGCAAAGCTTTCTTTGACCGCTCATCCCTTACACAGCATCAGAAGATCCACACTGGAGACAAGCCATATGAATGCAGCGAGTGCGGGAAAGCCTTTAGCCAGCGGTGCCGGCTCACGCGGCATCAGCGTGTCCACACGGGAGAGAAGCCCTTTGAATGCAGTGTGTGTGGGAAAGTTTTCAGTTCAAAATCTTCTGTTATTCAACATCAACGGCGTTACGCCAAACAGGGAATAGACTGAGTTGGGCAAAAGCTTGGGTAGGACAAGACTTCCATACAAATTTGAGATAGATCTCCCCTATCTTAAAGCTGCCATTTGCTCATTCTACCCACTCTGGCTGCTGTTGTCCTGTCCTGCTTCTGCGCCAGAGCATTTAATAAGCACTCCCTTCCTGCTGTGTTATAGAACTGTAGGGGAGGCCATGGAAATGACTCTAAAGATACAAAATTTTGAAGAGGTTTGTCAGACAATAGGATAGATGTTAGGAAGAGACACACTTCTTGTCTGAGACCTAGGCCCCAGGTATCACTGCACTTGAAGAAACTGGAGGCTGCAACAGGAGGGAAAGGCAGAATGATATCAGAGCAGTACTATCTTTTTTTTTCAGAACAGTTGTTTTGATGGCTGTTAGTCCCCCTCTCTTGGAGCTTTTTGGGACACTAATGTTGTTCTCTTGTGTCCCAGCTTTTAGATCTCTTACTTCCACTGCTAGTAGCTAGTACTTACTGAGCACCTGCGATGAGGTAAAGACTCAGCTAAGGGTTTTACAGGAAGTAGATTAGTTGATCCTGTCACCAACCATATGAAGTAGGCACTGTTACCACCTGCATCTCCAGATGAGCACCCTGAGGTTTAGAGAGATTAAATAACTTGCCCAAGGTGAACCAGCTGGTAAAAGGTGATGCCAGGTCTTGAAGACAGGTCCACCTTCAAAGTCTATTCTCTTTACCATTATGCTCGATGGTTTGTTTGTTTTATAATTTATGTATATGTATTATCCTCTCAGCTAGGTTGTAAGCACTTGGAGGTGTGACTTACAGGTCTTTGTATCTCACACAGTGCCTTGCTAATAGGTGCTCAATAAATATTTATATGAGTTAATGACTCTTCTGCTTACCAAATTCTCTCCATTCAAAACACCTCTTGGATTTGCATACTTTCTCTGAATTCACAGCCCAGCCTATACTTGTATCATCCCCAGCTCCCACTCCCGGCAGCAGTAGCTTCCTAATTCCAGTTCTTCCTGCTTTATTGAAGAGGGATGTGCTAAGCTGTGGTACAGTAACAAGCCCACAGAGAGCTATGTCTCCCTTAAAACCTGACGAGAACCACTCTGTCTTATTCTATCCTAATTGTTTGGAACATCTGGCTTCCAAAGTCACCACAAGGGAGGAAGAGAAAGCTAGAGGAATTTGTAGGATATTTTCTTAGACCCAGGCTTACATCACTTCTGTGCACATCTAATAAGCCAGAACCCAGCACCTAGAAGCTAGGAAAGTAAACAAGCACCTCGAAAGTTGGTTAATACCAAGAGCCTCTATCACAGTTACATTTTGCATATTACTGTTCAGCCAGTCTTTGCAAATGACCCCTTCCTGCCCATCACTGCCTTCCTGAAGACCTAAAATAGCTCCCTATTTAGTGAAAAATTATCTCAATATTTAAGGTCTGCCTTAACATGATCCCCATTGCTGAACTTTACCTCCTGATCCAAAAACTCTTCTCTTCCCTGGGCCCAGTCCTATCTTTTTTTTTTTTTTGAGACAGAGTCTCACTCTGTCACCCTGGCTGGAGTACAGTGGCACAATCTCCGCTCACTGCAAGCTCCGCCTCCTGGGTTCACGCCATTCTCCTGCCTCAGCCTCCCTAATAGCTGGGACTGCAGGTGCCCGCCAACACGCCCGGCTAATTTTTTGTATTTTTAATAGAGACGGGGTTTCACCATGTTAGCCAGGATGGTCTCAATCTCCTGACCTCGTGATCCGCCCGCCTCGGCCTCCCAAAGTGCTGGGATTACAGACGTGAGCCACTGTGCCCGGCCTATATTTTTATTTTTATTAAAGGTTAGGCACTAGATGACCTTGACTCTAGGCATCTGCATTCTCTTGCTCTTTGCTTAGGGTGAAGCTCAGAAAAGGACTTGGTTCTGAAAGGCTGTCTGGAGTTAGATTGTCCTACGTGATTCCCAGTGAATTTAGATGAATTTCCTCTGGAAGTTCAAGTGAGATTCGAGAAGCTGAATTACCAAACAGACCCTCCCCAACCTACTAACGACCCTGTTACTCTGTTCACCCTAGAGCAGACAAACGGCAGGGAAGACTTGATCTGTGGACTTTTGAAAGGAACTTGAGGAAAAACGTAACAGAATCTATAGGTGCGGACAATATGTGATATTGCTAAATAATGTCAAGTAGGAAACAAAAGAGACTATTGACAAACTTTTGGCAGATGACTGTCTCTGGGAGTTCTGAATTTTTACTGTGTTGTTAAAAGTAAATTGAGGGTCAGGTATTTCTCTAATACATTCTACCATTTTCAGCAAGATGAGATTGGAACAAATTTAGGATTCCAATGGACATCTTTTTTACTCTAATACCCTTAGAAAAGATACCAATGGAATTTTGAGCACAGTGGTAATGGAGACAGAGTGGGGACGTGGATTTGATAGTTTTCCCTTTGTTTCCCATTTAAATTTGGTTATCAGAGCTTTTTTTTTTTTAATGTGGATACTGTTCCACTTCCTTCTAAAAACAGGAAATGGCCGTTTTACCTTTTAATTAATATCTCCCAATATGGCATGTAGTAGTGGAGACCTTAAATTTTGAGGTATTGGCTTCACCTAATAGCCATTAGTAGGATCAAATCTTGGAATTAGAAATTGGTCAAATTGGAAGAATATCAGCATTCTTAAGGTATAAAGCAAAAATGGCTGGATAGTGTTTGCAGGGGTTTGAGCCTCAAAGAAATGAAGTCATATCACTGATGTCAAGCTTTAAAAGGAGTTTCAAGGAAATATTACTGATGACAAGTTTTTGTTTGTTTCGTTTGAGACAGAGTCTCACACTCTTGCCCAGGCTGGAGTGCAGTGGCGTGATCTCGGCTACTGCAACCTCTACCTCCCAGGTTCAAGCAATTCTCCCACTTCAGCCTCCTGAGTAGCTGGGAATACAGGTGCCCACCACCATGCCCGGCTAATTTTTTGTATTTTTAGTAGAGACGGGGTTTCACTATGTTGGTCAGGTTGGTTTTGAACGCCTGACCTCGTGATCCACCCGCCACCGCTTCCCAAAGTGCTGGGGTTACAGGTGTGAGCCACTGCACCCGGCCAAACTCTAAGTTTTAAGAGAGAATTGAGTGCTTGCCACACAAAGGCACAGAAGCATTCCATGAATCAAAAGAAAGGTTGGCAATGCTAGAGAATCTTGCGATGGAAAGAATATGGCAGATGGCAGAAAGCTGGGCACCGCAGCCTGGCACAGTTGGCAGGCCAACCAATCCCAGAAATGCATCTGGGGTGTCACGATGCCAGGGTGGCCAGCGGGAGAGTTGGCCAGCTTCTGGGCTCAGGCACACCCACCCCCTCCTCCCCAGGCCTGCATTTCTAAGAATAACCGCCTCTGCAAGTCTTACATAATAAATCACACAGAGCTGAAGAAGGAAGCAAAGATACCAGGTGCCAGCCATTAGGCAAGATAAATATGTTCATTTTCAATAACCAGCTAGAACCGATTCCTCAGGAAGTCTAAGAGATTGACTGCAGTGGATGTCAAGTTCCTAAGTGGTCGATGTCACTGAGGCAAGACTCCTGTGGTAAAAACAAAGTTAAAGTAGGTATGTTGAGTTGGGTGATGGGGATCCTAGTGAGGGGGCTTCTCTGAAATGCTTTTACAAGGGTTTGAGTGGATTGGGAAATGTATATACAGATTGACCATTATAATTTGAAATCCAAAATGCTCCAAAATGTGAAGATTTTTGAGTGCTGAGCTAAAGCCAGAAGTGGAAAATTCCACATCTGATCTCATGTGATGGGTCACAGGAAGATCAAGATTTAACGGGTGTGAAGACAGGACGAGGCTTCAAAGGAGAATGAGTAGATAGAGATAGAGAGGTCAGAGAAATGCCAGGGGACAGCCGTGTCACAGAAGTCAAAAGATTTTCAAGAAAGAGGGAATGGTCAAAAAGCACTCAAAGTTGCCAAGTAATCAAGGAAGACAAAGCCTGAGAAGGCTCCACTGGAGTTTATCAGTGACATTTAGCAGTGATATTTATGGAGTTAGAAAGATGATGATATATTGTGAAATGATAAAAGCAGGTTACAAAATGTTTGGAACTTGAATACATTTACAATATAGTTCCACATATATGCATAGAAAAAGAAGGACCAACACCAAGATATTACCCCTAATTATCTTTGACTAGAAAGCTTATATACTTTTTGTTTTTCTTTTTTTTTTTGAGATGGAGGCTTGCTCTGTCGCCCAGGCTGGAGTGCAGTGGCACGATCTCAGCTCACTGCAACCTTCACCACCCAGGTTCAAGCAATTCTCCTGCCTCAGCCTTCCCAGTAGCTGGGATTACAGGCATGTGCCACTACATCCAGCTAATTTTTGGTATTTTTTTTAGTAGAGACGGGGTTTCACCGTGTTGACCAGGATGGTCATGAACTCCTGACCTCAGGTGATCCACCCGCCTTAGCCTCCCAAAATGCTGGGATTATAGGCATGAAGCACCATGCCAGGCCAGTTTATACACTTTTCTTTATCTCTCTTTTTTTAAATTTTATTATTATTATACTTTAAGTTTTAGGGTACATGTGCACAACATGCAGGTTTGTTACATATGTATACATGTGCCATGTTGGTGTGCTGCACCCATTAACTCATCATTTAGCATTAGGTATATCTCTTAATGCTACCCCTCCTCCCCCCACTCCACAACAGTCCCTGGTGTGTGATGTTCCCCTCCCTGTGTCCATGTGTTCTCATTGTTCAATTCCCACCTATGAGTGAGAACATGTGGTGTTTGGTTTTTTGTCCTTGTGAGTTTGCTGAGAATGATGGTTTCCAGCTTCATCCACGTCCCTACAAAGGACATGAACTCATCGTTTCTTATGGCTGCATAGTATTCCATCTCTTTTTTTTTTTTTTTTTTGAGACATAGTAGCACTCTGTCACCAGGCTGGAGTGCAGTGGCGCGATCTCAGCTCACTGCAACCTCCGCCTCCCAGGTTCAAGTGATTCTCCCACCTCAGCCTCCCAAGTAGCTGGGACTACAGATGTGCGCCACCACGCCCAGCTGATTTTTTGTGTTTTTTGTAGAGACAGGGCTTCACCATGTTGGCCAGGATGGTCTCAATCTCTTGACCTCATGATCCGCCCACCTCGGCCTCCCAAAGTGCTGGGATTACAGGTGTGAGCCACCGTGCCTGGCCTATCTCCTTTTTATACTTCCTAGTTGTCTCCAGTGAACATGGAATGTTTTAAAATATTTTTAAAACTGCAAATAAAATGAGGAGGCACATTTTAAAATATATGGAGTAATGAACACCAAATTTAGTACAGTGGTTACCTCATGGAGGGGAAGAGAGGAGATGAGGGAGGGGCTTCAATCTTAGTGTTAATGTTTATTTCTTAAATTAGGTGGTGGGTCCATAGGTGTTTGCTTTAGTCTTTATGCTTCTTGTATGTCTTATGCATTTCATAATGCATTTAGAAACTAAATACGGAAAATGAAGGCTTTATAAATTTCACTATTTTACTTTTCTTTTTTCTTTTTTTTTTTTTTTTGAGACAAAATCTCTTCTTGTCCCCCAGGCTGGAGTGCAGTGGTGCAATCTCGGCTCACTGCAATCTCTGCCTCCCAGGTTCAAGCGATTTTCTTGTCTCAGCCTCCTGGACAGCTGGGATTACAGGCGCCCGCCACCACGCCCAGCTAATTTTTGTATTTTTAGTATAGACAGCGTTTCACCATGTTGGCCAGGCTGGTCTTGAACTCCTGACCTCAGGTGATCTGCCCGCCTCAGCCTCGCAAAGTGCTGGGATTACAAGTGTGAGCCACCGCGCCCAGCCTATTTTACATTTTTAAAAGCCAAAGCCATCATAATTTATCTTTTTAAGGATTTCTAAAAAACTGTTTATTGATGATTATAGTTGTTTTATATTATCTAAAACTCTTCCACTTGAATTTGTATTTTCATCAAAATCAACAAAATTGCACAGAAATATAATTAATGGATACAAATTCATTATTTTTAAAGCTATAAAAGAAAATGGCTTCATGGGGTTGTTCCTGAGGTGTGGAACCTTCTCCATATTCCACTGCTCTAAGCCAAGAACTTTCCCTCAACCCACAAGAACACCAGGTCCATATGGGGGACATTCCCAGATAGTCATCAGGGAAAGAACACGTGAACCACTTCAAAGAGACCTAACTCAGATTTTCTAGAAAGTTGCCCTGACTTCCCTTCAGCTGTGTATGTGATTCTGGAAAGTAGCATATGCTTTCTGGACAGTTTCATGTTCCCCCCTAGAAAGTAAGGCACTGTTACTAAACCCTGAGGGGGCCATGGGTTTCTATCCTAAACAGCCATTTCTCATTCTGTTCTTTGTGAACAGGACTTTTATTTCCTAAACCCGATGTGATTTTCCAGTGGAATGGAGGTGGAGAGCCGTGGAAACTTGATATTCAGGAAGGTGAAGTGAGAGAGGGTGCAGGAAGTACTTCCGTAGGCATGTGTGGATGGGCAGATGGGATTTAGTGGAAGGTTCACATAGAGACCCCTCCTTGGGGTCTCATAGGCCTATGGAGATGGTCATGGCCATACTGGGCCTTTGCTGCAAAAACTTGTGCTCCAGATAGCCACGTGGCTTTCTTGTCACCTTTTCCAAGTCTTTGCTCAGATGTGCCCCCTTCTCAGCCAGGTTTTCCCTGGCCATCCTGTCTAAAAACAGAACTCTCAGCCAGGCAAATTGGCTCACACCTGTAATCCCAGCACTTTGGGAGGCCGAGGCCGGTGGATCACTTGAGATCAGGAGTTCAAGACCAGCCTGGCCAACATGGTGAAACTCTGTCTCTACTAAAAAAATACAAAATTAGCTGGGCATGGTGGCTCATGCCTGTAATCCCAGCTACTTGGGAGGCTGAAGCAGGAGAATCACTTGAAGCTGGGAGCTGAGATCATGCCATTGCACTCTAGCCTGGGTGACAGAGACTCCATCTCAAAAATTAAAAAATAAAATAAAATAAAACATAACTCTCGCCATCCCTTCTACACTTCCCAGCCTCTGCACTCCCAGCTGTCTTCCCAGGTCTGTCTTCCTGACATTTTTACTTTTTAATTTTGTTTACTGTCTGTATGCACCTACCCCTAATTAAAATGTCAACACCACCAGAGATATTTTGTTTTATGTTCTCGCCTACTGTCTCAAAACACTACCTGGTACACAGCACACACACAGATACTGTCAGATGAGTGACAAAGTGGAGCTGTCCACAGCAAGGCCCTTCCTGTTTGTTTTTCTTGGGGGTGGTAGTGGTGAGGGGTGAGGGTGGGAGAGGAGAGGGTTGAGACACACCTTTATTTCAACTCTGATAACACTTTCTCATCTTTCCTGCTTATTTATTTATTTATTTATTTTGAGATGATGTCTCACTCTGTCACCCAGGCTGGAGTGCAGTGGCACGATCATGGCTCACTGCAACCTCCACCTCTTGGGTTCAAGAGATTCTCCTGCCTCAGCCTCCCAAGTAACTGGGACTACAGGCACCCGCCACCATGCTCGGCTAATTTTTATATTTTTAGTAGAGACAGGGTTTCACTGTGTTGACCAGGCTGGTCTTGAACTCCTGACCTCAGGTGATCTGCCAGCCTCAGCCTCCCAAAGTGCTGGGATTACAGGTGTCAGCCACCATGTCTGGCTTCTCCTGCTTATCTTTTACCGTACGACCTTCCTTTTCCTTTTAGATCCACTCAGTAGTCACAGGCAGCTACTTTCCTAGGAGCTAGCCTGTCTCCCTACTTATTCCCTGATGTTTACACTCCTCTTCCTGTAGCAAGCTGCCCTGGTCATTCCCTCTTCTATAGTTCTATGCATATCTCCTATTTTTCTTCATATACCTCTTTTCGAAATGCTCTTCTTTTGGCTGTTCACATGATTAACTTCTTTCTTTCAGATCTTAGTTTAAACATCAGTTCTAGATGACCACTCTTAAGGATCTCTCTGAAGCCCCTACTCCAACTCCCGCTCATTATTTCCTTCACTGCACTCATCACCATCTGTTATATTTTGTTTGTTTCTTTGCCATCTGTGTAGTAGAATATAAGCATCATGAGGGCAGGGACTCTGGCTGTCTTAGGCATTCGTGTTTCAGTGACTTACTGTGCCCAGCACTTAACAGGCACACTAAATGATAAATAGCTAATGCACGAATAACTGAAACGTGTTTAGTGGGCTAAATGCCCACTTTCCACTTCTAATCTCTATTTCTCTTTTCCTTTGCTATTTTTCACTCTGTCCCTGTTGTTTTTCTTTTAAGGAGCTACCAATCAGTCAGCCAGTATTTTGTGTTTGTTCTTAACACACACAATACTTTCTTCTTAACTAGCACTCAAAGCTTTGATCTCTATTTGCTATTTATTTTAGACCAGAAGACTAGATCTAAGAGCCAGGACTCTGCTCAAAGGCAGGATGTTTCTTAAAAAATAAAATCACTAAATACATTAATGAAAACCTCTGAAAAGATTGTCCACTGGGTCCTGCACTTATCCCTGAAAAGCCTGAGGGCAGAAAGAAGAAAAACCATTCAGGGAAACGTTGAAGAAATCTGCCCCCAAGGAGAAGGACTGAGGCAAAGATCTACTCCTGCCAAGAAAACCAACAGTAAGGGGAGGAACTTCGAATGCAGCATGTGTGGGAAGACCCCGTATAACCACGTATTTGTCATCCACCATCAGAAGACTCACAGTGGAGGAAAGCCCAATGACTGTCAAGAATGCAGAAAAGCCTTCAGCTGCAGGAGTCTTAAGAAAAACCTGATGTCAGCGGTGGTTCATGCCTGTAATCCTAGCACTTTGGGAGGATCACTTGCACTTAGGAGTTTGAGACCAGCTTGAGCAACATAGTGAGACTTTGTCTCTATAATATTAATTAAAAGTGAAAAAAGAAACGCCTGATGTCACACACTGGGAAGAGCCCCTTTGAATGCAATGAAAACTTTCTACAACTGATTAACCCTTACTGGGCATCAGTGAACTCATACTGGAGAAAGTCCTTACGAATGCACAGAGTGTGGGGAATCCTTCAGCGGGAAAGGTATTCTGGCTGGCCACAGCAAACCCGCCCTGGAGAGAGGCCCTAGGAACGGGATAGGGCAGAGCTCTATTGGACCATTCATCCCTCATTCAACACAGGACAGTGCACACTGTAGAGACACATTCTGAAGATAATGAGTGTGGGAAGGTTTTCTTTATGGCTCGTCCCTTAATGCAACAGAAAAATCATAGTGGAGACAAGCCCTGTGAATGCATTGAATGTAGGAAAGCCTTCCTCCAGAAAAGATGGCTCATTCACCATCAGAGAGTGCACCCTGGAGAGAAGCTCCATGAGTGCAGCATGTGTGGGAAAGTTTTCAGTCGCAAGTCCTCTATCATCCAACATCAGTGATGTTTATGCCAAACAGGCTTCGGGGTACCATGGAGGTGCTTCAGCCAGACATGCAGTCCCAAGAGAGACTTAGCATGTTTTTGTTCAAGGTAATGACGATTTATGTTTGAGCACCTTCTATCAACTGCTTATCCTTATGCCTCCATTTGGTACCACAGTCTTAATAAATAGTCTCAATTAACCATCCCATACACTTCATTGGGATATCTCAAATTTGAGATGATGCCTGGAGGATCCCCAAATTGGTCAGAAGCTCTCCAATCAATATGCTTTGCAGGTGTTTGAAGGAGACCCTAAGATAGGCAACAGACATATTATTTATTTATTTATCGCAAGGCTGAATGCTGCAGGAGAACAAGAACTCCTTCATATCTGTGCATTGCTGTGTTCCCAGTGTGGTGCCTGGCACTCATCACGTATTTTCTTTCTTTCTTTCTTTCTTTCTTTCTTTCTTTCTTTCTTTCTTTCTTTCTTTCTTTCTTTCCTTTTTTTTTGAGATGGAGTCTTGCTGTGTCGCCCAGGCTGGAGTGCAGTGGCATGATCTCAACTCACTGTAACCTCTGCCTCCCGGGTTCAAGCGATTCTCCCTGCCTCAGCCTCCTGAGTAGCTGGGACTACAGGCGCCCACCATCACGCCCGGTTAACTTTTGTATTTTTACTAGAGATGAGGTTTCACCATATTGGCCAGGCTGGTCTCAAACTCCTGACCTCATGATCCACCTGCCTCGGCCTCCCAAAGTGCTGGGATTATAGGCGTGAACCACCGTGCCCGGCCTCATCATGTATTTTCTAAACGAATGAATACCTGAGAACTTGAGCCAAAAATCAAACGCACTTATACAATTAGAAACTGTAGTAAGAAAATAAACATCAAAGAAAACGTGGTACTTATACACAATGGAGTAGTATTCAGCCATAAAAAAGAATGAGATCCTATCATTTGCAACAACATGGATAGAACTGGAGGTTATTATGCTAAGTGAAATAAGTCAGGCAAAGAAAGACAAACATCACCTGCTATCACTTATTTGTGGGATCTAAAAAACAATTGGACTCATAGACATAGAACGTAGAAGGATGGTTACCAGAGGCTGGGAAGAGTAGTGGGGGGTGGGAGGGAGGTGGGGATGGTTCATGGGTACAAAAAAATAAAAGAATGGGCCGGGCGCAGTGGTTCATGCCTGTAATTCCAGCACTTTGGGAGGCCGAGGCAGGTGGATCACAAGGTCAGGAGATCAAGACCATCCTGGCTAACGTGGTGAAACCCCATCTCTACTAAAAATACAAAAAAAAAAAAAAAAAAACAAATTAGCCAGGCATGGTGGCACACACCTATAGTCCCAGCTACTCTGGAGGCTCAGGCAGGAGAATCACTTGAACCCAGGAGGTGGAGGTTGCAGTGAGCCAAGATCAACGACCCTGCACTCCAGCCTGGGTGACAGAGTGAGACTCCATCTCAAAAAAAAAAAAAAAATTTATAAGACCTACTATTTGATAGCACAACAGGGTGGCTGTAGTCAATAATAATTTAACTGTATATTTTAAAATAACTAAAATAGTATAACTAGATTGTTTGTGACACAAAGCATAAATGCTTGAGGGGACAGGTACCTCATTTTCCATGATGCGATTGTTACACATTGCAATGCCGTATCAAAGCATCTTATGTACTCTCTATACACCTACTATGTATCCACAACAATTAAAAATAATTTTTTTTGAGATGGAGTCTCACTCTGTCACCCAGGCTGGAGTGCAATGGCGTGATCTCAGCTCACTGCCTCCCGAGTCCAAGTGATTCTCTTGTCTCAGCCTCCTGAGTAGCTGGGATTACAGGCGCCCACCACCATGACCGGTTAATTTTTGTATTTTTTTAGTATAGATGGGGTTTCACCATATTGGTCAGGCTGGTCTTGAATTCCTGACCTCAGGCAATCCACCTGCCTCGGCCTCCCAAAGTGCTGGGATTACAGGCGTGAGCCACCATGCCTGGCCAAAAATAAAATTTTTTTAAAAAAAGATAAGAAACATCTGCTGGGTGTGGTGGCTCTCTCCTGTAATCCCAGCACTTTGGGAGGCCGAGGTGGGCGGATCATGAGGTCAGGAGTTCGAGACCATCCTGGCTAACACGGTGAAACCCCGTCTCTACTAAAAATAGAAAAAATTAGCCGGGTGTGGTGGCAGGTGCCTGTGGTCCCAGCTACTCAGGAGGCTGAGGCAGGAGAATGGCATGAACCCAGGAGGTGGAGCTTGCAGTGAGCCTAGATCGTGCCACTGCACTCCAGCCTGGGTGACAGAACGAGACTCCGTCTCAAAAAAATAATAATTAAAAAAAAAAAGATAAGAAACATCAAGCTTCTATGTACTTACGGATGCCAATGCCTTCACTTGTAGCTGTGCTGTGAGCTCTTCATCTGCTCCTCTTATCTCTTCCTGGAGCTCTGACTTTGGTTATGTGCTACTGTTCTTCACTCGGCTCAGGACCCTGTGTTTCCCTTTACTTGTGGTCTTCTGGCCCCAGACGTGACCTCTGGGTTCTGGAAGACAAACCCATCACCGAACTATCCTTGTTTCTACAGTGGTGTTGGTTGTTTCATCTTTGTTTAATTTTATTGATAACCAAGCTTCCTTAGTCTGGCTCTGCCATTCCACAGCACCCTGGATATAGCCCCTTCCCTTTCTCTCTTTTTTTTTCTTAAGATGCAGTCTTGCTCTGTCACCCAGGCTGGAGTGCAATGGTGCGATCTCAGCTCATCGCAACCTCCACCTCCCCGGTTCAAGTGATTCTCCTGCCTCAGCCTCCTGAGTAGCTGGGACTACAGGCATGTGCCACCACACCCAGCTAATTTTAGTAGAGGCGGGGTTTCACCATGTTGGCCAGGATGGTCTTGATCTCTTGACCTCATGATCCGCCTGCCTCGGCCTCCCAAAGTGTTGGGATTATAGGCATGAGCCACCGTGCCCGGCCTTTCCCTTTCTCATCATAGATTCACTTGTAGCTGTGGAAGGGAAATATGTTCATCCCAAAAAGTTCGGAGTCCTTTGCAGCATCCAGGCGCAGCCGTGGCAGCTGGGTGGGGTCCCAGGCTGAAGAGGTTAGCCACTGTGAAAATGGCTACAGGAAATGGGGCTGTGTCTAATCTCAAAGAATACCACAAAGCCAAAGTTAACTCCAGACACTGCTCGTCCACAAATGGTCATCCCTCAGTACCAAAGCAACAGACATGAGGATGTGACTGAAGGCCAGGCCTATGAGACATGATGTCCTCCTTCTTGCCCTCAACATTAGTACCCATGAAGCCAAAACACAGACTGTCCTGTCCACACCTACACAATAGAGACTTAGATCAGCTTCCTCACATCTATGGCTTTAAGAATTCCTGCTTAGGAGTGAAGCAGTAATTTCAGACAGCAGCTGAGAGAGCGTGAGCACCAGGATGGGGAGGAGGATAGGCTCTTGCTATCCACTCATTAAAAGGCATCATTATTTTAATTTCTTGTCCCATATTGGCACTCCTGTGGATGAAGGATAGAGAATTAGCATGGCCCTCCCTTCTTTCATCCTATAAATGAGCAGGAACGTGGAATTTCAGGCAGGATAAATGTAGTGATGGTGAACCCCAGTAGCAGAGGCCTCAAAAAAACCAGTCATCATGATGATCAAATATCTGGCCCCTGGTGTGGTACCCAGCCTGTTGAACATGCCAGAGGTGCCATATAAAGATGTGGATTCCTCTCCATCATACTTGTGTATAAAACCTGTGCAGACTCTGCAGAAGATGCAAAAGACCATCTACTCTAAGATCAGAGGTTCAGGGTTTTGAGCCACTTTATAGATGCTCATGATAAAGTAGCTTGTATGAGCTAAAGTGTTGACAATGAGCACTGAGTAATGCTTACTGCAGCAGAAGCTGTTCGTTGTCTAGCCAGAAGTCATTCTTCACCTCCTTAACGATAAGAACTCTGGTTCTATTCTGAGTAGCAGAGCACCCAACTATATTTCTTGGCTTCTTTTGCAGCTAGATATAGCTAATCAGGCCAATGAAATATTGATATATCAAATATCAGGTGAATGCTATGCTGATAAAATTCAAATTTTTTGGATAGGACTTCTGGAAGGGTACTTAAAAGAAAGAGTGACAGCTAGGACACTCCCTTTTGGCCTTGTCTTTTCCTTCTTTCTACCTGGAATGTGGATTTAATGGCTGGAACCCCAACAGCCACCTTGTGACTTTGAGGACATAAGCCATGCCTTAAGGATGGCAGAGGAGAAAAACAGAAGATGGCTGATTCCCCGATAATCTTACGGAGGCTTCATATCAGCCCTGGACTGCTTACTTCTGGACTTGAATGTGAGAGAATAAAACCTGATGTAATTAACCATTGTACTTACAGCCAAAGAAAGTTCCTGTTAAACTTTCCAAAACAATACATAGATTCCACAGAAAAAGAGCTAACTCTTCCATCCTCATATTGGGACCAGAAGGGAGGTGAGCTGTACCTCACTCTGCAGCTGGCCTGACCTCAGAAGCTTTATGGTCAGCTCCAGAGCGCTGACGCCTCCAGGATTGTAGCTCACAAGGGCAGAATAATAGTCACAGAGGAGGTGTTGACCTTCCCTGTCCCCATAGCCCAACATCATTCTTTGCAAATCCCTCATAAGTATCTGATAGTTCAATCCCAGCATCTTTCAAACATCCTTTCGCTGGTTCTCTTCAGGTCAACTTCTCTGCCACTCTTACTAAAAATATATCCATTCATCCATATAAAACTATCTTTTCAAAGTACACACAGAATGAATTATAAACAAAATATACAACCACACTATTCACAGTTGGCTAACTGGTTGCCAAGAGTCACTCCAATATGGAGTTCTTGACTATTATTACACCTGGCTGTGGAGATGCCTGATGACCCTCCAAGTCTACTACTTATCTCATTTTGTTGTTTGGAGGTGGTGAAAGGGACATCCCAAGCATCCTCTTGGTGCAAGAGAATGACATGATATAGGCTGGAAGGTGTTTCTCATTTAAAGGTCTATTTGCTTTCCTCACAACATGGGTGCCCATTCCTGCTATTTCTTTCCTAATAACCCCCAACAGCTACCCTGCTAGGAAATGAGAGTTTTCCGTAACTCCCTTGAAAAGCCATATCAGTAAGTCTATCTGATGGAAGCATGGATGGAAATAAGATCTCCTCTATTTACTATGACTTTATGAGTTTCAAAGAATCCATAATACTCCTTTAGCTATTGTGAGGGAACAAGCCAAGCAGATATCAGCAAACCAAAGACAAGCTAAAACCAACCCTGAATGTCCTGTGTCTGGGCAAAGTGGGTGTGGACCACTGTGTCACTTGGCTTGACAGAAACTGCCCAGATAGACCTCCATGTCCCAGATACCTTTGCATTCTTCAGTCTTCATGGTTGCTCCTTTCAAATACCAGATAAAATGCCAGATCAGCATTTGTCAGGTTCCAGAAGTCCATTGGTTATGCTTGTGATGTCAGCAGCTGTCTTGGCCTCATTCTGTGGCTCTTTCCTGGACTGCTGTTTGCCACAGCTCCTCTACCATCAGCGCGACTTCATCAGTCAGAGATGGCCAGAAATTTCACAAGTAAATTCCTGCTATACTAGAGTTCTTTAAGGATGTGGCCACGACACTAAGGCTCCTTGCACAACTCTAAGACAGTAAGAGATTTGCTTCCTTGAAGTTCCTGGTGCTAGGATCAGAGCCTCTCTGTCATTCTCCCCCAGGGGCTTGTCTCCAGGTTCCTCCTTCCTTGATCCAGGCCTGTGCCTCTGCCTTCAACACTTGATCCTAGCCACTGCTCCTGCTCCACCATAAGTCACTGCTCCTCGCCCACAGTTGTCCCTTGCAACAATGCTGTCATTAGAGGGACCAGGGGTCATAGGCAGCCATGCTCCCAGTCTTAGCCTAAATTCCCTACGAAATAGAGCTTGAGGCAAGGATTAAGAGCTGGTGCTTTATGAGGTGCAAACCTAGGGCAACATGAGTGAGGAAAAGGAAGTGAAGCAGGAAAGGATGGGAAGAAATGCAAGACGATCTGTTTGCCTGTTGACTTCTACTTCACCAGCTGGGAAAGAGAGATTATTCAGCATGTGCATCTACTTGGCTCTGTAAGAAGTCCACATTCCAGTGTACATGGAGCAACCATTCCTCAAGGCAATAATGGGTAAAGGGAAGCCAAAGGAATTAATCGGATCAGCTTCCTCCATCTCTCAGATGCCCCCGCCCTTCAGATGGCATCACCCAGCCATTCCTAGGGAAGCTAGCCCCACAACCCACTGTATGGCCCTTCAATAAGGCTGGAAGTGGTGTGAGGGGTCCGAAACCTGAGTGTGCAGCTCTTTGGCCTTCGGCTGGCAGGAGGAGAGCCTGGCACTCCCAGGTAGGTAACCATCCAGCCGCAGGTGGTGCAAATGTACGAGATGAGTGGGTTCACAGGCCCTGGCAGCTGAGGTGGAGCAAATGGCCAAGGGTCTGTGCAGAGGCCTAAGGGATGTGACGAGGCACAAGACACATGCCCGATGAACTCCCTCTGCTGCTTCACTCCAAGCCTGACTTCCTGCCTCAGGTCTGCCTGCCTCTCTCACTATCTGAGGCCTTTGGCACCTCTCTCTGTTATGTTGAATCTCATGTACCCCAAATCTTCACCCATTTGCCACCCAAATCCTTCCTTTACATTTTTGGCTTTGCCCTCTTCCATGATGATGAACAGATTCCATATTCATTTCTCTTAACGTCAACTTTCACATCAAAGTAAATGGCCTTTTATGGCACTACTGCTGCTTAAGAAAGGCAACTATGCTTTCCTGACAGGATGTCAGACCTATTAGAAGGAAATAGATGTTCTCATAAGTTTTGAA
Source organism: Hylobates moloch (assembly GCF_009828535.3). NCBI lineage: Eukaryota > Metazoa > Chordata > Mammalia > Primates > Hylobatidae > Hylobates > Hylobates moloch. Next base: position 46,611,351 of record NW_026652290.1, on the reverse strand, counting down.
GAACTCAGGGTTAATCTACCTGTAAGAGACAATGAGGACTCGTGGGTTTTTATTACAAGGTGTTCCAATTCCACCCTACTGCTGCGTGACACCAATTTATGTGCTGCAGTGGGAGAGGGGTGCCACTGCTGTTCAAGGCCACATTATTCTAAAGTAGTGCCCGTGTCCATGTGTGAAGAAAGTCTGAATTTTCCAGAAGCACACAAATTAAAGCCAAGAAAAGCAATGAGAACCATATCAGTTTCAGGTACTTTTACCTTCTCTGCATCATACAGTGAAGAGTATACTCTCCTTCAGTTACTGATCATGTAAGTACCAGTAAATACTCTGGGGATATCCCTTCCCCGTGGAGCCTGATCCCTGGTGCATGCACACTGGGGGACACTCAAGGAATAAAATTAATAATTATAATATTAGAAAATATAGAAAAGAAATAAAGTAATGAAGGACAAAAAGGCTTCACAGAGACAGTGAACAGAGGCTTGGTGCTGGTGAGAGAACAAGCCTGGTGGCCATCTGGGGGAAGGATTATGCAGGCTGAGGAAGAGGCAGAGGGCTCCAGAGTGGAAGCTTCACCTGACTGAAGAAGGACAAGAAGGTCAGCGTGGCTGCAATAAAGCAAGCAAGGGGCAAGTCGTAGAAGAGATCAGAGAGCTAGTGGAGGTGGGTGGTGTAGGTTATGAAGGGGCTGTGGGCCATCATAAAGACTTTTGGCTTTTATTCTGAGATGAGGGAGCCACTATGTTGAGAATAGAATGTGCAGGACAAGAGTAGAAGGGGTGGGACTAGTTAGCAGGCATTTGCAGTGATCCACACAAAAGATTATGATTTGAACCAGGGGGGTGGTGGTGGTCATGGTGGTGGTGGTGGTGAAATGTCATTAGATTCTGCATGTATTTTGAGAGTAGAGCCGGCCAGGCACGGTGGCTCACGCCTATAATCCTAGCACTTTGGGAGGCCGAGACGGGTGGATCAGGAGGTCAGGAGATCAAGACCATCCTGGCTAATGCGATGAAACCCCGTCTCTACTAAAAATACAAGAAATTAGCCGGGCGTGGTGGTATGCACCTGTAGTCCCAGCTACTTAGGAGGCTGAGGCAGGAGAATCTCTTAAACCCAGGAGGCAGAGGTTGCAGTGAGCCAAGATCCCACCATTGCACTCCTGCCTGAGCAACACAGCGAGACTCCACCTCAAAAAAAAAAAAAAAAAAAAAAAAGAGAGAGAGTAGAGCCAATGGAACAGGATGCATGGCATGAGATAAAGAAAATGATGACTCCAAGGTAGCTGCACTGAGCAACCAAAGGATCAAGTTGCCATTTACTGAGGTGGGGAAACTGCAGGGGGAAGAGGTTTGGCAGTGGAAGGGGGGGAACAGCAGAGTTCACTTTCGAACATGCTACATTAAAGATGTTTATGAAACATCAAGTCAAGAGGTGGAGGAGACAGCTCAAGGTCAGGGGAAAAGCCCAGGCTGGAGATATAAATTGGGAGCTGACCACATTTGGGTGGTATTTAGAGCATGTGGGTGGAACAAGATCATCTAAGAGTAGGCACAGCTATCTTAGTGTTGACAGAAGAAGAGAGGCCCAAGGCCTGAGCTCTGGGGCATTTCAACATTTGGTTGATTCTCAGATGAGCAGCTTCGGCATTATCTGGGAAGCTGGTGGAAACACAAATTCTCAGAACCACCTCAGACCACCCGAATGGGGGTGGAGTTCAGCACTGCGTTTTAACCAGACTTTCAGATGATTAGGATTACTATATAATTGTGTGCCACAAAATAGCATTTCAGTCAATGGCAGACCACATACATGATGGTGGTTCCAAACAATTACAATGAAGCTGAAAAATTCCTATTGCCTAGTAATGTAGCCATTAGGGGAATACATTACTCCTGCTTGTGGCGATGCTGGTGTAAACAGGCCTACTGCACTGTCAGTTGTATAAAAGTACAGCAATACAATTACGTACAGTATATAATACTTGCTGATGATAATAAATGACTATGTTACTGGTTTATGTACTTACTATACTATACCTTTTATCGTTATTTTAGAGTATACTCAGTATACTCCTACTTCTAAGAAAAAAAGTTAACTGTAAAACAGCCTCAGAGGTCCTTCGGGAGGTATCCCTGGAAGCAGGCATTGCTATCCTAGGAGATGACAGCTCCATGCCTGTTATTGCCCTTGAAGACCTTCCACTGGGACAAGATGTGAAGGTGGAAGACAGTGATATTGATGACCCTGACCTTGCATAGGCCTAGGCTAATGTGTCTGTGTCTTAGTTCTTAATTTTCTTTTCTTTTCCTTCTTCTTTTTTTTTTTTTTTTTTCAGATGGAGGCTTGCTCTGTCGCCCAGGCTGGAGTGCAGTGGTGTGATCTCGGCTCACTGCAACCTCCACCTCCTGGGTTCAAGAGATTCTCCTGTCTCACAGCCTCCCCAGTAACTGGGACTACAGGCGAGCACCACCACGTGTGGCTAATTTTTGTGTTTTTAGTAGAGACGGGGTTTCGCCATGTTGGCCAGGCTGGTCATGAACTCCTGACAGGTGATCTGCCCGCCACCGCACCTGGCCAGAAAAGGTAACTTGTTGAAGGACAATTCTTTTTATAAATTTAATGTAGCCTAAGTGTGCAATAGTTATAAAATCTACAGTAGTGTATAGTAATGTCATAGGCCTTCACATTCACTCACCATTCACTGACACACCCAGAGCTGAAACCGACCCAATAGTCCCACAGACAGGTTTTTTTTTTTTCGATAAACACAGAATGTGTCCCTTCTAGTCTTTTGTTGTTGTTGTTTTGTTTTGTTTTTTGAGACACAGTCTTGCTCTGTCACCCAGGCTGGAGTGCAGTGGTGCGATCTAGGCTCACCGCAAGCTCTGCCTTCCGGGTTCATGCCATTCTCCTGCCTCAGCTTCCTGAGTAGCTGGGACTACAGGCACCCCCCACCACGCCCGGCTAATTTTTTTTTTTTTTTTTTTTTTTTTAGTAGAGACGGGGTTTCATCATGTTGGCCAGGATGGTCTCAATCTCCTGACCTTGAGATCCGCCCGCCTCGGCCTCCCAACGTGCTGGGATTACAGGCATGAGCCACCATGCCCGGCCTTCCCTTCTAGTCTTAAAGCTTGAAACTTATCTGAGTTCCTTCCTCAGGAAAGAACCCCAGGCCTCTCAAAAGTATCAAAGAACGGGCTGGGCACGGTGGCTCATGCCTGTAATACCTGCACTTTGGGAGGCCAAGGTGGGTGGATCATCTGAGGTCACGAGTTCGAGACCAGCCTGGCCAACATGATGAAACCCTGTCTCTACTAAAAATACAAAAAATTAGCTGGGTGTGGTGGCAGGCGCCTATAATCCCAGCTACTCAGGAGGCTGAGGCAGGAGAATTGCTTGAACCTGGGAGGCAGAGATTGCAGGGAGCCAAGATCGCGCCACTGCACTCCAGCCTGGGCAACAAGAGTGAAACTTCATTCTCAAAAAAAAAAAAAAAAAAAAAAAAGAACGGAAACTCACCAGATCACCACATCCAGACAGTGAGACACCCGGCCTCTCATGCATCATGATTGCTAACCTACCCCTCCTGAATTCCTATTTTCCCACACATTGTTACATTTCTTCCCTGCTATATAAACTCCTCACTTTAGTGGGTCAGGGAGATGGATTTGATACTGATCTCCCATTTTCACAGCTGCAGCACCCAATAATCGTTTCAGTCATTGGCTTCCTGTGTGGTGAGATTATGGTCTCAGTCATCGGCTTCTTGTGCTGTGAGTGGCAGGACCTAGACCTACAAGAAAAAAGTTAACTGTAAAACAGCCTCAGAGAGATCCTTCGGGAGGTATCCTGGAAGCAGGCATTGCTATCCTAGGAGATGAAAGTGTTGTGGTAACAGAGTAACTTCCAGTCTTGCAAGCTCCAATCATGGTAAGTGCCCTATATGGGTGTGCCATATCTTTTATATTTTGTTGTATCCTTTCTATATTATGTTTAGATACACAAATACCATTGTGCTACAATGATCTACAGTATTCACCACACAACCTGCTGTACATGTTTATAGCTTTGGAGCAATAGGCTATACCATATAGCCTGGGTGTGCAGTAGGTGGTACAGTCTAGGTTTTCATAAATACATTCTATGATGTTCACACAAGAACAAAATCACCTAAGAATGCATTTCTCCGAGGGTATCCTGGTTGTTAAGTGATGCATGACTGTTGTTTGGAAAACACTGGCTTAGAGGTGAGGAGAAGAGGAAATACCTAATGAGACTGAGAAAGAGTGAGCAGTCAAGGAGGAAGAAAACCAGACAGTATTTCTAGGAGCAGGGAGTAGCCAAGTGTTATCAACTGCTGTTAATAAAGTGAGATGAGGACTGACAATTGATGTGGTAACAAAGAAGGGATATCTGTGATGGGGATGGTTAGCAACAAAAAGAAAGGGGTACTCCAGACACATTGAAACCAGCCAATAGTCCCATAGACTATTTTGGATAAACATAGAAAGTGACTCTTTGGTGTTTTTTTTTGTTGTTGTTTGGTTTTTGTTTTTTTGAGATGGAGTCTTGCTCTGTTGCCCAGGTTGGAGTGCACTGGCACGATCTCTGCTCACTGCAACCTCTCCCTCATGGGTTCAAGCGATTCTCCTGCCTCAGCCTCCCGAGTAACTGGGATTACAGGCATGCACCACCACGCCTGGCTAATTTTTCTATTTTTAGTAGAGACGAGGTTTCACCATGTTGGCCAGGCTGATTTCGAACTCCTGACCTCAAGTGATCCACCCACCTCGGCCTCCCAAAGTGCTGGGTATGATAACAGGCATGATCCACCGTGCCCGGCAGACTCTCTGGTCTTAAAGCTTGAAGCTTATACTTGTTTTATCATAGTTCCTTCCTCAGGAAAGACCCTCAGGCCTCTCAAAAAAGTATCAAAAGATGATTCTGAGAGAGCACTTGATGAAAAAAAAAGTATCAAAGAACTGAAACACGAGATGATGGCATCCAGACAAGGATACACCAGACCCCTCATTCATCATGATTGCTTCCTTATTCCTCCCTAGTTCCTGTTTTCCCCCACACAGTTACATTTCTTCCCCGCTATATAGACCCCTGGTTTTAGTAGGTCAGGGAGATGGATTTACAGCTGGTCTCCCATCTCCTTGGCTGCAGCACTTGATTAAAGCCTTCTTCCTCCTCTCAGTGATTGGCTTTTTTGTGCAGCAAGCTGCAGGGCCTAGACCTTATCCCTGGGGTTTCCGTAACAACATCAGCGAGTGGTGTCTTTCATATGAAGCATCTTCTGAAGGAAACTGCCCATCCCTTATCTCCTGCGGAAGGAAGGGTGGGGAGATTTCCTTTGGCTGTCATTTGAGCTGGCAGGGCTTTGTCTCTACCACATGTCCTTTATCCCCACCAGCCCTAGCTGCCTGGACCAAATGCAGCCAATCTATGGACCAGTTAGAGGTAAGTGTGGTTATCTGTGCAGAAGAAACCCAAAATAATACTGGCTTATACAAAATAGAAGTTTGCATCTCTCTCATGCTAAAGCCCAAGCTCTGTTCCAACAAATTACCCGGGGCTCCGTTCCTTCTATCTTGTTGGTTTACCATCCCTAGGGTGTTAACCTAGTTCACACGGCCCATGATGATTTACTATGTTCCAGTCAGCGAGGGGCTGGGGATGCTGGGGAGGGCAAAGGGCAGGAATAATGAGAAGCCTTGAGCATATCTAAAAATTGGAGATTCTGCTGGAGAAAGGTCAACTGGACATTGTGGCTTGTATCCAAACGGGGACATAGATAACTACATTTTCTCTTGGGAATCTGAACTGGACAGAAACCTGGCACTTTATTGTGGAAAGGTAAGTGAAAACTCACACTAGCCTGAAGACCCGCCCACCCCTAGGGCTCCTGGGGAGTCTGCTAGACCTCCACGCTCCAGCCTCCTTGGGGCAGCAAGACTAGTTTACTGGTTCTTCTTGGAGATATGGCTGTTTTGGGGGTTGAGGTGATTTGGGGATTGAAATTCCATTTTCCTTTATTCCGAGGTGCAATATTGGAACAAACATCCCTGGTTACTTAAACTGAGATCACCTCTGTGCTGGCCACGAAGGGCCGATGCATGGAGGCGCAGCAGCGGGGACACCGCCAGGTGCCTCCCCTCCGATGGAGCACCGCAGCCCGGGAAGGATCCTGCGTGGGTCAGGGGCGCCGCCTTCCGCCCTCACAGTAGCAGGGATGCGAAAAGTCCCACGCCGGGCGGGGTTTGGCGCGGCCACCGCCCAGAGTCGGCACCGAGGGAGGAGCGGCCCTTCGAAAGCCGCTGGCAGGGATTAGCCAGCTGGCCAGCGTTCCTCCAGGCCGGTCAGGAGCGTGCGGCGGCAAGAAACGCGGCCCCGGGCGCAGGAGGCCGCAGGGTCCTCTAGGAAGCGGCGTTGGGAATGAGAAGGCCAGCCGCGCCCCGCGGAGGATTCTGGGAGTGGTAGTTCGACCTCATGGTTGGCCGGCGCTAGGCGTCCCCGCCGGCTGTTAGATGCCTTTGTCGTCGGGCTCGGCTTCCTCGGTATGTGGTTGGAGGTCGAACCCAGGGTGGAGGAGGGCTGAACGCATCCCCTTTTAATCTGAGTGCCTCGGAGGAGGGTGGCGGGAGGACCCCCGGGTGGGGGCGCCAGGCCGCCCGCGCGTGCGTTCCCGGCCTCTTGGGGGACCCAAGCGGCGAACCCCAGGCCCCTTCCCTTGGCGCGGTTGCCTCCAGCGCGAGCCGGAGGAAGGAGTCTCCATGGAACCTGGGGGCAGAGGTGAGGATTTGGGAGTGATGCGGCCTTGGTGCCGGCTGGAGAGGGGGAGAGGGAGAAAAGGAGAAAGGCTGCCTCTGGCTGGGGCAGGCTCAGGGAGGAGTAGCGTCACGAGCCCCTTCCTACTAGCCGGTCTCACTTGGGGTTTTGAGGGACAGCCCGCCACTTCCATTGCCCTCCTGGTCTGTAGGGCGCTGGATGCCTCCCTTGCCCAAGGGAAAATATCAACACATCTGACAATTTGCCTTTTGATAATGACTTCTGTTTTGATCTCAGAGGAGCCCCATAAGGCAGGTAGGAAGGGACTATCTGACCCTTTTGGATGGTAGGGAAAGCAGGGATTTGAGAAATCGCGGAATTTGTTTACAATCTTGTTTTGTTTTTGGTGGTGGTGGTGGTTTTTCCATAAGACACATCACTTTTCTGAGTCAGGCAGTATTGTATTAATATCTGAAAAGTCAGTGTTCAAGAAGAATTTAGTCTTCGTTTATCCTGTGAGCCTGGGATACAACAGAGATTAATCACTGAGGCGTGGACATACAAAGACTTTTGAGTATTATTTTGACTACTTAGCACATGCAAGATAAAAATATGTTTAATTTATATGTCCAGATGCTCATAGGAGTTCTACTGGAGTTTAAGGGCAGAGGAGAACAGGAGGAGCCTGAGGCAGCAGTGGTCAAGGTGTCTTGATTAAAAGATATTATGCGATTGTCCTTTGGTTCCCAGTGTTGACTCTTCTTAGATGACAACTAGCTGGTGTGTGGCACTTCCTGCTAGTTTATTGCAAGGACAGAGTAATCATCATTGCTCCTGTCTCCACTTTTAGGATCACTTTTTGAGGACTCAGACATTCTCCATGCTGGAAACCCAAAAGAAAATGATGTGACTGCTATGCTGCTGACCCCTGGGTCCCAAGTAAGTTTAGATTTCTTCTTTCTTTTCCTTCTGTTCTCAGAGCAAGGATATCTTTCCTTCCACTATTTATGGAATTGCTCAGCCCTGATTCCTAGACCACTGGGTTCATCCTGATAAACTGATGACTGATGACCCCGAAGGAAGTGCTCTTCAGTTGTGCAGAACTTTCTTCCCAGCGTTGCTTTCGCTCTACCCACTGAGTGTTTGCTGCACACACATTGAGTACTGTAATTGGCCTTGGTGAGATGCAAAGAAGTAAAAGCCACTTGCTCCTGCATCGTGGAGTTTACTAAGGCAGTGAGAGATATATAAATAAAATAGTTAAACGTGAAGAAATATATATTTTTTAAACGTAGAATTGATTGGTCCTGATAAGTCATAAAAGTCTCTGAAAGAGATTTTTTTTATCATCTGTTTGGGAGAAGTGTGGGATAAAAACTGTACTTTGAAAAACAAGAAAGAGTGAGTAGTTGGAGGGTAGAATAAGGGAATATTCCAAGACAGAACAGCTTTGGCCAAAAAATAAAAAAAAAGTCTTCAAATGATGAGGGAGTTGGAGGTCTTCCAAGGATGTGTGGATGTGTCAGTCACTGTGGGTTGACCTAGACTGTGGTGAGGGAAGCTTGGCTGTGTTGTACCCAGACCCCAGGACAATCTACACTTGGTCTTATTCCAGAGGCAAATGAAGGCCCCATGAAGGTTTTTAGAGGCCCAGCAAGATGAAACATGCCATAGCTGATTGGAGAGAGAAGATTAGTAAAGATGCTTCTGTAAGATCTGGCCAAGACAGTGGGAGATTGGCAGACCCTTTGGTTCAGGTGCTGGGTCTCTTTGTTTCCGTCACACCAGGCCTAACAGCATACAGGTACTGATGATCCTTATAAAACCATGGGAGAAATTGCCAGTATTGATTTTGATCTGTGAATTTGTAGATCGCTTTCAGAGAGATGAGGGGAGAGAAAGTCAGTAGCACCTGGTAACAGCGTCTGATTGGCCTGCCTGTGCCTTCTAACCCCGGCACATGCACTTAAGTGAGTTGATTGCTGAGGTTTTCTTAGGGAACTGAAGTCTGAAAGCAACTGCCTGTTAGTCTATTAGTGTTAGCATTGTACAGAACAAAGATGGTGCACGTTATATTACTTGTGCTGATCACTCCTGAGGCATATGACCTTAAGGGGCCATAAACTTAAAAGTGTGGGATTTCTTACTTAAAGTGTTAAAGAGTGTATTTTGGGCAGAGAATTTTCAGAGTAGGTAGTTCTTTTAACTTTATGTCATTATGTGCATTGTTTTACCAATCATTTTTGAAAGACTATGAAATATACATTAGAAAGCTGAATATAAACAAAATCAACTGTTCAATTTATATATATATATATTCAAGGGGCTGTGGCCCAAGTGGTAGTTTAAAGAGCGGTAAAACTGATTCATTTGCTAACCCAAGGGATGGCTTATTTTACTCTATTTAAGTTAAATTGTAGTCGCATAGAAACTTTAAAAATAGAATTTGAAAAATTACTAGACATTTGTCTTATCAGCAGTAACAGATTCAAAAGAGCATTACCTGCCCTACTCCCTTATTTCGATATTTTAGTAAACAAACTAAACTTTATGCCTGTCATCGAGATGAAGGTTAGGCTAAATACTCCTGCAGTGTTTTCAATGTTTAATACGCTTCTGTTCTCCTCCGCACTTCTGTTCCCATGCACACTTTTATAGAACACCCCATTTAAACTTGTTTCTATTAATTCTTGTTCCTTCTTTCCTTTCTTTCATCCAAATATTCAACAAATATTTACAGAGTTTCTGCTCTGTGCCAAGTACTAGGGCTGCTTCAGTGAGCAAAAATAGACCTGGCCTCTGCTCCTGTGGAGCTTATGTTAGCCACAAGATCTCTCCCTCTATGTATACAACCCAAGGGAACGGAAGGAACATGTATTCTAACTAGAGAGTCAGGGAAGGCGTCCCTTGAGGTAACACCTGAGCTGAGATCTGAAGGGAGAGAAGGATTCACATGGCTGAAAGGATGGGGCAGGGGGCAGAATATTCAAGAATAGGAAGCAGGATGTGTAAAGCGTCTAAAGGGAATAGGACACACACTTCAAGCAGATGAAAGAATGCCACCAACTGGGTGGTAAGCAACTGGGGGATGGGGGCAGACTGATCAGGGTCGTTGTGAAAAACAAGAACACTCTGGGAACTTTCATAATAATTTGGGCTTCAGATACTGTTTTACAAATAAGTCTATATTCTGTGACATGTAGGAAACGTCTTAATTTTTAATATATGTGAGATTGATTTCATTCGTAGGAAAACTAGAGAAAAAAATGCTTCAATTTCTTGAACCCCATATATTTTAAAAACTATACCATAAGGAAAATATTTAATTCATAATTACATTTTTCTCCCCTTTTTCCTGTATAAGTAGTAGCAAATTCTGTAGTTCTGTAATTTATTGATACATAAACTAAGAAGTTCATACCTTCAAGTTTTACACTGAAGGTGCTTTCCTTCCTACTTGCAGGTAATATGCATTTCTGCTGCCTGGAGGCAAAGAGTGAGTCTGTGGACTACAAATTCATCAGAGAATCTTAGTACTGGAAAGGGTGGCCGAGGCCATGTTGTCTGTCCTTTTTTTATCCTTCCTGTCTTCCTCCTCCTGTGCTGTCAGTTTTATTCTTCTTCAGAGGCCCCTGTAAGGAGGCTCGTTGGTGAGCACCAATGTGTTTGGTTTTTCAGGAATTGATGATCAGTGATATGGCCGAGGCTCTTACCCAGTGGAGGCAGCTGAACTCTCCTCAGGGAGATGTGCCTGAGAAGCCTAGGAATCTGGTCTTGCTGGGTAAGGATGGCTCCCCCAACGCCTGTGAATTTACCCAGTGTGATACCTTGGCCTCCTCAGTTCCTAGGAGCTCCAAGGTCCTTATATTCAATGATTCTTAATTCTAGTGGGGCCTGAGACAGGCAATTTCTGCCTTTTGTTTCTGGATATTGTTTTAACACTCCTGGAATTAGACATAAACACCTTTATTTTATGAACCCATAGCATCCTTCTTCTCAACTCCTTGACCAAGGATGTGGAGACAAAGTGCTAATGAAAACAACTCTTAAGCGAATGGATGCTTATTCTTTAAATAGGGGGAGGTAAAATTGATAAGGGACTCAAACCCCTATCAATCTTCCTACCTCGTGAGCACTGTTGAGGAAGAAATGGAGAACTGACCTCACTCTCTCCCTCTCTTACCATGTTCCTAAAGACCAGGGAATGAACACTGAGGTCTTCACCAGACTCCTTTTTCTTTCCCTATGAATAGGGCTTCCAATTTCCACACCTGATGTAATCTCTCAGTTGGAGCATGAGGAGGAGCTGGAGAGAGAAGTCTCAAAGGCAGCCAGTCAAAAGCGTTTGTGTTGGAAACAGTGCGAGTAAAACCCAGATTGTCAATGTAAATGCTTATGGAGGAGGAGCCTGTCCAGATTTTGCTAGACCCAAGGAAAAGTTGAAGTCCCTGTCTCGCCCCTGTGCCACATCCTAGCTCTGTGGATGGTGATCTGTTTATAAAGTTATAATTTGATTTTTTAGAAAGTAAATACTTTCTACTCTTTCAAACCAATTCTTTTCCCCAAATAAGGTAAAATGAAACCAACATTTTAATGTTTGTTAGTAACTTGCTTGGGTTCAAGGCTCTAAAGCAGGATTTTTTACATGTGTTATTTTATCTTTGCCAGATGCCATTTTTTTGAGTTTCAGATCAATGACTATAAATTCATCTCTGGGTTTTCCCTTGCCACCTTCTCTGTCTAAGCAGAGGCAGCATGGCATGATGGTTAAGACTGCAGACTTTGGAACTAAGCTTCCTTGGTTTAAAGCTGATCTTAGCGACTCATTAGCTTTGTGACCTTTAACAAATGACTTGTGTTCTCTGTGACTTAAATTAAAATGGGGATAATGATAGCACAGAACTTATACTGTTTTGGTGACGATCAAAGGAAATAATCCAAGAGAAATGTTTTAAACAGTACCTGGCTATATGCTAAGCAAATGATAGCTATTAAGTCCTAGTAACTTTTTTGAAAGATGCTGTGCATTTGACCCTGTTACTTCTGTCAAACTGGATTACTGCAAAAGACTATTGGCTAATTATACTTTCTTTTACTCTTACCCTTGTAAAATTGAGGCAGCATTATACTTCTAGGTTCCCCAATGAGTTGCTTACTCTGCCAGTTCTGTATTCCTCTACCTGCTTTCAAAGCCGTTGTTAGTCTACCTGCCTAACTTTTTTGCCTTCTCTGTTCTTCAGCTTGAACTCTTAACATCAGATAGGCAAGTCTCTTACTATCCTCCACTAACTGTGTGTTCTTCATGAACATTTGGGGCTTTAATTTTTCCACTCCCCTTAGCTGGAAGTCCATTTGCTTTTAACCTATTCTACCTATTTGTCCTTTAAAATCCCAGGCACTTCCCTGAATATATCTAGTTGAGAACACTGTATTGTATTAATTTATTTCATGTAGAGACATGATTGGAATGGGTATTAAAGACCATTTAAGCTTGGAAGTATTTAAACATTTTTAGCAATGAAGCTTTTCCCCCTCAAATTCTTACTAGGAAGCCCAGGAACTTGGGGTAGATATCTTGAGAGGTTGGGGACTCATCTGAATGCATGGAGTTTTGACCTTCCCCTCCCAACACTGCTGTTTTTCTCTTTCTTTCCTTTCTCTCTTTTTTCTTTCTTCTTGGTTCTGTTTTACTCTTTCCAGTTTGCTGGGTCTAGGGTGATGGTAAGCAATCAGAGGTGATAGTTGCTTTCCAATTAATAAGCTTTGTGGTCATTTGAGTTTATAGACCTGGACCATGTTGAATGCTAGCTTCTAGAATTTGTGTCTTATCTTGAGACAGTAGAACCAACAGATTTTTGTGAAAGGGAGATGGTTTTGAGCAATTAGTCTTTTAGCAGTAGTTGGGACATATTGGAGTAGGAAAAGATTGGTGGCAAGGAGATAGCTAAAGATGGTCATTCTTGAGGCATGAAATGACAAGGCTCTGGTCAGATTGGTACAGTGAGTCTTTGGAAGACCATCTTCTCTGATCCTAGCCCTATCTCCTCTAGATCCTTTTTTAAAAAAAATCAGCTATTTCTCCATATCACCTCTTCTTAGTCTCATTCTGTTATTTTTTGTTATTTCCTATCCTGCTGCATGGAGGAATGTTGAGTGCCTGCATACACTCTCCTTTTATGCAGTCGTACTTCTTTGTCCAGTCATCTTTTTTTTCTTGTGTTCTCTCAAGATTGCAAGACTATTTTTGAGAGCTTTCAAGTTCATGTGTTCCCTGTAAATATTCCTAACAAAGAATGAAACAAACATGTCTCATTAATTTCCTACCACAGCAGTTATTTTTCTCTCAGTGTAGGAAATGATACACATGTGTATTTTTGCTTATTTCAGACTGGGAAACAATACCAGAAAGCAAGGAGCTAACTCCAGAGAAGGATATTTCTGAAGAAGAATCGGCTCCTGGGGTGTTAATGGTAAGATTTTCGAAGGAAAGTTCTAGTGAATGTGAGGATTCTTTAGAGAGTCAGCAGGAAAACCATGAGAAACATTTAACACAAGAGGCTGTCACTCAGAAATCTTCTAGGGAGAGAAGCTACCAATTTGATGAATTTAGAAGAAATTGCACTCAGAGGTCCTTACTTGTTCAGCAGCAAGGAGAGAGACTACATCATTGTGATTCATTTAAAAATAACTTAAAACAAAATTCAGATATAATTAGGCATGAGAGAATTTGTGCAGGAAAGAAACCTTGGAAATGCAATGAGTGTGAGAAAGCCTTCAGTTACTACTCAGCTTTTGTCCTTCATCAGAGAATTCACACTGGAGAAAAACCCTATGAATGTAACGAATGTGGTAAAGCCTTTAGCCAGAGCATACACCTTACTCTGCACCAGAGAATTCATACTGGAGAGAAACCCTATAAATGTCATGAGTGTGGGAAAGCCTTCAGTCACCGCTCAGCCCTTATTCGGCATCATATAATTCATACTGGAGAAAAACCCTATGAATGCAATGAATGCGGGAAGGCCTTTAATCAGAGTTCATACCTCACTCAACATCAGCGAATTCATACTGGAGAGAAACCTTATGAGTGTAATGAATGTGGGAAGGCCTTCAGCCAAAGCACATTCCTTACCCAGCATCAGGTCATTCACACTGGAGAGAAACCTTATAAGTGTAACGAATGTGGCAAAGCCTTTAGTGATCGGTCAGGTCTTATTCAGCACCAGAGAACTCATACTGGGGAGCGGCCTTATGAGTGTAACGAATGTGGGAAAGCCTTTGGCTACTGCTCAGCCCTGACTCAGCACCAGAGAACTCACACTGGGGAGAAACCCTATAAATGCAATGATTGTGCCAAAGCCTTCAGTGACCGCTCAGCCCTTATTCGTCATCAGAGAACACACACTGGAGAGAAACCTTACAAATGTAAAGATTGTGGAAAAGCATTCAGCCAGAGCTCATCTCTTACAAAGCATCAGAAAACTCACACTGGAGAAAAGCCCTACAACTGTAAGGAATGTGGAAAAGCCTTCAGCCAGAGTTCGTCCCTCTCTCAACATCAGAAAACTCATGCTGGAGTGAAAACCAAGAAATATGTCCAAGCCTTTAGTGAGCATTTAGGCTTTGGCCAACACAAGAGAATTCATACTGGATAAAGACCATGGAAATATGGTACATTCAGAGCATACTTATTGAGCATTTACCATACTTGCTGTGGGAGTCTACAAAGAAATTTAAGACTGTGTTGCAAAAAAGTTATTGACAAGTCATTGCTGTTGTGGGATGTAGCATGATTAGACTGTGAAAGTATAGTTTTACATTTTTAAAAGTGTTCTGGCAGAGGACACTGAATTTCCCTCAGGAAAGAGGAAAATTATTTGTAACACCCTAACGTGTATGTAAATTACCATATCCTTGGGAGAGAAATGGGATGTGCCATGGTGGAAACGGGACATCTTGACTGTGCCAGGTATTTTCATAATACTAAGAATATAAGTTTTAAAGAGATAAGTTATCCTTGTAGGGAAGTTGCATGGGTAGAAAAAAGAGATTGAGAATTCACAATGAGTTTGTCCAGAGTCAGGAGTGGTGGTGGAAGGGAAGTTGCCCTTCATTCTTAAGTTTAAGGAGCCAAAGGAAGTAGAGGGAAAGGATAGGAAAAAAGAGCTGGGGGAATGAACCCAAGAAATGTTGATTATGAGAACTACTCAACTGAATATTCACAACCATGAGAAATATAGACTTGCTAGTTGGTCAGTTGAAAAGCTTCTGTGAGGGTAGCCTTACCCTGCAACTAAGGAATGTTGGCTGCAGGGTAATGCAGGGTGTTTGTTTTTGGACTTTTTGTCTTTTAGACCTTGCTTATTGAGACATTGCCTACTAAATCATGTTAATTCCAATGGTCAAGAACAACAGCTTAGAAAATTGAGTACAGAAGAGACCTTTGATGTGTTCAAACTGTTTTAAGGTATCTTTGAGTTACCTGAGAATGTGCTTATTTATAAAGATTTACCTCAGTTGTATCCAGTTTGTACCTTAGATTTTTTTATAGCTTATAGTAAAGTTTAGTTGTAGATTTGCACTGACACTGCATATTAGATTATGAAAAACTTGAAAAGACTTTGAAATACCTTTTACCATTTTACTCGGGTAGAGGCAGGTGGCATCTTTTTATATTTTTTTCATTGAAACTTTGAAGATTATTGGAAATATTATTTTGAGTGCAGTGTTTTTATTTTTAGGAAGTTGTACTATGATGTATCTTGGTGTGAATTTCTTTTAGTTTACCCTATTTGGGGTTTGCTTAGCTTCTTCAATCTGTAGGTTTATGTCTTTTGCCAAATTTGGGAGATTTTCAGCCCTCATCTCTTTAAATACATTTTAGCCCCCACCTTCTACTCCTTTTCTTCTGGGACTCTAATGAAAGAAATGTTAGCTCTTTGGTTATAGTCTCACAAGTTCCTGAGGCTCTGTTCATTTTTTCTTGATGATTTTTGTCTGAATCTGCTCAATCTGCCCTAACAAGATAGCATAGACTGACTGAGTGGCTCAAAAAAATATGTATTTCTAACAGTTCTGGAGCCTGGGAAGTCCAAGATCAAGGTGCCTGCTGACTCTGCTTCTAGTGAGGGCTTTCCTCCTGGCTTACAAATAGCTGCCTTCTCACTGTGTCTTCTCATGTCCGTAGTGCATGCAGATGGGGGGCCAGTTGGGAAAGGGAGAGAGATAGCTCCCTCTTCTTATCAGTCTACCAGTTCTAGCAGATTAGGACTCTGCCCTTATTACCTCATTTAACCCTTATTACCCCCCTGAAAACCCTGTCTCCAAATAATTTCACATTGGGGATTAGGATTTCAACAAAATTTTGGGGAAGAGGGGATACGTTTAGTCCATAACATTCCACCCCAGCCCCCCACCGAATTTATGTCCTTGGGTGCAGAATACGTTTATTCCACTCCAACGGCCCGCAAAGCCCTAACTTATTCTAGCATTAGCGGTAAAGTCCAGACCTTCAAGTAAATACCACCTAAAGCAGATATGGCTAAGACTCAAGGTACAATTCATCCTGAGGCAAAATTACTCTCCAGCTGTGAATCTGTGAAACCAAACAAGTTATGTGCTTCCAAAATACATTTGTGATCTGGACATAATGTAGGCATTCCCATTCCACAGGGGGAGAAATAGGAAAGTAGGAGGAGGGATGCATCCTGAGCAAGTCCAACACTTAGCAAGGCAAATTCCATTAGGCCTTCGTTTCGCCAGATCTTGTGAGAATAATCCTCTTTTGCTCAATGCTCTACCTTCCAGATACACTGGGGTAGTGGTCCTATCTCTGTGGTACTGCCAGGTAGCCCCTCTCCTAAGCCTCTGCAGGGCAATTCTGCCCCTAAGTCTTCAGTTGGAAGCTTTCTGTTCTGTTGAAACCAGGGTGATGGTTCCACCCTTTGAAACAGGAGGCATCCCCAGTGGTCTCTGAATTGTTTTCAGGGTCATTCTCTTTTCTTTTTCTTTTTTCTTTTTTTTTTGAGACAGAGTCTCGCTCTGTCACCCAGGTTGGAGTGCAGTGGTGCAGTCTCGGCTCACTGCAAGCTCCACCTCCCGGGTTCACGCCATTCTCCTGCCTCAGCCTCTCCGAGTAGCTGGGACTACAGGCACCCGCCACCACGCCCGGCTAATTTTTTGTATTTTTAGCAGAGACGGGGTTTCACCATGGTCTCGATCTCCTGACCTCGTGATCCACCCGCCTCGGCCTCCCAAAGTGCTGGGATTACAAGCGTGAGCCACCGCGCCCAGCCTCATTCTCTTTTCTTGAAGGATAGCACATATTCATAGACAAATGGCTCTCTAGTCTGGTTCTATAGGATCTAAGAAGTCCTAAAGCCTGCCTTCATTTTATTTTGTTGTTTTTCTGTCCCCTTTAGTGCCAGGTGGCTGTGTTTCTGCTGTTATAATCCCGTTTATATTTCTGGCTTCTCCTGGGGCTGCTAAACCCATTTGATCTATTTATCAAATGGTTGTTAAGCCACACTCTTAGTGTTTTCTTCGTAGCAAATTTTCTCATATTTTTGTGATACAAATAGAATTCTCAAATCTCTCTAATTGTGCTTCCTTGTTTTTTAATAGTTCCTTCTTCACTTAATCTCTCTCCTCTCACATTTTACTACAAGCACTAAGGGGACCCAAGCTGCACCTTCAGTACTTTGCTTAGAAATCTCCTAAATAAACAGTTTCATCACTCTCAAGTTCTGCCTTTCAGAAAACACTAGAACAGTTCAGAGAAATTCTTTGCCACTTTATAACAAGAACCACCTTTTTTTTTTCTAGTTCTAATAACATGTAACTCATCTGAGTTACATGTTATTGTAACTCAGATGTATTGCCATCTGAGACCTTGCCAGTGGCCTTTAATATCCATATCTCTAGCATGTACCTCAAAACTCTTTTAGCCTGTACCCATCACCCAGTTCCAAAGCTGCCTCCACATTTTGAGGTATTTGTTACAGCAGCATTTCCCTTCTGGGTACCAAAATCTCAATCTGCTTGGTCTGCCATAACAAAAATCCATAGACTGGGCGGCTCAAACAACAGAAATTTATTTCTCACAGTCCTGGAGGCTGTAAGTCTAAAATCAGGGTCCAACAGCATTCAGTTCCTGGCTTGTAGATGGTTGCCCTCTCACTGTGTTCTCACATGACCTTTTCTCAGTGCATAGGTGTGGAGAGAAATTGGATTGGGACCCCACCTTTAAGGCCTCTTTCAACCTTAATTACGTCCTCAGAACCTGTCTCCAAATATAGTCACATTGAGGGTTAGGGTGTCAACGTAATGAATTGAGGTCGGGGGACATAGTTCATAACAGTTTTCTCTCTTCAGATTGAGCATTTTCTGTTGTTCTTTTTTGTTTGTTTGTTTGAGAGGGAATCTCGCTCTCGTCCAGGCTGGAGTGCAGTGGCGCGATCTCAGCTCACTGCAAGCTCCGCCTCCCAGGTTCACGCCATTCTCCTGCCTCAGCCTCCCAAGTAGCTGGGCCTACAGGCACCCGCTACCATGCCCGGCTAATTTTTTTTGTTTTTTTTTTTTGTATTTTTAGTAGAGATGGGGTTTCACCATGTTAGCCAGGGTGGTCTCAATCTCCTGACCTCATGATCCGCCTGCCTCGGCCTCCCAAAGTGCTGGGATTACAGGCATGAGCCACCACCTGGGCCAAGTATTTTCTGTTGTTATATCTTCAAGTTCACTAGATCTTCCCTCTGTCCTTTTGATTCTGCTGTTGAGACCATCCTTGAGTTTTATTTCAGTTATCGTATTTTTCAGTTCCATTTGATTCTTTGTTCTGTTTCCTTGCTGAGAGCCTTTCTTTGCTTATTTTGTTTGTATTGAGCATGTTTGTAATTACTCATTGAGGCATTTTTGTGATGGCTGCTTTAAAATCCTTGCAGGTTATCCTAACATCTGTGTCATCTCTGTATTGACATCTTTGGGTTATCTTCTCATTTAAGTTGAGATTTTCTTGGTTCTTGGTGTGACGAGTGATTTTCAGTTGAAGTCTGGACATTTTGAGTACTTTGGTATGAGACTTGGTATCCTATTTAAGTCTTCTGCATTGACAGGCCTCCTCTGATACCACTGTGGTGGAGAAAGTGTTGCAGGGGGTGCTGCCTCATTACTTTAAGTTGGTGTTGGAAGTCCAGGTTCACCATTGACCTCTAATGACTCCTGGGGCAGGGGTCCTTAATACTGCTGGGCAAGGGTGGGATTTACAGCTCCCCACTAGGCCTCCGCTGACACCACACTGGCTGGGGAAGATCAGGAATGCCTTGTTATTGCTACTTACATGGCCTCGATTGACAGCATGGTGTGGGGTTGAGGGTGACATCATTACTATTGGGAATTGGTGTAAGTCCTGACCCCCCACTTGGTTTCCACTGAGACCACACCAGTAAGGAAGAAGAGAGATGGCTCTGGGTAGGGGGGACGCTGCCAGGGCGATGTATGGGGAGGGGTGGGTTTTAGAAATCTGTCTGCCCAGTTGATCTTCTCTGATAGCACCCCAGAGTAAAGGTGGAGGACTGAGGAGCCTTGTTACAGCCTGGTGAGGGTGGAAGTATAGGCGTTTGTTGGCGGGGATAGGACTATAGCTTTCTTCTGTGGTCTTTGAAGTAGGATTGTGGTTTTCTAAACATTTTCTGTCTTGCTAGGCTGCTCCCTTCCCAGTCCTTTGGCTAGAAAAAGCAGATTTTTCTTGAGGCTTTTTTTTTTTTTGTCTGTGCCTGTTGGCGTTTCCGGGTTGCCAGCTTCTCTAGAACCCGATCTGGGATAGATGAGGCAATAAGAAAGCCCAAGAAAGTCACTGCTGTGTTCTTCCTCAGGTTCTGAGGTCCCTGGCCAGTCCATTCTCTGTCCACCTTTTAGAACTTTGTTATGTTTGCTTTGTATATAATATCCCGGATTTTTAGTTGTACTTAGTGACAGCAATAGGAGAAAGTAGTGCTTCACCTTTCCCGTGACATCCTTGTGCTTGACACTGAAATCACACATCCAGTTGTGGTATATATAGGGTTTGTGGTGTGTAACCTAAGGGTTTGTGGTATATACAGGTCATTTGTCCTGAAGATAAGCTGCCAATTTGATAGGTAGAAACTATCAGCCTGCTTCATCTAGCTTTGAAGGAACAATAGTTTATAAATTGAGGAAACACCAGTATTTAATTGTAGGTTATAAACTGGAGAAGAGTAGCTATGACTAAGAATATAAACTGTAGGGTTAAATTTTTTTTATTTGTATTTTTGTTTGGAAAACATATGAGAAGCACTGGAGAACTGGACTCAGAATTTCGGATTTTTTTCCAATTATATATGATCTACACGTGGCTATCTGTTCACTTTAATTTGCCATATGACATATGAGATCATAGAGAATCAACAAAATAAAGAATGAAAATAACTGAGATTTGGGACAGGTGACCTTCATTCTTTGAAATCTGTTTCCTCATAGATACATGTTTTAAAATTTAATGCCTACTTGAGAATGATTAAGAGTTAGGTAGAAAATGGATGCAAATGTGGTTTGTAAGCTATCAGGTGCTATGTAACTATTAGGTATTATTGATATAGTCATTTAGAAGACATATCCATCATGTATGCTTCACAGTGGTGTAGCCCAATAAAAACAACTGTGAATATAATGGAATGAGGCTTTTTATCTTTTTAAGTAAGTTTTCTGGGATCCCGTTAAAATCTGCATCTTTTGAGATAATCAATATGGTTCCTTTTAATCTATTAATGTGGTAAAGTACATTGATTTTCTGATGTTAAAGAATCCTTGCACTTCGGGGATGCAATTTCATGATTTTTTTCTCCATCTCTGGGGGAGTTTGTGTGCCTTGAATTTTAGTTGCATTCATCTGTTAAACTGGGATTATTGTGTTTGTAGTGTGTGGTTTGGTTGGTTTTAGGGGCTATTTCGATTTACTGTTTCTTCTAGAAAGTTGTAGGTTTTTCTAAAAATGTATCCTTTTTGGTCATCGAGTTGTTTAAAATATTTTTATTTTCAAGTACTTGTTGTATCTGAACTTAGTCCCTTTTTTCTTTCCTGATATTTCTTATTTGTATCCTCTCTTGGTAATGTTTCTAGAGATGTGTCAATTTTACTAGTCTTAAAATAACTGACTTTTTGAACTTTTGCAAAAATCAACTTTTATCAAAGTGCACAATAAAATTCACCCACTAAAAGGTATTTGCTATGTTTGACGAAGATATTACCCTTTTAACTACCACTGTAATTGTGTGTGAGGTTATAATAGTTCCTCCTTCTCCTCCTCCCTCCCTCTCTCCTCCTCCTCCCCATCTTCCTTCTCCTTTCACCCCTTTCTCTTTCTTCCTCCCTTCTTCCTTTCTTCCCTCCACAGTTCTGTCTTAAAACGACCTACGTAGACTTGTGTAACCATCACCACAAAGGGTACAGAACAATTCCACTGCACCAACAAATTCCGCTTGTGCTGCTTTTTTTTTAAGAGTGGCTCCCCACCCCGCATTGAGTATAAAGGCTTTGATTTTCATCAGTGTTGTGTCATTTATTCAGTTTTATTGCTGAGTAGTTTTCCATGTTAGGTACCACAATATTCTTAGCTATTAACCCACTGAAGCACATTTAGGTTGTTTATAGTTTTTGGTGATTATGAATAAAACGATTACAAACATTAGGTTTTTGTATGAACATAAATTTTCATCTCTGTAGGGTAAATATTGGAGTGAAATGGTTAGTTAGGTCATATGGTGAGTGTATGTTTACCTTTGTAACACAGGGCCAACCTTTTCCAGAATGATTGGTTAATTTTGTTTTCCCACCAGCAATGTATGAAGAAGGTGTTTTCCCACCAGCAATGTATGAAGAAGGTGTTTTCCCACCAGCAATGTATGAAGATAATTTGCCAACACCTGGTATTCTCATTGTTTTTATTTTATCCATTCTAGTAGATGTGTAGTGGTATCTCATTGTGGCTTCAATTTGCATTTCCTTAATGACTAATGATGTTGAGCATCTTTTCATGTGCTTATTATCCATCTGTGTATCTTTGATGAAGTGTTCAAATCTTTTGCCATTTTAAAAGAATTATATTGTTTGTTTTCCTAGTTTAATTTTGTAGTTTGTGGCTTGTCTTTTTATTCTCTTTTATTCAATTTTTATTTCAGTGTCTTTTATAAAGCAAAGGTTTTAAATTTTAATGAGGTCCAGTTTTTCCCTCTATGGACCATACTTTGGTGTCATATTTAAGAACCCCATCCCTAACTCATGTTTAGGAAATTTTTCTTCTACTAGCTTAATGATAATGTTTTTCACTTACATCCATTTTAGGTAATTTTTATATAAGTTGTTAAATAAAGACCCAGGCTCATTCTTTTTACATGTGGTTATCCAATTGTTTCAGCATCATTTGTGGAAAACATATTGTTTCTCCATTGAATTGCCTTTGCCTTTTTGTCAACAATTGATTGATCATAGTTAAGTGGGTCTGTTTCTCAGTTTTCTGTTCTATTCCATTGATCTATGTGTCCATCCCTTTGCCAAGACCACACATTTTCTTGATTACTGTAGCTTTGTAGTAAATCTCAAAATCAGGTAATGTAAGCCCTTCAAATTTATTCTTTTTCTAATTTATATGTTTCCACTGTCATATATTTGTCTATATATTATGTCAAGTTTTACTTTATATATTTTGACACTCAGTTGTTATCTGAATACAAGTTAAGAATTATCAAATCTCTGGTGATTTGAATGTTTTCTCATTATGTAGCAACTTTCTTTAAACATAAGAATACTTTATACCAGATAATATTGGGGTTTTTTTGGGGGGGAGGAGGTTTGAAACAAGGTCTCACTCTCACCCAGGCTGGAGTACAGTGGTGGTGCGATTTTGGCTCCTTGCAACCTCAACCTCCTGGGCTCAAGTAATCCTTCCACCACTGCCTCTTGAGTAGCTGGGATTACAGGCATGCACCACCACACCCAGCTAAATTTTTTTGCATCTTTTGTAGAAATGGGGTTTCACCATGTTGGCCAGGCTGGTCTTGAACTCATGAGCTCAAGCAGTCTGCCCACTTTGGCCTCCCAAAGTGCTGGAAATACAAGCATGAGCCACTCTGCTCCACCGCAGATTTATTGAGATATAATTTACATACCATAAAATTCATCCATTTAAAATGTACAATTCAGTGTTTGTGTATTCACAGAGTTGTACGACCATCACCACAATAAATCTTAGAACATTATCACCTCTAAAATAAAACTTTTAGCTATAACCTCTGCTATGGTCTATATGTTTGTGTACCCTCAAAATTCATAAGTTGCAATCCTAACCCCTAAGGTGATGGTATTAGGAGATGGTGCTTTTGGGAAGTGATTAGGTCAAAAGGGCACAGCCCTCATGAATGAGCTCAGTGCTCCTATGAAAGTGGCCTCAAACAGGTCACTCACCCCTTCTCCCTTGTGAGGACAATGAAAAGATAGTCATCTGTGAGCTAGAAAGTGGGTTCTCACTCAAATTTCATTATGCTGGTGCCTTGATCTTGGACTTCCCAGCCTCCAGAACTGTAAGAAATCATTTATTGTTGTTTATAAGCTACTCAGTCTATGGTGCATTTGTTATGGCAGCTGGAACAGACTAAGATAACTCCTAACTCCTCTATTCTCCCCAGCACTAGGCAACCATGAATACACTGTCTGTGTTTGTAGATTTGCTTGTTCTGGACATTTCATATAAATGGAATCATACAGTCATCATACAGTATATGATCTGGTGTGGTTTGAAGGTGTATTAGCCCATTTTCACATGCAATAAATAACCTGAAACTAAGTAAGTTATAAGGAAAAGAGGTTTAATTGGCTCACGGTTCCACGGGCTTTACAGGAGGCGTGGCTGAGGAGGCCTCAGGGAGCTTACAATCATGGGGGAGGGCAAAGGGGAAACAGGCTCATCTTACATGGCCAGAGTAGGAGAGGGGGAAGGTGCCACACACTTTTAAACAACCAGATGTCATGAGAACTCTTATCACAAGAATAGCACCAAAGGGGGAAATCTGCCCCCATGATTTAATCACCTCCAATGAGGTCCCACCTCCAACATTGAGGATTACAATTTGACATGAGATTTGGGTAAGGCCACAGACCCAAACCATATCAGAATGTGTCCCCTAAAGTTCATGTGTTGGCAACTTGATCCCCAGTGCGGTGATTCTGGGAGGTAGGGCCTAATGGGAGGTCAATGGATTATGGGGGCACCACCTTCATGAATGGATTAATACTATTCTCATGAGAGTGGGTCTGTTATCACAGGAGTGGGTTCCTTAGAAAAGAACAAGTTTGGCTCCCTCTTGCTCCTCTATTGCCCTCTCTTTGCCCTTTGGCCGTGGAATGATGCAGCAAGAAGGCCCTCAACAGATACTAGCTCCTTGATTTTGGACTTCCTAGGCTCCAGAACGGTGAGGAAATAAATTTCTATTCGTTATAAATTACCCATTATAGCATTCTGTCATAGCAGCACAGAAGGGGCTAAGACATGGTCTTTGTGATTGGCTTCTTTCACTTACCATAATGTTTTCATAAGGTTTATGTTATAGAATATATTAGTACCTCATTTATTTTAAAAACATTCTTTCCTTTTTTAAAAAAAATCTCAAATGTGATAGTACTTTTTTATTGTGGTATAAAAACACATAACATAAAATTTACCCTCTTAACCATTGTCTTAGTTTGTGTTGTGCTGCCATAACAGAATACCACAGATGGTAATTTATAAGGGTGGAAAATTTATTGCCTCACAGTTCTGGAGGCAGGGAAGTTCGAGATCAAGGGGCCAGCATCTGATGAGGCCCTCCTTGCAGCATCATCCCATGATGGAACATGGGAGGGTAAGAGAGCAAGAGAAGACTGAACTCACGCTTTTGTAATGGCACCAGTTGCACCCACAAGGGTGAAGCCCTCATGGCTTAATCACCTCTTAAAAGGTCCTACCTCTTTAAACCCTTAACACCGGCAATTAAATTTCAACATGAGTTTTGGAGGGGGTAAACATTCAAACCATAGCATTCCACCCTTGGCTCCCCAAAACTTTAGTCCTTTTCACATACAAAATACATTCATTCCATCCCAATATCCCCAAAAGTCTTAACTGATTTCATAATCAACACCAGATTCCAAAGCCCAGAGTCTCATCTAAAATCAGATACGGGTGAGACTCAAATCACTATTCATGCAAAGGCAAATTTCCAGCTCTGAGCCTGTGAAATTAAACAAGTTATGTGCTTCTGAAATACAGTGGTGAGACAGTCATAGGATAGACATTTGCATTCCAAAAAGGAGTCAGAAAAAAAGAGAGGAGATCCTAAGCAAGTCCACTCTGTGGCTTTCCGGGCTCAGTTCACACAGAAGCTCTCGTGGGTTGAAATCTTGTGCCTGCAGCTCTCTCAGGCTGGTGTTGCACACTGGTAGCTCTACAGTTCTGGGGTCTTGGGAGTGGCCCTGCCCTCACAGCTCCTCTAGGCCTAGTGGGGGACTTTATGCAGTGGCTCTGATCCCACAGTTGCACTGGGCATTGCCTTAGTGGGGTCTCTCTACAGTGGCTCCACCCTATAACAAGTCTCTGCCCCAAGCTGTTCATCACATCCTTGGAAATCTAGGGCTACATTGAAGATCAGGTCATCTGCAGATAATTTTATTTTTTCCTTTCCAATTTATTGCTTAATTACTCTTACTAGGACCTCTAGTACTATGTTGAATAGAAGTTAGTCTGGTGAGGATTGGTAGCTGATAAATTGTCAGTTTCTGTTGACTGATGACATTTCTGTTTCTGTTTGACATTTTTGCCTCAGTTCCTGAAATGTATTTTCACTGGATATTCAGTTCTAGGCTGCTGTTATTTTTCTCTCATCTCTTTAAAGACAGTATCCTACTTTGGTTCGACTTAGCTTCTCATGGTTTTATAATCATGAATTGTGAGCTTACGTTTTACTGGCCTTAGTATGTAGGGATTCTGGAAGGCCTGTGTTGTGGGATGTTTCTCTGAAGAATTATTAAATAAATTTATTTCTTGAATTGAGATTTCCTGGACTAAGCAGGAAACATTACCTCAAATGCCAAACTCTCCTTGGGACAGGTCTGTGGTTATTGACTCACTAAGGGAAGATCACCCCATTCCCAACTCTCATCACCAAGTGTGGGGGTGCTTAGGCTCACGTGTCCCTGTGGACTCCCATTTTTAGTGGTTAGATGCATTTTCTACCACCTGTTTCACTAAGGGTCTCGATCCACTGTGGTGTCCTGGATCCAAATCACTGCCCTGCTCACGCCCAGGTCCTGGTCTCCTGGCTTAAGTGGCTCTTGAGTCCCAAAGTCCCAGGGAGTTAAGAGCAGCATGCAAGGCAGGAAATTTCTGGTTTCTTTTGTCCTTATAAATGAAGTATTTTATTAAATGAACTATTTTTCAAGACAATGAAATAATTGCTACCACAATTTATTGCTATGGCCCTAGAAAGGATGGACCTGAGTCTCCTCTCTCCTCCCTCCCTCCCCTCCCCTCCGCTCCCCTCCCTCCCTGCCTCCCTCCCTCCCTCCCTCCCTTCCTTCCTTCTCCTTGTTTTTTTCTTTCTAGCACATCTGCTTTATCTTTGCCTATGCATGTTTTCCTTTTGCTGGACTATTTGCAACAGGATTGCCGACATCATGGCATTTTACTACTCATGTCCTGTATCTTACAAGAATATGTATCAGCATGTGTATTTTTAAATTTAATTTTATTTTTTGAGACAGAGTTTCACTCTGTCTCCCAGGCTGGAATGCAGTGGCACAATCATGGCTCACTGCAGCCTCAACCTCCTGGGCTCAGGTGATTCTCCCACCTCAGCCTCCCAGGTAGCTGGGACTATAAGTGCACAGCGCCATGCCCAGCTAATTTTTTTTTTTGTAGAGACAGGGTTTTGCCATGTTGCCCAGGCTGGTCTCAAAACTCCGGGCTCAAGTGATCACCTGCTTCAGCCTCCCAAAGTGCTGGGATTACAGGCCTGAGCCACTGCACCCAGATATTTCATTTTTAGAGACAGGGTCTCTGCTCTGTTGCCCAGGCTGAAGTGCAGCAGCATGATCATAGCTCAGTGTAACCTTGAACTCCTGGGCTCAAGCAATTCTCCTGCCTCAGCTTCCTGAGTATCGGATTACAGGCACACACCACCACATCCAACTAATTTTTTTTTTCTTTGTAGAGATAGAGTCTCGCTATGGTACACAGGCTGGTCTCAAACTCCTAGGCTCAAGCCATCCTGCCAAAGTGCTGGGATTATAGCATGTGTCTTCTATTGGCAAGTACATTCTCCAACATAATCGCAATGCTGTTATTCAACCCAAACAGTCTAACTGTGTTGCAAGATTACTGTCTAACACACAGTTAGTTTAAATTTATCCACAGTTATCCCCAAATGTCATGTACAGCTCCCCTGTCCATTTTCCAATCAGCTGGGACACACTGCATTTATTTGTCCTGCCTCTAGTTTCCTTCAGTCTAGAATGGTCTTTCCACCTCATTTTGTCTTTCATGAGAAGTCCAGACCAGTTATTGTGTAGAATGTTCCACCATCTGTGTTGTCTATTTCCTCATGATTAGATCCAGATTAAGCAATTTTGACAAGAAATCTACATATATGTTTGATTTTCATTAAATGACATTATGAGGGCTGGGCTTGGTGGCTGTCCTCTGTAATTTCAGCTATTCAGGAGGCTGAGGCAAGAGGATTGCTTGAGTCTGGGAGTTCAAGGTTATAGTGAGCTAGGATCATGCCACTGCCCTCTAGCCTGGGTAACAGAGTGAGACCCTGTTTTTAAAAAAATTTTTTTGCATCACATCAAGAGACTCAAGATGCCAATTTGTCCTGTTCCTAATGCTAAATTTGATTACTTTGTTCACATGTTGTCCAAATTCTCTAGTTGTAATTAATAACTTCTCCCTTTGTACTTAATAAAATAATCTATGAATATCTTGGCTCCTAACAACTTTTCACCTAGTGTTTTTGCTTTCCATTGATGATACTTGCCTGAATCAATTATTACATTAGTGCCTACAAAATGGTGTTTTTATAATTCTGTTATTCCTCCCACATTTAGCGCTGGCATTCTTATGAAAAGAAGAGCTTTCTATCTCCACTTTCCACCTGGTGGTATTTTTTTAATATATATATTGTGAAAGGAAAATCTCTTGGGCCCCCAAAATCATTAAGGAAAACTCAAGCTGGAAACTGCTTAGAGCAAACCTGCCTCCCGTTCTATTCAAAGTTACCCCTCTGCTCACTGAGATAGATTCATATCTGATTTGCCTCTTTGGAAAGGCTAATCAGAAACTCAAAAGAATGCAACCATTTGTGTATCATCTGTCTGTGACCTGGAACCTCCCTCCCCACTTGCAGTCTTCCTGCCTTTTCTTCCAGTTGTCCCACCTTTCCAGACCAGACCAATGTACTTCTTAATACATTGATTGATGTCTCATGTCTTCCTAAAATGTGTAAAACTAAGCTGTGCCCCGATCACCTTGGGCATATGTTGTCAAGACTTCCTGAGGCTGTGTCATGGGCGTGTCCTCAACCAGGGCAAAATAAACTTTCTAAATTAACTGAGACCTGTCTCAGATTTTCTGGGTTCACAGTATCACTATGGGTCCATGGATTCCTTTTAAAGAAAGTTTTAATTGAGGATTAACATTCGTAACATGTATAGATCTTCAGTATATGCTTGGTGAATTTTTACATGTCTATAAACCCAGGTAACAACCAACCATACAGACCCTTTTCATTCTGCTGGAAGGCTCCTCCATGCCCTTCCCTTCCCAGTTAATCCACCCCACGCCACCCCACCTCATCATCCTAGTGCCTCGCCTCCCCATCCCTGTGGGTGATAACTGGTTTAGTTTCTATCTCCTCTACTAGTTTTATCTGTTTGAACATTATTTAAATAAGACCCTATAGCCGGGCGCGGTGGCTCACGCTTGTAATCCCAGCACTTTGAGAGGCCGAGGCGGGTGGATCACGAGGTCAGGAGATCGAGACCATGGTGAAACCCCGTCTCTACTAAAAAGACAAAAAATTAGCCGGGCGTGGTGGCGGGCGCCTGTAGTCCCAGCTACTCGGAGAGGCTGAGGCAGGAGAATGGCGTGAACCTGGGAGGCGGGGCTTGCAGTGAGCCGAGATCGCGCCACTGCACTCCAGCCTGGGTGACAGAGCGAGACTCCGCCTCAAAAAAAAAAAAAAAAAAAAAAAAAAAAAAAAAAAAATCCTGTGGTATATACTCCTTTGTATCTGGCTTCCTCACCCCACATTTTGTATGATTCAACCATTCTGTATGTATCAACTGTTCTTTTTCACTGATGGTGTGGTATTCCACTGTAGGAATATACTACAGTTTGTTTATTCATTCTACTGTTGATGGATAATTGAATTGTTTCCAGTTCAGGGGCTCTCATGAATATAAGTGCTATGAACATTCCTAGTAAGCATATGCATTTCTCTTGGGTACATATACCTAGGAGTAGAATTCCTGAGTCATAGAGCAGACAGATGTTTAGCTTTAGAAGATAATATCAAATGGTTTTGACTTTACCAATTTACAACACCTCTGTCAGCAAGGCATGAGTTCCAGTTTGTCAACACTTTGCACTTTTAGTCTGTTACATTTTAACCATCTGGCTCATGTGCAGTGGTCTCTTCATACTGGTTTAAATTTTTATTTTTCTGTGGTATATCTATATATACCATGGAATAAAAGAAATGAAATAATGGCATTCACAGCAACCTGGATGGAGTTGGGGACCATTACTCTAAGCGAAGTAACTCCGGAATGGAAAACCAAACATTGTATGTTCTCACTTATAAGCGGCAGCTAAGCAATGAGGATGCAAAGACATAAGAATGATATAATGGACTTTGAGGACTCAGGGGAAAAGGGTGGGAAGGAGATGAGGGATAAAAGACTACACACTGGGTACAGTGTACACTGCTCATGTGATGGGTGCACCAGAACCTCAGAAATTACCACTAAGGTACTTATCCATGTAACCAAACACCACCTGTTTCCTCCAAAATTTAAAATATAAATAAAATAAATTTTCATTTTTCTGAGTGTTACTGTTGATCAATTTTTCAAGTGTTTATTGGATATTGGTTACATTCTCTTTAAAAGTGACTGAATCTTTTATCCATTTAAAAAAATTCAGTGTTTTAAGTTCCTTTGCGGAAGTTCTTTATCTGTATTCTTTTTTTTTTTAAAGTTTTTATTTTTAGACAGAGTCTCGTTCCCAAAGTGCTGGGATTATAGGCGTGAGCCACCTGGCATGGCCAAAAAAAAAAAAAAAAATTGTTTAAATAGAGTGACGCTGGTCTTTCCTTGGTGTGGGGCAGCCTTCCAGTAGACTCTGGACGCAGGTTCTGAAGTCCTCACAGTGACTTTGCTGTGTGGCTGATGCCAGCTTCGTCTTCTTTAGTTTCTGCTCCAGCTGCTGCTGTAGGGCCAGGTCCTCCAAGGCGCTGGATGGCTTGTCCCACTGCTCATCGAGGGCTTCCCACTCCGGCTCCTCCTGTCTGTGTAGCCTCTTTTCCTGTCTCATGTTCAGGAAACTCAATATCTGATTATTTTCCATCTCCTCCTGGAGCTGTCTTCCCACACTCTCCAGCTCCTTCCTTAGTTGGTTGGTCTCACCTTTTAGCTGCTCCACCTCAGAGGGCCCTGCTGGGGGCTCTGGGGCCAGGGGTTCAGCCGTCTGGTTTTTTAGCTTGAACAAGCTCTTCCTGAGTTTCTGTAACCAATGCTTCCCCTCCTTCAACATGCGAGGAGCCTCCAGATCCTTCAGGGTAGCTGACGGAGGGTCCTCCCTGTAGACACCTGTTGCTGAATCCCCAGTTGAGTGGTAACCACCAGAAGTGTCTGTGTCAGGGCTACTGCCATGGATTTTCTTTCCTCCTGGAATGCGAGGGCTCTTACTCCGCCAAAGTTGTTTTAACTGGGCTCCGTCCCCGGCGGTAGCGGCTCCGCGGGGCTCCGGTGGCGCGGGCCTGGCGGCGACGGCGACACAACCGCCCAGGGGCCTTGGGAGTGCGCGGGCGGCGGGGGTCTGCTCAGCGCCGGGGGCCCACTCAGGTCCCGGCGCGGGCGGCGGCGCGTCCCGGCAGGTCCAGGTCCGGCCCTGGCAACGCTGCGACGCGTCCTCCTCCTCACGCCGGGCGGGACGGGGCTCCGGCGCGGCCCGGGTCCTAGGCGGCGGCGGCGGTTGCGGCATCAGCGGACGGCTGGGCGCGGGGCCGCTCCGCTCCCTCCGCCTCCGGCTCGGGCGGCCCGCGGCGACTGCAACGGTAACGGTGGCGGGAGCGCGGCGGGCGCTGGGACTGCCCTGTCGGGGCGGTCCGGGCGGCGCTCAAGGCTGCGCGGCGGCGGCTGCGGCTCCCGGCCCGTCGCGCTGAGGTGCGGAGCTGCCACCGCGGCCATCTTGTTGCTCTAACTGACAGGAACTCCCCTCCCCCCGCTTCAGCCACACGGGGCGCTCACGCCCCCTTCCCCACCCCGCGTGGGCCTCCAACAGTTACTCTCTATCTGTATTCTTTTTTTTTTTTTGAGACGGAGTCTCGCTCTGTCACCCAGGCTGGAGTGCAGTGGCGCGATCTCGGCTCACTGCAAGCTCCGCCTCCCGGGTTCACGCCATTCTCCTGCCTCAGCCTCTCCGAGTAGCTGGGACTACAGGTGCCCGCCACCACGCCCGGCTAATTTTTTGTATTTTTAGTAGAGACGGGGTTTCACCGTGGTCTCGATCTCCTGACCTCGTGATCCGCCCGCCTCGGCCTCCCAAAGTGCTGGGATTACAAGCATGAGCCACCGCGCCCGGCCTCTCTATCTGTATTCTTAATGCAAGTCCTCTGGTAGCTGTCTGGATTGGGAACATTGTCTCCCAGCACTCAGCGATGGTGAGACGGGAAGTGGCAGACCTCTGCGCTGGCTCCTCCGTCGCCGCCTCTGGGCGCCTCCATGCTTCCGATGGGATGGAGGTTTCAGGCTCACTTTGTTCTTTCCTTGCACCAAATCTGGAATCAGCCAAGGATCCTTGGTTCCTTTTAGTGAGGAATGACTATGTGTTTTTAAAGCTCTGGGGGTTGCTTTTATGTTTTCATGAGCTGATTTATGATGTTTTAATCCAGCATTTCCATTTTAAAGTGTGGGGAGTTGTAGAGAATGCCCACTTCACCCAGTGCTGACACGATAGTGTCTGTGCGTGCTTCTTAGCACTTATGTTGCTGCTCATGTAGAATTGGACCCCTTCCAACTTAAAAAAATATAAGGAAGGTCTCACACTACTACTGGTGGGAAGATAAAAATGCTACTACCACTTTGGAAAATGGTTTGATAATTTCTTATAAAGATACCCATTGACCCAGCAATCTGACTCCTGGATGTTTGCCCAAGAGAAATGAACACATATGTTCACAAAAAAGACTTCTTCAAGCATGTTCCTAGCAATGCTCTTCACAACTGGAAACAGCCCAAATGTCCATTAGCAGTATAATAGAAAAACAAATTACAGTGTATTCACACAATGGACTACTCAACAATAAAACAAATGAGCTCATTTCAAAACATCATGTTGAGTGAAAGAAGTCAGAACACTACAGTACATATTACATTATTTCATTTATATGAAACTCTGGAAAAGTCAGCACTGATCTATAGTGACAGAAAGTAGAAGAGTCACTGATACTTAGAGGGGGACTGCCTGGGAAGGGGCAGAACAAACTTTCTAGGGCAATGACGTTCCTTGTCCTGATTGGGGTGTGCATACAACTGTGTATCTGTTTGTCAAAATTGTAGTTAAGATTTACATATGCAATATATATAAAATTTTCCTAAAATGCGTATAAATATGCGAGAGTGTGTGTATAAATTATGGCTCCAAGTGTAAAACAAAAAGGAAGGACAGAAATATGAACTGCCTAGCAAAAGCTTGAAGTTGGCTGAGTAGATCAAGTTAATTTAACTCCAGGGCAACATTTGGCAAAAGGGGAAACTGGAGTTCTCTGCACTATTACTGGGCTTCAGGGCTGTCATCCAGGGCTCAGCTTTGGTTTTACTTTTTTTTAGGGGTTTATTTGCTTCAAGAACTTCCCTGTAGTTCCCTTCAGCCTCACCAGGTGGCAGTGTCATATCAGCTAGGGGCCTGAGAAAGGTCAGCTCTCAGGAGACCCTGGTGCTCTCTGGAGCAGCTGGAGAGCGGGTGTCATTGTGTCATCAGTGGTCTTTGAGCAGACTATGACTCATACTCATTCACCAGGCTTAGTTGGACATTTTTTATCTGTTCCAAAAATTATATCTAGGGCACAAATGTGCCACCTTTGCAGGTATTCAAGAGACTGTGCCTGAGGCCCCATGGAAAGCTGGGTGGAGGAAGAGCTCCCAAATCCAACATGTAAGCTTCCCCGAAACGGAAGACTTGTGTGCGGCATGATTCCCTGTGGAGGGATTTGGAAACATGGAAATGATTTCCCTCCACAGAGACGTACTTCTGTGACTTTCGATTTTACCGGGGGGCCTTGGGCTCCACTGATGATTATTCACATGTATTGAGCATTTACCATGCATCACGCACTGTTTTAATTGTTGAACCTACGTGATATCATTTCTGGTCTAGGAGGTAGGGACTATGAATATCCCAATTTTTCAGGAGAAGAAACAGATACCAAGGGGCGTTGTGACATTCCAGTGCTTGTGAGAAGGCAGCTGGCCATAAAAATAAGAATACTCAAAGTTTCCAGAATTCTGGAGGAATCAGATAGGAAGAAAAAGAGAAATGTCTCAACGTATTTATAAATGCTTATGTAAATAAATAAATGCTTATATAAAAAATAAATAAATGCTTATATAAATAAATATTACATATTTATTATTTATGTAATAAATGCTTAAATAATAAATTAATATTACATATTAATAAATGCTTAAATAAGCATTGACATAAATGCTTATTATTCTTTCAGCCAGTTCAACAGAGCTCTTTTACAAATTAATTTTGGCAATCACCATTTGGAGGTAAAAAAAATCATCTATACATAACATACATATGTAGATATGAACATACAAATGCAACCAGAGATCTTACAGTTTTCATCTTAAATCTTAGCCATGAGTTAGGTATAAATACAGGAATACAAACTTACTAATTTATATAAACATTGATTCTCACCTTGGCCTTATTCACTTTTTCCTTTCAGTCTAATCTTCTTATAGGTAACAATAAGACATTTGTTGAGGATAAGAACTCTCTAAAACAATCCTTTCAGATATAAAAATCCAAATCTTCAAAGGTACACCTACTTTAATTATGACTCGAAGCCAATAAGCCTTTTTAGGCTTAACATTAGTTAGCCTTTCTTGGCCTACCTATAGAGGCAGAGACATCCCCGAAGAGTGTGCAAAGGATGTGGAACTCCCCAATGCAAAGACTGTCCCCATGAGAGCCTAGGAAAGCAGAGACCATCATTGTTAACAAGGCAAGGAAGGCTGAGACGAATGACCCCTGTGGACTGTGACCCCGATTTTAGGATGAGCTTCCCCAAGAGCTTCTGGACTCCTAGCCACAGGCTGGCGCCTGATGGAAGACTGACCACTTGCGTCCTCTCTGACAGAGACCAGAGAATATTTTTGCTGGTCACAAAGCAAAGCTCTTAGGACATGAAACAAGATGAAAGGAGAATCTCTTCTTAGGATTTTCCCCCTGTGACAAATCACACTTTCAAAGGTCAGAGACAAGAAAATGAAGACTCTTCATGGGAGGCTGTGGGTCAATGACCAGTGGGTACCCAGAACCAAATTCACAAGTGTTGCAATTAAAAGACCTAATTCTTACAAATGTTTTCCTCCTTCCAATCCAAATTTGGAAAGGAAGGGACAAGGAAAAACCTTGGCCTGTGTTGGAAATAAGAGTTCGGAGTTGCAAAGAAAACGAGCACTCAAAGGATTTCTCAGTGAGGCAAATTTACCTCTTTTCTTTTTTTATTATACTTTAGGTTTTAGGGTACATGTGCACAATGTGCAGGTTTGTTACATATGTATCCATGTGCCATGTTGGTGTGCTGCACCCATTAACTCATCATTTAATATTAGGTATATCTCCTAATGCTGTCCCTCCCCCCTTCCCACACCCCACAGCGGGCCCCGGTGTGTGAGGTTCCTCTTCCTGTGTGCATGTGTTCTCATTGTTCAGTTCCCACCTATGAGTGAGAACATGCAGTGTTTCGTTTTCTGTCCTTGTGAGAGTTTGCTGAGAATGATGGTTTCCAGCTTCATCCATGTCCCTACAAAGGACATGAACTCATCATTTTTTATGGCTGCATAGTATTCCATGGTGTATATGTGCCACATTTTCTTAATCCAGTCTATCATTGTTGGACATTAGGGTTGGTTCCAATTCTTTGCTATTGTGAATAGTGCCGCAATAAACATACATGTGCATGTTTCTTTATAGCAGCATGATTTATAATCCTTTGGGTATATACCCAGTAATGGGATTGCTGGGTCAAATGGTATTTCCAGTTCTAGATCCCTGAGGAATTGCCACACTGACTTCCACAATGTTGAACTAGTTTACAGCCCCACCAACAGTGTAAAAGTGTTCCTATTTCTCCACATCCTCTCCAGCACCTGTTGTTTCCTGACTTTTTAATGATCGCCATTCTAACTGGTGTGAGGTGGTATCTCATTGTGGTTTTGATTTGCATTTCTCTGATGGCCAGTGATGATGAGCATTTTTTCATGTGTCTTTTGGCTGCATAAATGTCTCCTTTTGAGAAGTGTCTGTTCATATCCTTTGCCCACTTGTTGATGGGGTTGTTTGTTTTTTTCTTGTAAATTTGTTTCAGTTCATTGTAGATTCTGGATATTAGCCCTTTGTCAGATGAGTAGATTGCAAAAATTTACTCCCGTTCTGTAGGTTGCCTGTTCACTCTGATGGTAGTTTCTTTTGCTGTGCAGAAGCTCTTTAGTTTAATTAGATCCCATTTGTCAACTTTGGCTTTTCTTGCCATTGCTTTTGGTGTTTTAGACATGAAGTCCTTGCCCATGCCTATGTCCTGAATGGTATTGCCTAGGTTTTCTTCTAGGGTTTTCATGGTTTTAGGTCTAACATTTAAGTCTTTAATCCATCTTGAATTAATTTTTGTATAAGGTGTAAGGAAGGGATCCAGTTTCAGCTTTCTACATATGGCTAGCCAATTTTCCCAGCACCATTATATAATAGTAAAGGGATCAATTCAACAAGAAGAGCTAACTATTTTAAATATAATTGGAGTGTGTATGTGTGTATTTGGGGGAGATTGGGGGCTTGAGTTTGGCGGCTCTGACAAGACTCAGAGATCCAGGCAGATGGAGGCACCATCATGTTGTCACATCACCATCTCAGCACGTGGTTTCAGGGTCTTCCCACAGAGAAGGAAGCCAGGTGACCTCACACCTACTTTGCTGTGCTTCAGCCAAGAAATAACCCACTTTACTTTTACTTACAGCCTGCTCATCAGAATTAGCCACATGGCCGTGAGCCAACTACAACGGAGGCTGGAATATGCAATCTTCCCCAGCATCTGGGAGAGGAAAGTAAACATGGAGTATTGTCTTGGCTGTGGTGCCAACAAACATTGGGACAGAACTTGATTGTGGGGGCACCAGTGGGAGGCGAGTGTTATGATCCAATGGCTTCACTTGTGAGCTATTCTTCATGGTAATGTAGGCTAAACCTGAGCCCTGGGCTCCAGGACAGGCAGTCTGCTGCCTTTGGCTAACTTTTAAGTGCAGAGGTGCTGGGCTTCTCTGTAGAGGAGCAGCACTGCTGAATCACAGTGATTTTCCTGGAGAGAGAGTCCTAGGAGGGG
Organism: Hylobates moloch; assembly: GCF_009828535.3. Classification (NCBI taxonomy): domain Eukaryota; kingdom Metazoa; phylum Chordata; class Mammalia; order Primates; family Hylobatidae; genus Hylobates; species Hylobates moloch. The sequence goes on along the minus strand of NW_026652290.1, from coordinate 46,574,644 downwards.
ATTCCACCTGTTCCCCACCCCACCTGAAGCAAAGGCTATTCTTCCCACAGGAGTGCTCCTGGGGAGCCTGACACCACCCGGGAGGAGCCGCACTTAACCCTGGGGCTTCTTGTCAGAGCTTTGGTTAGGTGAAACCTGGATCCTGGAGGTGCCCTGGGAAGCTTCTGTCTCCAAGATTCACACCCAGGTCCAGCTGCTGCATGGCTCCCAACATATCACAGAGCCAAGGCTCCTTCTTCCAGCTGGCCCATGTCTGAGTTTCTGCTTTATGCTTCTGGGGCTTCTCCCAGCAGCCTGCTGCCTGTTGCAACATGTACTCACCTGCCGTGCTTTGTTTCTGCATCTGTACTCACCAGCTCATCTAGTTCCTGCTGGGCGCCAAACATACACCCACCCTTTTTTGCTGACCTTCTGTCCCTTCCTGGGTTTGCCACCTCCTTGCTTCACACTGACTTTGAAACAGTGTGTCTGGCCTCCGTGTTACCTGCCTGCTCCCTGATCTAGCCTACATCCTGAATGCCAGCCATCCCCCTCAGCTCTTCTTCTTGGGCTCCATTCTGCTGACACTCACAATTCCTACTTTGTCTCCTCTTCTTATCAAAGGCCTGATCTTCATTTGGGGGCACTGCCTTCCTCACCAAAGTGCATTCCTGGACATCCTAGAGTAGTCTACTTCACCAGGTTGTAATTTACACCACAGGTCCCCCTAGGACATTGCCAGTCTCCACGGAAACCTTGACAATGAAGCCAGTTTCCTGGGTTCTCATCCTCTCTCCCTCTGGGGACAAGAAGACTGATTGCAAGAGTAAAGGGCCGATTTCTGTCTCCCTGGGCCCAGGCAAACTGCTGCCTCTGCCTCTGCTGTCTCGGGCCCTGCCTCATCTGCAAGAATGCTGCTCAGGAAGCGCCTGCTTCCTGCATCATGGGAGGTGGGATCACCAGCAGCTGATTGGTGAAACCAGGGGTCAATCTCAGAGGTCAGCAAGGCCAAACCCCGCTTTGGCACATGGAAGACTGGGGTCCTCAGTGGTTCATGAATCCCAAATGAGAAGGTGAGGGTGGCCTGCAGCCCAGGTTGTTCTCTCCGAGTGTGCAGTGTCCTCTAGGCATCCCTCCAACAGTGACCTGCAAAGGGTTGTGTACATGGAGAGGGCTCACATTCCAGCCCCAGACAGAACCCTATATGATGTTATCATCAGGCTACAAGTTTGAGTTTTCAGTGCCAGGATCTGAGACAGGAGGAGACTCACAACAACCCAGAAAAGGGAGGCCCTGCAGGCAGGCAGAGCCCAGAGAGATTCCCCACCGTGGACACCTGTTAGGGCATCAGAAGGAACGTGATGAGTGACATTCCTTCCTCTGTGGCACTTACCTTCCTTACCCCCAACCATTTGTCAAAGACCCTTACACAATTCTTTTTTTTTTTTTTTTTTTGAGACAGTTTTGCTCTTTTTGCCCAGGCTGCAGTGCAATGGTGTGATCTCAGCCCACTGCAACCTTCACCCCCTGGGTTCAAGCGATTCTCCTGCCTCAGCCTCTTGAGTAGCTGGGATTACAGGCGCACGCCACCATGCCCAACTAATTTTTATAGTTTTAGTAGAGACGGGGTTTCACCATGTTGACCAGGTTGGTCTCGATCTCCTGACCTCAGGTGATTTGCCCGCCTCAGCCTCCCAAAGTGCTGGGATTACAGGCGTGAGCCACCATGACTGGCCTCCACAATTCTTTTAGTGGAGATTCAGGGACAAAGGACAGGGACTGGCTCCCAGATTCCAGGTTGTGACCAGCAGCAAAGTGAGCAAAGGGACACTAGAGAATCCTCTACTGTGCTGAGGTCTTCGATAGAGGAAGTTGCCTTGCAAGGAGGTGGGAGGGATGCTGTGGGATGGGCTGAGCCATCTGGTTGGATATGAAAGGGGAGGGCCTGGGGACCTCCAGGCAGAAGTCCCTGGAGTTCCTCATTTGCGTCTGGTCATGCATCAAGTTCCAGGGCCAAGGCTGGTAGGAATGCGCCCCATGCAGGCGCTGGGGGCTCCCCTTCTCCTTCAGAGCTACATGGATGTGTGGTGCCAGTCAGTGCACGCTCTAACATATTTAAGTACCAGCAGAGTAAAACAAGAATGAAAGGGAAAAGAGAAGACATGAATTATTTCGTTTACGCTTCACAAGCGCAGGATCCTATTTTAATACAACACAACTTATGGATATGTATTTTTATTTTCTTCAGTACTAAGTCATTTGCTTCTAAAATAATTTTACTAACTGAGGGCTAGGAGAGTAAAACTTAAATGTATTAGGCAGCCAGAATGCAAGTGAGGGAGAAGTGAGGGAGAACAGCCACACTTTCTGAGCTGTGCTCTGACAGGGAGAATTTGCTTGGTACACTCAGAACAAAATGCATCTATAGTCAAATAACCTCGAGACACAGAGGATGGCATTGAAGGCTGCATCCACACAGTGTCTACACTCCCTTCTCCCTGAGCCACAGAGCTCTGGCTTTATTCTAGGCAGCAGAGTGCCTGGCCGAAAGTTCATGTTTCCCACCCTACTTGTAGCTATGTGTGGCCTTATGGCCAAGTTCTGGCTGATAAGATGTGAGTTCAAGATCTGGGGATGACCTCTGGGAAGGCTGTTTAAAGGAGGTGGAGACCAGGAGGGATACAGCTCCTCTCAGCCATCTCTGAGCCTGGGATGTGGATGTGATGACTAGACCTTCTGCAGCCATTTTGTTCCTTGAAGTAACCACAAGGTTAGAGACTGCCTTAGGATGACAGAGCAGAAAGAGAGAAGGAGCAGGGGTTGTTGACATTTATGATGCTGCTGGGACAGCCCTAGATTTTCAACCTCCAGTCTCATTTTATGTGAGAGGAAATATATTTCGGCTTAGGTTTCCCCACTGTTATTTGGAGTTTTCTGACATATTCAACTGAACCTAATCCAAGAGATACTTGACACAGAAATCCCCCTTCTGGGAGACTCAGAAGTTATAGTAGCAAATTAAAGACAATAAGGAGATTTATAATCAAGAAAGCTATTATAGGCAGAATTCTAAAGATGTCCCTGGAGGACTCCTGTCCCTTGGCTATTCAATCAAATGTCATTCAAGGTACGGCTGTGACAGGACTTTGCAGATGTAATTACGGTTACTAACCAGCAGACTTTAAGATAGGGGATCATCCTGAAATATGTAATTGGTTCCAGTGTGAGTCATTAAATACAGATTAGGAAGCGGATGAGTCAGTCAAAGAGATGAGGCAGAAAAGATGAGAGAATATGGCAGATTCAGGAGTCAGAGAGATTCAAAAGGTGAGGAGGATTGGATGCACCCATGGCTAACGCCAGCAAGAAAACAGGGGCCTCAGTCCTACAGCTACAAGGACCTGGATACTTCCAAAACCTAGATTCTACCACAGAGCCTCCAGATCAGAGCCCAAGCCATCAACCCACACCTTGATTTTAGTCTTGTGAGACTCAGAGCAGAGGAACCAGCCGAGCTACCCAACTTCCTACCTACAGAACAATTAGATCATACATTTGCATGGCGTGAAGCCACTAAGCTTGTGGGGATTTCTTTCAGAAATAATAGAAAATGAATACAGAAACCTGATCACTTTCATGTAAAATATTAAATTTTTGGCAAAATAACAAATGCATTTGGTAAAAAGTAAAACAGTACAAAAAGAACTATACTGAAAAATCAGCAAAACCCCGCCCTGCCCTTGCTGCCTGTAATCGCACTTTCTTCTCTTAATTATTTTTTCTGATATTACCTCCATATCTCTAAAAAATGTTGCTGTATCTAGATTTGTGAACACAGACATTGCATATTAACTTTCTATTATGAGAGAATCAAATGTAGCTCCTTCATCCTTTTTCATCACACTACAATTGCTTTAATATGTTTGTTTTTATTTTTTGCTTCTTTGGGTTTTTTTTTTTTTTTTTTTTTTTTTTGAGAAAGTCTCTATCTGTCGCCCAGGCTGGAGTGCAGTGGTGCCATCTTGGCTCACCGCAACCTCCGCCTCCTGGGTTCAAGCGATTATTGTGCCTCAACCTCCTGAGTAGCTGGGATTACAGGCGCGCACCACCACACCCAGCTAATTTTTGTATTTTTACTAGAGATGGGATTTCCCCACGTTGGCCAGGTTGGTCCCCAACACCTGACCTCAGGTGATCTGCCCACCTCGGCCTCCCAAAGTTCTAGGGTGTGTTACAGGTGTGAGCCACCGCGCCAGGCCACAATTGCTATAATATGAATGAATTCCACCTCCAGCGTTGGCCTAACTCTTGCAGGTGTGCTATGATTGCATCTCTTTTCTTAGTCCATGTTATAAAATTTCCCTGTTTGGTAACTTGCATAATTTACTAGACACATATCTTTATTTCCAATACTGCATCAGGCACCTTCTACAGAGTTTTCCTTTATTCTAGAATCCCTATCCCCAGGTATCCCTCCTTCCCTTCCACGCCCCCCCCCCACACACACACCGCTCCTTTCCCACTCTAATCTGGTCTGGGTGGTCTCCAAGTTATGTAAACAGCTGGTCGTCATCCTGAAGTGTCTCTGCCTCTCTTTTGGCATCGATTCACTGTTTCCTGATTCCTATATCTTTCTTATTCTTGGCTTGTGCCACCATTTTTGAGGAATACATCCTCTAGGAAGTTCTACAAAAAGAATGCAGGATATATTAATGTTTTAGGTCCTTTAGGTCTAATATTGCCACTTTATGCCACTGAAATGGTAATTTGGCTGGTTATAAAAGTCTGAGGGAAGATCACGTGGCCTTTGCATTTGGAGGCCCTTGATCCACACTGTTCTGCATTTGGAAGTGCTGCTGCACTGTCTTCTGCATTGGGAAGTCGCTGATGCACTGTCTGACATATTAGGAAGGCACTGCTCTGCCGTCTCTGCATTTGGGGGAACTGTTCTGCTGTACTCGGCATTTGGATGTTACTGCTTACTGTACTCCAGCTGGAGGCACGGCTCCAACGTTCTCTGCATTTGGAAGGAAACATTCCAGTGTTTTCTGCAGTGAGAAGCCCTTGTTCCATCCTTCTGTGGATGTGGAAGGCACTGCTCTGCTTGTGTGTTTGGGGGACACTCTTCTGCTGCTCTCTTCTCTACCATCATCTTTATCTGCAGGCACAAACCCTGTCTTCTGCTGTGGAGCCACTGCCTCCCTGCCCTTTGCAGGCTGAGGCACTGCGCCACAACTACTGCTTCCCTTTGGAGTCAGTGCTCCCCTGTTGTCTGCACTGACCTGGGACTGCTTGGCAGTCTTATGTATTTAAAGAGACAGCATTCCCTCTTTGCTCTGTATGTGGAAGGCTCACAACCCACACTTGTATTGGGAGGCAGGGCTCCCATGCCCCTTGCACTTGGCTGCCTCTGCTGCTCTCTCACTTTCATCTGGAGTCACTGCTCCCCTGCCCAGTGCATTTGGAAGGCACAGCTGCCCTGTCCTCTGCCTTTGGTGGAACTGCCCCACTCCACTGTGCGTTTCCATGGGCCTGCCCCTTGTCCCCTGCATGTGGAAGGCACGGCTCCACTCTCTTCTACATTTGGAGGCATTTCACTGTGATCTGCCTTTGGGGACACCGCCCCATTTACCCTGTGGTTTGGCTTGGATCTATGTCCCCTCCAAATCTCATATTGAAGTGTAATCCCCAATGTTGGAGGTGAGGCCTGGTGGGAGGACTGGATCATGGGGACATATCCTTCATGGATGGCTTAGCGCCGTCCCCTTGGTAATGAGTGAGTTTTCGCTGTGAGTTCACGAGAGATCTGGTTGTTTAAAGGTGTCTGGCACCTCCCCCTTCTCTCTCTTGCTCCCGCTCTCGCCATGTGACCTGCCTGCTCCCCCTTCACCCCCCACCAGGAGTGAAAGCTCTCTGAGTCCTCCCCAGAAGTTGAGCAAATGCTGGCACCCTGCTTTGTGTACAGCCCACAGAACCATGGACCAGTTACATCTCTTTTATTTTCTTTCTTTTTGTTTTTGAGGCAAAGTCTCGCTCTGTCACCCAGGCTGTAGTGCAGTGGTGTGATCTCGGCTCACTGCAACCTCAACCTCCTGGGCTCAAATGATTCTTCTGCCTTAGCCCCCTGAGTAGCTGGGACTACAGGCGTGAAACACCATGCCCGGCTAATTTTTGTATTTTTAGTAGACAGGGTTTCACCATGTTGGCCAGGCTGGTCTCAAACTCCTGACCTTAAGTGATTGTCCTCCCAAAGTGCTGAGATTACAGGTGTGAGCCACCATGCCCAGCCTCTTTTCTTTATAAATTGCTCAGTCTCAGGTATGCCTTTATGGTAATGCAAAAACAGCCTAACATACCCTGTGTCAGAGGCTCCACCCACAGCCCTCTACATTTGGAGACATTGGAGCTCTTGTCCTCTGAGTTTATGTGGATGTCACCGATCCAAAGTCGTCTGCATTTGGAGCTGCTGTTCCACGTCATATGCTTCTTTATTTTTTTGAGACAGGATCTTACTCTGTCACTGAGGCTGCAGTGCAGTGACGCATTCAATCATAGCTCACTGTAACCTCGAACTCCTGACCTCAAGCGATCCTTCCACTTCCCAAGTGAGTCCTGTGCTTCTGGAAGGAATGGCTCCAACACTCCCTGTCTTTCTAATGCATTGATAATCCACTCTCCTGTGCATTTGGGGGGCCCTGCTCCACTGTCCTCTGCACTTGGATGTCACTGCTCCACTGCTGTCTTGATTTTGAGGTCCTTTCTCTGCTGTCCTCTGCATTTGGGATGATCAGCTAGAGTGAGGCAGGCATTCACTGCAGCGGAACTGCTTTGGTCACTGACTTCATCTGTTTTCCTGCCAGCTTGGTAGTCCATCCCTAAGAGCTCCACGTAGCCTTGCTGGCCCCCAGTGGTCCCCCAGAGCACCCCACAGGCTGCCCAGACCTTGGCAGGGAGCGTCTGCATCTCTACACATGCCGACAGTGGGTGTTACACCCTAAATTCCAGCTGCCCCCCAACTAGCTGAAGCCTTCCTGAGATATGTTCTGGGGCCCATCTGCAGCCTAGGCTCCTCCCGGCCACCCAGCTGCTTCCCGCCCCACCCCTTGTGAGAGCGTGGAGGGCACCCACCGTCTCCCACCCTCCTTTCTCATGCCTATTTCTTACCTGTGTGTGTTGGTCCCTGGGGCCTGGCGCAAAGGCTACTTATTCTTAGGGTACAGGCTGCAGTGGATGTGGAAGGTGGGAGGAGAGATGGCCACAGACAGGAAAGGGATCCTGACGCCCCCTCACCAGCCTACATAGAAAGGTCAGGAGCCTATGAGGTGGGGGTGCCCCTGCCCTACAGGATAAGAGCTGTGTCCTGTGAGGGGGGCCTGGGGCTGCCCTGGCAGTGCCTCTCGGGCCTCCTGGCCCATCAGAACATCCTGGCAAGCTCACAAAACTCACAAACATTGAACTCCACTTCTAGAGATTAGAATTTGGGAGCTCTGGGGCATGAGCCAGAGATCCGCAGGTGATTCTGACAGGCAGCCAGGCGGAGACATGGGGGTGAGAGATGAGCTTCCTTTGCAGCCCACCCAGAGAGGAAAGGCCTTTCCTTTCAAAGAGCCTCAGAAAGCAATGGTCCAGGCCCTTCTTGCTTCCTGGGAGATGCCACGTGGCTCCACTTCTGAGGGGTCTGCGCGGTGGGTGTGGGAGCACCTGGGGCTCTTGGGTGTCAGGTGTCCTATGTCCTCTCCTGTGGTCTGCGGAGAGCATGCACTTTTGGTCTACAGAGTGCACCAGCTGCGTAGGAAAGGGAATGCTGCTGGGAGTGGGACCCTGGAGGGCTGCGCCAAAGTGCCTGCCCTCGTTCTTCCATGCCTTGAACCAGGCGTAGGTGGCCGGGTCTGTAAGGCAGAGAATGTAGGTAAGAAGTGGGGGAGGAGGCAGGGTAGGGTCAGATCTCTGGCTCCTCTCAGTGTGGAAGATGGGAAGCCAACGCCGCTTTCCCCTGACCTTCCCATTCTGTCTCCTGACCCTTGGGGGCGGCTCTTGTCCTGGCTCAGTGCTCCTGGCCCTGCCTCATCTCGCTGTCACTGTCCTGAGAGGGAGTCCAAGCTGCAGAGCAGGGCTGGGTAGTACAGGACCATGGCACAGGCCCCAGCTGCCAGACCTTTGACCTCCAGGGCCATCTAGCCTTACAAAAGCATCCTGGGCGTCTCGCCACATTATTAACTTACGATAACTTGTGGTCAGCTAATCCTTTATGGTCTTTCTGTTTCCACAAACAGTTGTGAGTCTGGGAATCCTTGAGTTGGCCATTTCATCCTCCTGCCTCCCTTTCGGGCAGTGGGTGTGAGCCCTGTTCCAGTCTCTCCAGATCCCTTCCAGGCCTCCTCCTGCCATCGAGACCACACACTTTCCCCCTGGTTCTGTGCAGTAGGCCCCGCTGAGGAGACTGGTTTCCAGGTGCTGAGCAGGACAGGCTGTGATCAGAGTAGGTAATGGGCCACCAGAAACTTCCTTCAGGCTTTGGGTCTCATGTTTCACCCCAGCATGGCACCCCCATCCCAGGTTCCGGGCTGTGGTTGGGCAGGCTCATCTTTAGGCCTAGCCCTACCTCTTCTCGGGCCCCACTGATGAGAAGCCTCTGCTCTTCCACCCTGGACTCCCAGAACTATCTCAAGGACAAAGGGTGCAATAGAAAGTCTGTCTGTTTCAGCTTGTTAGTGCAGAGTTCCTGAGGACCTGAGCAGGTCACATCAGGAGACTCCGGGGGCCCCACAGTGCTCGGGAGAGTTTGATGGGCAGTGCTGTTGTGAGCCCCCAAGAGGCAGAAACAGACACATGGCCCCTCCAAAGGGGGAACACCAATGACCTCTCCTTCCACTGAATGTGGGGGAAGAGACTGAAGGGGAGAAGGTGTCAGGTTAGGCCCAGCGGCTTTTGGCCAACGTGTGTCCACTGTCATTTCTAAGTCCAGTTCTGGGGGGCTCCGTGATGCTACCAGACCACCTGTGGCCTCAGCAGCCTCAAGGTTCTGCACACCAGACTTCTGTCTCTGTCTCCTCCCCAGGGCTCAGGGCTCCAGGACCCCAGGGAGAGGGGCAGCTGATGCCAGTGTCAGATGTGGCCTGAACCTAACCTTGAGACAAGCACCCTGCTGATCTTGGAGAGAGAGGGCAGCCGGGGAGGCTCTGGGCAATGAGGAGATCTGGGTCAGGCTGGAAGATGCTGCTTTCCCATTTGACACAGAGGCCATGGAGAGGGGGCAGAGGGGACTCACCCAACCATGGAGACAGGGGAAGAGCACTCACCTGGCCATGGACCATGGAGAGGGAGCAGAGAGTACTCATTGAGGGGACTCACCGGCCATTGAGAGAAGGCATAGCCTATCCCGTGGGCCTGGGCTGCAAGGACTGAAGTTTTTAGTTGACCAGAAGCCTTCCTACAGTAGGTGTTTCTGGAGGATCTGTTTGATTGTGGCCTGCTTTTTCTAGAAGCTCACTCTACCACAGGGAACCAGAGCACAGCCACCCCTGCCTGCAGGGCCCCTGCCCTCCCGACTCTGACCACTTCTACACTTGATCTTAGCCAAAAGGCCGAGAAGCGATGACTCTGACCACTTCTAACAAAGATCCCTGAGGCCCTGATGTCCCGTGGCCTTCTAGTCCCTGCCAGGTAGCCGTGGTGAAGCCTTACTGGCCTGCCGTTGCCATCATGGGGACTCTTGACACTTTGCTGAAACCCTCACACACTTCCACACTTGGGCAGCCTCTGTTTGGGTTGCATCCCATCCTTACTGCTTGGAGAGGCTCATGAAGAAGGTCCCAGGGCTCACTGAAGAGCCTCTTCCCTTTCCCACCCCACCCACCTCGCCCTTCCTCGCCAGGCTCATCACAGCAGCACAGAGTTTTAGTTTGGGGATTCACCCATTCATTCTTCTTCTTTTTAAAAAATCTGTTTATTTATTTAAAGACCAGGTTATGAGACTGGCTAATTTTTTTTTTTTTTTGTATTTTTGGTAGAGACAAGGTTTCACCATGTTGGCCAAGCTGGTCTTGAACTCCTGGGCTCAAGCGATCCACCCACCCTGGCCCCCATAGTGCTGGGATTACAGGCGCCTGCCACCAACCCAGCTAATGTTTGTATTTTTAGTAGAGATGGGGTTTCACTATGTTGGCCAGGCTGGGCTGGAACTCCTGGCCTCAAGTCATCTGCCTGGCTTGGCCTCCCAAAGGGCTGGGACTATAGGTGTGAGCCACTGCACCCGGCCAGGGGTTTTGGTTTGTTTATGTTCATGGCCCTTATGGGGAACAAATGTTATCTTTAAATGTATTCAGATGTGCTTTTCCAAAGTTTTTGAGACTGGAGAATATGCTGAGAATATGCTGAGTTCTGTGTTCAGGGCTGAAGAGGATGTGATGGTAAGTAAAACTCAATCCTGTCTATGTGGGGGAGACAGACAGGTAAACGGGTAATATGGGGGCAGGTTTCATATTAAGGGATGCCTTGAAAGGACCCCTCACTCAGCCTAAGGGTCCTAGAGAAGGTGACCACTGAGCCAAGCTTAAAGGATGAGCAGAAATTGGGTGAACGTGGAGGCTGGGGATAAAGAAGGGGAATCATGAGCAGGGCCAGGATGGAGGGGAGTGTGGTAGGGTGAGAAGAGGACTGGAGGAACTAGCCAGGGGAACTGAGAAGGGCTCCAATGTTGGAGGGCCCTGGAGACAAATTAAGGAGTCCAGTGTAGAAGCCACTAGGAGGTTTGAAGCAGGGGAGCCCGGGGTCCATCTGCATTCATGATGGTCCTTTCTGAAGCAATACTCAGGAGGGGTGCTGGAAGGCTGGATGTGTGGCTGCATGCCAGAACGAGGGACAAGAGGTCAGGCAGGGACCCACATTCTGGGAGCGTGGTGGTCAAAATGTTCCAAAATATTCCCAGAAAGGCATCCCAGAGGCCTGTTCCCCCATGGCCATCACATGCCACAAGCTTGGGCCCAGCCACTATGCTTGCTCCATGTAAGGCTGTTGCAGCCAGAGGGCCCTGGTGGACTGGGAGACCCTGCCTCCGGTTGGGACCATCAGTTTCGTCCTACTAGGATGGATAGTGTGGCCTGTGGTGCTGGTGGGACTCATAGTGGACCACCTGGGAGAACACATAGACTCAGATCGGCAGGGCAGCCCTCTCTGCCATGTTGGATGAGGAGAGTCTGCTCTGCAGAGGAGGCCAACGTGCACTGGGGAGAGGCCCCGTCCCAGAGAGAGGGTCTGAGACAGACATGGGGGCACTTGATGGATTTCATTTTCCAGGATCTGAGCCCTCCTGAGGGCCCTTGGACCCCGAAAGTGCCCTTGTATCTGTATAATAAATCCTCATGTTTCAAATCCTTCAGCTGACCTAAGTGAGTTTTTCATTGTTGCCATACAAAATGTTGACTACGACAGTGGCCGTGCCGTAGCCTTGATGGTCTGGTAAGTGGGTCTTTGTCCCCTTGAGTTGGTTTAAAACTCATTCTCAGTGTGTGGCATGGATAGCAGAGGCAAGAAAGAAGAGGAGCCTGTCTTCTTGCCTGCCGTTTCCTTGAGAGTGTCTGAGCATCTTGCTGGTCTATTCCCAGCATGGCTGTGTGAGGCAGCCAGAGGGGCCCAGGGGCTTTCTGGAGGGCAGAGTTCCTCCCCTTGCTGAGGTCTCCGCCTCTCCCCGCCTTTTCCCCACCTTGGGGCTGTGGGGTTTGGGGAACATCGATCTTCTGGAGATGCGTGAGTCCGGGTGAGCACGTGGCCCCAGGAGGTGTTTCCAGGGCAACCAGGAGCAGCTTCTCCTGGTCAAACAAAGAATTCTCCACGGAGGTCAGAGGGTGCCACGGGTCAACAGGAGCAGAGAAAGCGCAGGTGTGCCCAGAAAGATGTGAGGAAAAGGAGGGGCCAGGACCCCCCTTGGCCTCCCATTCCCACTTCCAAAAGCCCTCCAGCTGGGCGGCCTGCCCCGCCCCCCAAGGCCCTTAGTGGCTGCCCCAGGGGCACCCATGCTTGTAAGCAGCCCCCACCTGCCTGCTTGCTGGGCTTTTCTAGGGAATTCAATTAGAGCAGTGGCTTCCTCGCCTCCTCTGCCCAGCTCCAGGGCTGGATCCTGAACCCCACCTGCTCTCCCACACAGGGCTGGGGTGGGAGGAGGCAGGGGCTGACCAGCGGGTCTGATGATAAATTGTTTATTGGGATCCTGCTGGGGAAGGGGAGCTGTCGTGTCCACTCCTGGCTTAGAATAGTCCTTTCTTCCATGCATCTATTTCTCCATCTGTTCAACAGGCAGATTCAGCATCTTCATCCCGTCCTGGGCTGAGGAAGAGGCTTGGTATGTTTTTGTTTTTCCTAGGGGAAATCTTATCTTCAAACTACAGCGTTTTTATCATACACACAAATAAAAACAATAGCGGTAGCCAATGATTGGCTTAATTATGACAATAATTGAGAAGAGAGAGGGGGTGGGAGTGGAGCACTTGGGGCCAAAGCTGCTTATTTCCCAAGTCCGCAAGGGCTTTTAGTACTAACCAGGAAGCTGGGACCTGAGTTCCCCCACCACTAGTGCACCCGAGTCAGAAGATACAAAATCGCCTAAGCGGCAGGTGCTCGGGTGAGGGCTGTGTCCATCTTGCTGCTGATGGGGTGGTTAGAAAGCCATCCCAGGGGAAAGCATTCTTTCCAACAGCCTAAATTGGAGGGAGAAGGAGAAGGGAGAAGCAGTGAGGCCCTGGAGAGACCAGCCCTTCCTCAATGCAGCCTCTGTGGAACCAGGAGCCCCCAACATAGATGCTGGGCTCAGGTGAGTCGGGAGGAAAGGCTGTGGGCAGGCCTAGGCACAGCCTCCACTGAGCTTCACAACACGGTCATAGGCAGTGTGGCCAGGGGCCTCTCTGCACACCCTGGGGTTGGACCCCTACAGGAGGAGCTGGCCCTGGACCCTCCCTGGGGTCCATGGCCAGCTCCCACCAGACCTAGGGTGCCAGGGCACCCCTAGACTATTCTTCACTGTATCCCTGATCCTCATCTCTGAATCACCCTTTGATGAGGCCCTACTTCCTGTCTCACCCCACTGTAACTGGACTATTGTGTTCTCTCATGCCTTCTACCATTGTGTTCTCTCATCCCCTGGCTCTGAGAAAGCCACAGAGGCAGCAATGGGGAGGAGCTCTACTGTGGGCCCAGCCCTGATTCACACATAAGGCCCTAATTGCCTGATAACCGTACCAGGGACAGCAGGACATCCCTGAGCCTCTCACCCACCCTGCAGACCATCCTGAACTACTGCCCTGGGCTGAGCTTGGGGGTCCTGGGAGCCATGGAGCCAGCCCTTCTCTCCCAGGCTCCCAGTCAGGGGCAGGGAGCTGCCATGGAATCTCACAAACTTTGATTACTTATTTAAATACGAGTAACACACGTTTAGTGCACAGAAATGAGGAAGTACACGTGAGCAAAAGAGAACGATAAATTGCCAGCAACTCCACTGCAAAACGATTGCTGTTTTACACCTTCACTGCGTGTACTGGTCTGTGATCTTCTTTTTTTTTTGAGACGGAGTCTCGCTCTGTCGCCCAGGCTGGAGTGCAGTGACGGGATCTCGGCTCACTGCAAGCTCCGCCTCCTGGGTTCACGCCATTCTCCTGCCTCAGCCTCCCCAGTAGCTGGGACTACAGGCACCTGCCACCATGCCCGGCTAATTTTTTTTTTTTTTTTGTATTTTTAGTAGAGACGGAGTTTCACTGTGTTAGCCAGGATGGTCTCAATCCCCTGACCTTGTGATCCGCCCGCCTCAGCCTCCCATCTGGTCTGTAATCTTCTATTTGAGGAAATGATCGCCATTTTACACCTTCACTGCATGTGCTGGTCTGTAATCTGCTATTGGCGGAAATGATCACCGTTTTACACCTTCACTGCGTGTGCTAGTCTGTAATCTGCTATTTGCACTTATGAGTGCATGTGAGTATTTTTCAGTCACAAGAGACATTTCCACAGCATGTTCTTTAGCAACTGCCCAGTGTGTGACGTAAGAGGCTCATTTTGCCGGTTCCCCAGTGGTGGCTTTCAGGACTGTTTCTGATATCCTCCAGCCCTTCAGTGAATTTCCCCATGACTTGCTCAGCTACAGGCGACTTTCTGGGCATTGGGCATACAGCTGTTTACAAAACAGAGACCTGTGCAGACACATTTCTGGTCATATGCTATCAGTTCTTTCAACTGCTGACTGGATGAGATATGGCCAGGCCAAAGGGCACACCTCTGGGATTTGCCCTCCCAAAGGCCTGTGCCTGTCAGGGTGGGCCTCTGTTCCGGACTGGCCTGGCAGTGGGCACCGGGCATGACCTGCAGGGACACAGCAGGTTCCAGATGAAGCAGGGAGAGCAAGCCTGGGTCCTGGCCCTGTGTGTCTGGTCTTACGACCATTTTGGCCGGGGCTTCACCAAGCAGCTGTTTTCCCAGCTACCAGACTGGGCTGCTGGGGCTGGGCATGGAACACAATATTTGAAATGGGGCCACTCTAGGTGATCCCAAGCTGCTGAGGTGCCTTTTGGACCCAGCTGGAGGCAGCCGTTGCCTGCAAGGATCTGGGTGGTGGGGAGCCCAGACTTCCACCAGAGGCCACCAAGGGCGGTCCCAGCCCGGCCCTGCCCCCTACCCTGTGCCTCCACCCCTGCCCTTCCTATGCTCCAAGGCAGGCAGGGAGGCGGGAGGCCAGGTAGCTCAGGAACCCAAACCTGTCGGGCAGGTTTTTTGAGAGCTGTAGAGAGAGGGACAGAGGCTGGAGAAGGATGCATGGCCTGCCCTGGGCTTGCCTGTTCCCTCCTGAGCCTGAGCCCCTTACCTTCCTGACCCCATGAGGCACGCACTGGCTCTGCTGGCTCCCCTGCTGGGCCTGGGCCTGGGGCTGGCCCTGAGTCGGCTGGCAGCGGGGGCCACAGCCTGCAAGTCCCTTGGCCCGGCAGAGCACCTGACATTCACCCCAGCAGCCAGGGCCCGGTGGCTGGCCCCTCGAGTTCTTGCGCCAGGACTCCTGGACTCTCTCTATGGCACTGTGCGCCGCTTCCTCTCCGTGGTGCAGCTCAATCCTTTCCCTTCAGGTGAGTGTGCCCCTCCCCCATGAGGGCCTCAGCATTTGGGTCCCCAGCCCGGCTTCCTCTGTCCCCCCTACCATGGGATGTGCCCAACCTACCAGCAGAGACTTGCCATCTTCCTGGGGTAGAAGGCGGAGGATCTGGGGAGGGCTCCAGAACCTGCTGTGTGACTGTGGGTAGGCCTCGTTTCCTCTCTGAGCCTCAGGTCCTCGGTCTGTAAAGTGAGGAGGTTACATTGGAAATACATTAGACCTGACTCAGACATCCTCTTAGTCTAGCGGTGCTTGGGTTGGGTGGCCCAGGAGTGGCTGAAGGACCCTCCCGGTCCTGTCCCTTGCTGCTTGAGGGGAAGAACTGCCAGGCCAGGCCCCTTCTCTGCCTTTGCCCAGGCTCAGGACTGACCTGTAGGGTCCAGGAGGAGAAGTCTGTAGCCTCCTCTCTGCTCGCCCTCCTATAGCAGTGCTGAGGTCAGGGCAGGATGGCACAGGGCTGCGGTGATGCAGCCTTCTGCAAGGGTGCCATGGTGGTGGCAGGAGCCTTGCCTCACAGCCACTTTGCCCCAACAGTGGGGAGAGGATGGACAGAGGGGCAGGGCAGTGGCTGCCCCCAAATCCTCAGCTTGGCTCTTTCCGGTAGAGTTGGTAAAGGCCCTACTGAATGAGCTGGCCTCCGTGAAGGTGAATGAGGTGAGCAAGCTGGGGAAAGATGCTGGGGGAGGGAGTTCTGGGGTGAGCAGCAGGGTGGTAGCGGAAAAGCCTTGGCTCCACTTAGCCCACCTCGCTTGGTGTCCACCAGGTGGGGGCTCGGGCATCCTCTCCCCTCCTCTGTGGGTGCTGCAGTCCGCATACCTGGGTGCAAACCACAGTTCTGCCATTTACTGGCAGTGAGGTTTGCAGGGAGCTGGAACTTCCTGAACTTCAGCTTTCTCCTGTGTAAGATGGTGATGAGCAGTAAGAATGCGGTCACCTCTGGGACGGGTTCCGTGAGATGCAGGCCATGCCCCGACGGCACTCCCGCCCCTTCTGGTTTCCCTCTGGACTCAGGCAGAAGCCAGGGCTGGGCAGTGGGGGTCAGGTCTCCCTTCATGCCCTGCCGCCTGCCCAGGTGGTGCGGTACGAGGCGGGCTACGTGGCGTGCGCCGTGATCGCGGGCCTCTACCTGCTGCTGGTGCCCACTGCTGGGCTTTGCTTCTGCTGTTGCCGCTGGCACCGGCGCTGCGGGGGACGAGTGAAGACAGAGCACAAGGCGCTGGCCTGTGAGCGCGCGGCCCTCATGGTCTTCCTGCTGCTGACCACCCTCTTGCTGCTGTAAGGCGCTGCCCAGGGCCCGGGCGGGGCAGGCTGTGGCCCCAGGCTCCCTCTTACCCAGCAAGCGCCTTCCTCCTCCCTCCGTTCCCACAGGATTGGCGTGGTCTGTGCCTTTGTCACCAACCAGCGCACGCATGAACAGATGGGCCCCAGCATTGAGGCCATGCCTGAGACCCTGCTTAGCCTCCGGGGCTTGGTCTCTGATGTCCCCCAAGTGAGCACTGTTACCGCTTACCCTCATGTGCCCCTGTGAGCACTGGGCCCGGACAAGACAGAGCCGAGTGGGCCCTTGCTGACCCATAACCAGTGCATCTGAAAGCCACCTCCTCTCCCGCCCTTGCCTGAGAGTCGACCACCCTCAGGGTGCATGCCATAGGGGCAGGGAAGGGGCCAGGGAGAGATGGGGGTAAGGACTGTGGGTGACCAGGAAGGGCAGCCTCAGGGCCTTGTGTTTGCCTAGGAGCTGCAGGCCGTGGCACAGCAATTCTCCCTGCCCCAGGAGCAAGTCTCAGAGGAGCTGGATGGTGAGGGTCTCGGGGGCTGGCAGGTGGGCCGGCTCCAGGGCCCCTGCTCGGGTGCCTCGGTGGGGCCTTTCCCTCGTTCTGGACCCCCCCTGGGAACAGGCTGGTAGAGGTGGGGATCAGGCTGGCTGGAGAGCAAGAGTGGCCACCACTCAGCTGCTGGAGGAAGAAGCCGTGTCCCCCCTCCTTCACTCCCCTCCACCCCCCGGCTCCTGCAGAGCCTGGTGGGGCCTGGGGAGGCAGGATGGGAATGGGGAGGGCCCCTCCACTCTTGGGGCCCCACCCTGCAGACTGCCCTGTGCTCTGTAGGTGTCGGTGTGAGCATTGGGAGCGCGATCCACACTCAGCTCAGGAGCTCCATGTACCCCTTGCTGGCGGCCGTGGGCAGTTTGGGCCAGGGTGAGCTGGAGCCGCACCCTGGATAGTGGGGAGCCCAGCGGGTGTCCTCCTGGGGCGATCCCGCCTGCACCTAGCCCTGGATTTCCTGAGCCACCTCTGCCCCACCTATGACTTCCCCATCGCTGTACCCCAGGATCCAGCCCCCCTCCCCTGGCTTAACGTGCCCTGGGGCAGTTTCCATTGTAGGCAGGAGGTCAATGATTTGCAGGTCCCTTTGGCTGGGGGAAGGGAGTTCTGCCTCCTGCAAGGCGTCTGGGGATGCATATGGTGGACCCTGCTCAGGCCATGTGTGGGTCTCTCAGCCCTGCAGGTCTCCGTGCACCACCTGCAAACCTTGAATGCTACAGTGGTAGAGCTGCAGGCCGGGCAGCAGGACCTGGAGCCAGCCATCCGGGAACACCAGGACCGCCTCCTTGAGCTGCTGCAGGAAGCCGGGTGCCGGGGAGATTGTGCAGGGGCCCTGAGCCGGGCCCGCACCCTGGAGCTGGGTGCTGACTTCAGCCAGGTGCAGACCCAGGACAGAGTCCTCTTAAAGCCACGGAGGGCTAGCTGCCTGCTGCTCCTGGGATCTGGCAAATTCCCAGTCCCCTTGCCCCGATGTTCCTCACTTGCTCCACCCACCCAGGGTTAACGCCGGTCATCCCGGCAGTGGGTGGGGTGCTCCCCAGGCCACGCCCTGTGCGTGAGCTTCGTGTGTGAGCTCCTTGAGTTCTTGCTGCTGCCAGGGGCAGTAAGAGCCATAACAGTCCTCATTTTACACTTGAGGACACTGGGGTTCAGAGGCACCTGCCCCTTGCATCCACCCTCAGGGATCCCCTTCAGGCCTCTCCATGAACTTTGTCATAACCCACCTCCCCCCATTTCAGGTGCCCTCTGTGGACCATGTCCTGCACCAGCTGAAGGGTGTCCCCAAGGCCAACTTCTCCAGCATGGTCCAGGAGGTGAGAGCCACCTGGTCTGCCTGATTTCTCCCTCACCTGCCAAGTGAGGGCCTCCGTTTCCCCCTTTTGGGCAGAAACCCAGTTGAACCTAATATTTGGGGCCCCACCCACCACACAGCACCCTGGGCAGGGGACTCCCGACGACCATCCTTGGTGTGCACACAATCTGTGCTCAGATGGGAGAGCTGGGACCTTCCAGGCAGCAGGCGTCTGGGGGTGGCAAGGGAGCAGTGCTCAGTCTGAGCCCAGAGGGCAGGCGGCTCCCCCGGGTGGAGATGGGCCAAGGGGGAGGACGCGGTGTTGTGAGGCAGTGCCCAGGACCCAGGACCTGGAGCTGGGGAAATGATGAGTCAGCCCTGCTGGGTGGCTGGAGTGGAAGGTTCCAGAAGGAAGGAAGTCAGAGCTGAGGCTGGAAGGGTGGACTGGAGCTAGACCTTCAGGAGCTAGACCTGGCAGTTGTGTGGAGGGTGGCTGAGAGTTCACTGCAATGGTGGGAGAGGGATGGGGGTAGGAAGAAGAGGTCTGGGAGGAGCAATGTTTTGGGAAGTTGAGTCAGACTGGGCCAGGGGATGGGAGAGGAGGGCAGCGACCAAGAGAAAAGAGGGAAGCTGGGAGCACTGAGGGGGGCCCTCCCTCTAGGCCTGGTGACTTTGGGGTCTCCCAAGAGGGGACACTGGGCAGAGATGGGGAGGCCTAGCTCTACTTGGTTCCTGCAGGAGAACAGCACCTTCAACGCCCTTCCAGCCCTGGCTGCCATGCAGACGTCCAGCGTGGTGCAAGGTTAGGCCGCACGGGTCAGAGGCAGCTGCCAGGCATGGCTTCCCACCCCACCCCTACCAGGGAGGCTTGTTGAGAGAGGACTGGGGTGGCGGGGGACTGTCCTCCCTCGGTGGTTCCCAGATGTTCTTCCTGCCCGCTTGTCTTGTTCCTGGGCCCCAGGGTGCCCTCCGCATCCCACAAGTCCCTGCTACTTTGGGCAGAGCTAAAGAAGGCAGTGGCCCAGCAGCCGGAAGGGGTGAGGACACTGGCTGAAGGGTTCCCGGGCTTGGAGGCAGCTTCCCGCTGGGCCCAGGCACTGCAGGAGGTGGAGGAGAGCAGCCGCCCCTACCTGCAGGAGGTGCAGAGATATGAGACCTACAGGTGCTGGGCACCCACAGGGTGGGATGGGGTGGGGTGGGGTGGGCAGCCCAGCCTCTATGCCACCCTGACACCCTGAGCCCCATTCCCAGCTCCTATCAGCCCCTGACTATACTGAGCCTCTGTGTTTTTTGTTTGTTTGTTTTTGTTTTTGTTTTTTCTCTTTTTTTTTTTTTTTTTTTTTTTGAGATGATGTCTTGCTCTGTCACCAGGCTGGAGTGCATTGGGGCTATCTTGGGTCACTGCAACCTCCGCCTCCCTGGTTCAAGCGATTCTCCTGCCTCAGCCTCCCAAGTAGCTGGGACTACAGGCGTGCACCACCACGCCCAGCTAATTTTTGCATTTTTGGTAGAGACAGGGTTTCGCCATGTTGGCCAGGATTGTCTCTATCTCTTGACCTCGTGGTCAGCCAGCCTTGGCCTCCCAAAGTGTTGGGATTACAGGTGTTAGCCACCGCGCCTGGCCACTTCTGCATATTTTTAAGCCGAGACCCCTGACTCCACAGGCCTCCAAGTCCCTACCAGGCTGTGTACCCTCAGAACCTGAGCCTGGAGACCACACAAGAGCAGTAGGACCTCAGGAAGAGCCTGTATCTGCATTTCTGAAGCCCCAGCCTTGGGGTTAGAGGCCACACCCAGCCGCCATGTCCCGCACCTGTCCATGTTGGTGCCAGCCGCCTCCCTTCTTAGTGACACCCGTGTCCTCTCTGTGGCAGGTGGATCGTGGGCTGCGTGCTGTGCTCCGTGGTCCTGCTCGTGGTGCTCTGCAACCTGCTGGGCCTCAATCTGGGCATCTGGGGCCTGTCTGCCAGGGAGGACCCCAGCCACCTAGAAGCCAAGGGCGAGGCTGGAGCCTGCTTCCTCATGGCGTAAGAAAGGGCTGGGAGAGGGGAAGGGTCCCCCCTTATAGGGCTGGCTGATTACTCTCGCTCCTGATCATAGCTCCCAGTGTGGCTGCCAGTGTCATCATCTGAATAAAGGGGTTGAACCAGAGCAGGAATGGCCAGCAAGGAGCTCTTCCCTCCTACAGCAGGGGCAACTGTAGCACCTAATGGGCACTCCTTCCCCTGAGTCAGACACAGCCTAGAGTCCCTACCCAAGCTTCCAGGCGGCCCCCACCACCAATAGGCAGCAGCACCAGAGGTGAAACCTGTTTGCCAACCCCAGACTAGACGGTCTCTAAGGTCAAGGCTGCCACATACAGTTGTACAGGCTGTTCACTGAACAAGAGTACCTGGCTAAAGGGGTAAGTGGGGGCCGAAATCCACCTCATGTTTTACTTTCCAAGCCTCACAGCCTGACATGGGGCTGTGCCTACCTCATAAGCCCTTCCAGCCCCTGGTCTAAGATCTTTACTCCTCAGACCGGCTGTGATTCTGCCCTTTCAGCAGGTCATGCCTGGCCATGCCAGGTGACCCTTTTGAGTGCTAGGTCCTGGAATAGGTCACCTCCATGGGCCCTAGGCACAGAAGTGAGCAGTCTTGGCTCTTTGGGTTCATTTGTTTTTTGTTTTGTTTGTTGTTGTTGTGACAGAGTCTTGCTCTGTCACCCAGGATGGAGTGCAGTGACACCATCATGGCTCCCTATAGCCTCAACCTCCCAGGCTCAAGCGATTCTCACGCCTCAGCCTCCCGAATAGTTGGGACCACAGGCGTGCGCCACCATGCCCAGCTAATTTTTAAAATTTTGTAGAGACAGGGTCTCACTCTATTGCCCAGGCTGGTCTCATACTCCTGGACTCAAGCTATCCTCCCACCTCAACCTCCCAAAGTGCTGGGATTATAGGTGTGAGCCTGACTAGTCCTGGCTCTTTGAACAAAACAGCTGTTCTCTCCTCTAGGCTGCCAGGGCCAGCCAGGGAACCAGGCACAGGGTGGGGATGGGGTGAAGGTGAGGCCGGGACAGTCAGGAATTCTGGGTTCTCCCTCCTCTCCAGGAGGCCAAGTCCTCCAAGCTCCTCTCCTCGAAAGGCTCTGTCCTGGGGCCAATTGGCTGAGCAGGCTGGCCCTGGGGTGAGGGTGGGACTGCTGTCCCTCAGTCCTGCCTCTCGCTTTCCCCAGAGGTGTGGGCCTCAGCTTCCTCTTTGCTGCTCCCCTTATCCTCCTGGTGTTCACCACCTTCCTGGTGGGCGGCAATGTGCAGACGCTGGTGTGCCGGAGCTGGGAGAACGGCGAGCTCTTTGAGGTAGGCCTGTCTCTGCTCACAGGCCCTTTTGGGGAGGGAGGTGGGGGGCGGTATCAGCAGAGCAGGAGGGTTGGGGGAAAGTGGGGGTCAGGGGGGTAAGAGGGAGAGAGGGAGGGGAGGAGTGAGACAGACATGGCCAAGGAAAGAGACAGAAACCCACCAATGGATGGTGGAGGGAGAGAGCACCCATGAGTCCCTGAGATGCTGCCCAGGCCCCAGGGCAGTGACCCTGAGAGATGGCACCCTGACGCATGCCCTCTCATCTCCTAACACTATCTGGGAGCTGGGACCCTGGTGCCTGGTGAGCTGCGATGCTGGACCGGGTTCTCTGCAGAAGATCGGGCTAGGCACCCCTCCTAGGGATTTGTGGGAAGAGCCCCTTTAAGGATTTGGGGCCCAGGGTTCACCAGAGTTAGAGGCCAGGTGTGAGCTGGGGTGAGGGGATGTTTCCTACCCCTAGTCTGTGCTGTGCCACAGCGGCACAGGGCCAGGCCCTAGGGGACCAGGGTGGCCTTGCCCCCACCCCGCTGTGTGCCCATTTCTCACTGCCCCATCTCCAGTTTGCAGACACCCCAGGGAACCTGCCCCCGTCCATGAACCTGTCGCACCTTCTTGGCCTGAGGAAGAACATCAGCATCCACCAAGCCTATCAGTGAGTGGACAGCCTGGGTGGACCTGGGGACTGGGGAAGGAAGGAGGAGGGCCGGTGTCCCTCAGGGGACACCAGCCCCCCCACCACCCCCAAGGCTCATCGTCTGCACCCCTCACTCCTCCTCAGGCAGTGCAAGGAAGGGGCAGCGCTCTGGACAGTCCTGCAGCTCAACGACTCCTATGACCTGGAGGAGCACCTGGATATCAGCCAGGTGAGAGAACGTTTCGGAAACTGTGAGGAGCCCTCCTCAGATCCCCCTCCTCTGGTCTTTTTGCCCCTGTGGAGGCACCGTCTCTTTGAACCTAGGAAACCCGTGAAGTCTGTGTGAGTGATTAAGGTGCCGGAGGGCAGAGGCCCAGTTATTAGCTCTGGGGAAGGTTCTGGGTGTGTAGGTGGGTCCGTATGCACTGAAGGCTATGTCCAGCCCCAAGCACAGCCAAGGTGGCAGCAGGAAAGGCTGGTGACAGTGAGCAGGAGGACAAAGGGACACATGTGTCCTGACTGAGGACAGGCATTGGCTGGGAAACTCCACCTGGGAGGGGGAGGCTGGGGACGGACGTGGCAGTGACAAGGACGGTGGTGAGTCTGGCTAACGTTGGTGGCGGGCCTGCCAAGCTCACGCAGGTGGGAGGTGGTGGTGGCAGGATTCCATCCCCAGCCTGACAAACGAGCCTCTTCCTGTAACCTCTGGAGTTACTGGAACTTGGTGTGTAGAACTGGAGACACTCGCCAATGCTGGAAAGAGACAGTTCTAGAATGAAGGCAAGGAAGGGCTGTTTCACAAGAGGGATAGACTTTGAGAATGGGGCTCTCCTTGTGGTGCACAGAAGCTGGAAGACATTCATTCCTCAACTTCCATGCTCCTAAGCATATGCTGGGGAAACCCACATCCCCTGGCCCCGGTTCCTCTCTCCCTCCCAAACACAGAGCATGCTAACTCCTGATTTTGCATCATTCTGGGAAACCCTTCCAACCTCTGGATCCACCAACCAGCCTCAGCCCACAGACAGCACAGCCAGATGGCCCAGTCCCAACTCTGTGCCTTGAGCTGCACAACCTGGGACAGTTATGCAGCTCACTCCTCCTTCCGCCTCTTTAACCAGACAGGAGGCCCCCCAAGCAGGCGATATCTCAGTGCTAGGCCGAGTCCTTGGCAGGGGTGGGTCCAGCTCACAGGAGTCTGGATAGATAGGGCTTTGGATTTAGATGCACTAGGCAGTCCTCTGAGGCCACCTGACAGTGTACCAAATGTGGCTGTAAGAATCCTCGTCCTCAAAGGAGATACTGATGGGTAGGCAGACATGAGTAAGACACACGGCTTTCCAGAGCACGGGGAGGGCACCAGCCACCTTCCCACTTCTCCTGAAGCTGCTGCCACTGATGCCTGAGACATGGCCCGAAGGCCCCCACCCAAGAGGGCCAGGCCTTTTCTCCTCCAGGAGAAGGCAGCCTGGAGGGATGGGGGGAGGAGAGCCAAGCTGGGCTGCAGTCTCTAACCACCTGTGTAACCTCAGCAAGTGGACGCTCCACTCTGACCTCAGTTTCTTATCTGTTAAACACTGTGCTGAATTTTATGACCTCTAAATCTCTTCCACTGATAGTAGGAAAATGCTGAGGCTCTTTCCTGAAAATGCAGTTGTGTCCATTCATTCATTCATTCATTCATTCATTCATTCATTCATTCTTTCATTCATTCACACAGCTAACAAACTTGTCCCCTGCCCACCATGTGTGACCCTCTGAGTTAGATGCTGGGGGTTTAGCGGGGAATAGGCAGGCAAAGCCCCACTCTTGTGGAGCTGACAGCATTGAACAATTAACCCACAAATAAGATCATTTCAGAGCAACAAGTGCTTTGAAGGCCTCGACACAGCTGACGGGATAAAGAGGGGCTGAGAGAGCTATTTTATTTCAGGTGGCCAGGGAAGGTCTGTGTCTCGGCCCAGAAGCCAGATGGGCACTGGAGGAAGGCCAGGTCTTGGCATTTGGGGCAGGGGCCTACTGGGAGCCTGTCTGGGGCTTGGGGTGTCCAGGATAGGGGGCCCTGAGGGCCTGCCATGTGAGTCTGTTCTTGCGTTGTTATAAAGGAATACCTGAGGCTGGGCATGGTGGCTCATGCCTGTAATCCCAGTACTTTGGGAAGCTGAGGTGGAAGGATTACTTGAGCTTAGGAGTTCAAGACCAGCCTGGGCAACATGGGGAGACCCCCTCTCTACAATTTTTTTTAAAAGCCAGGTGTGGTGTCTTGCACCTGTAGTCCCAGCTACTCGAGAGGCTGAGGTGGTAGAATCACTGGAGCCCGAGAGATCTAGGCTTCAGTGAGCTGTGATTGTGCTATTGCCCTCCAGCCTGGGCAACAGAGCAAGACCCTGTCCCCTCCCCCAACCAAAAAAAAAAGTGCAATACCTGAGGCTGCATAATTTATTAAACTGATAAGAACAGACACTACACTTGATCTTAGCCAAAAGGCCGAGAAGCGATGAGGCTGCATAATTTATAAAGAAAAGAGGTTTAAGTGCAGGCTGTACAGGAAGCATGGCACCTGCACCCGTTTCTGGGGAGGCCTCGGGAAGCTTCCACTCATGGCCGAAGGCCAAGGAGAGCCAGCGCATCACATAGGGAGAGAGGGAACGAGAGAGCCAACGCGGAGGTGCCACGCTCTTTCAAACAACCAGGTCTCACGTGAACTAACTGAGCAAAACTCACTCATCACATGGCAATGGCACTAAGCCATACGTGAGGGATCCACCCCCGTGATCTAGTACCTCCCACCAGGCCCACCTTCACCCCCAACACCAGGGATCACATTGCAACATGAAATTTGGAGGGGACAAATATCCAAACCATATCGCCTGGTGACCTCCTCGCTTAGGGGAGCATCTCTGGGGTCCTGGCTCAGCAACTGGGCATGACTCCCGCCCTGCCCCCGCTCTCCCAGTACACCAACAAGCTACGGCAGGAGTTGCAGAGCCTGAAAGTAGACACACAGAGCCTGGACCTGCTGAGCTCAGCCGCCCGCCGGGACCTGGAGGCCCTGCAGAGCAGTGGGCTTCAGCGCATCCACTACCCCGACTTCTTCATTCAGGTCAGCGGTGGGCACCTCAGCAGCGCTTCCTCAGCAGGTGGTGATGGAACGAAGGGGCCCACAGAGGAGCTGGGTGTGCATCTCACCTTGTCCCAGCTCTGGGCTCTTCCGCATTTCCTGGGGCCTCTTCCTGTGGAGGTGTCCCCAGATAATGTGCCCCTGGGCCTGTCCTCCTGCCACCACCCCGGTCACACGGGAATGGACACCCTCTCCCCCGACCCAACAGCATGTGTCGCTGTTCATGCTTCTGAACTCACTGCTGCCGAGGACGCAGTGGGAAGTTGCCTCTTCCTTAGTTACACCAGAGGGTGCCTTATTTGTTCTTGTTGTTTCTATCTCACTGGGAAAACATCTGAAATATTTCACAGTTCCAGGGAAAACTCACTGTGACTGATGTGTCACAATACACTTAGCTGGTGTAGTTTATATTTGATAAGACTGGGGATTTGGAGGCTGGGATCAGGTGGTGGTGGGCCCCAGGGGAGCTGGGTTCATCCCTCCTGGCCTCTCCTGTCCACCTGCAGATCCAGAGGCCCGTGGTGAAGACCAGCATGGAGCAGCTGGCCCAGGAGCTGCAAGGACTGGCCCAGGCCCAAGTGAGAGGGAAACAGGGCCCCGACTGGGCAGCAGGAGCCACAGGGGGCTTGGGAGGCGGGAAGGGGTGGGAGGACGTGAGGGCAAAGGCAGGGAACTGAGGACCCCCACCAGTAAGGCCTGAGGCTCCTGACCCCTGGCTGGGCTGGAGGGTTTTGCAGCATCAGTTCTGACTCAAGCTCTGCCACTCATTGGCTGTGTGGCCCTGGGCAAGACATGCAGCGTCTCTGAGCCGGAGGTTCTTCATCTGTTGGATGGACTGTCCTCCATCTCAGAGCAGATGAAATCACTTCTCTGGCCCCACGCAGTTGGGCAGGTGTTTCTGTGTGTGCCACTTGTGGGATTTACTGGGACAGGTGCTGTGAGGACATTGGGATGAATGAGATGTCATGGCAGTTGCCCTTGAGGGAAAAAATAGCATTTTGTATTTATAACTATTTAGGGTTTAAAAGTTCTCTTTGAAACATCCCATAGGCCGCGCAACAACCCCACAGGGTGGGCAGAGCCAGGAGCATCCTCAATTTCAGCAGGTGCCCCTGCAGCTCAGGCGTGTTCTGTGACTGACTTAGGGGCACCCAGCAACCTAGAGTGAACCTAGAACTTGGATCTAGGCCCCCCAAACCAAGATCAGGCCCTGGAGCTTAAGGAGGGCTCGGTTTTCTGCCTCTGAGCCCAGCACTCCCACTTCCCCTTGGTTTGTCGGACTGAAAGGCTGGGTGAGGGGTAGATGGGTCCTGGGTGGGGCCGTTCTGATTCTTGTATCCTTTCAGGGCAATTCTGTGCTGGGGCAGCGGCTGCAGGAGGAGGCCCACGGACTCAGAAACCTTCACCGGGAGAAGGTCGTCCCCCAGCAGAGCCTTGTGGTCAGTTTGAAGGCCCAGGGAGCCTGGGGCCTGGGGGAGGAGAGACCTGGAGAGGGGACAGTGAAAGGGGAGGGAAATTCTGAGAGTCCCTTCCCTCCCCTCCCCTCCCCTCCCCTCCACTTTCCTCCCCTCTCCTCCCTCCCCTTCCCTTCCCCTCCCCTAACCAGCCCTGATCTCTTCTCCACAGGCAAAGCTCAACCTCAGCATCAGGGCCCTGGAGTCCTCTGCCCCGAATCTCCAGGTGGCTGCTGGTGGTGGGGACGTATGGTGGAGCAGGGGGGCTGCAGAGTGGGGGAGGAAGTAGGAGCCCATCTCACTCTGCACCTCAGAGCTCTGCCCAGGTTGCAGGTGGGGTTGGGAGGAAGATGGGGGTGGCAGCAGAGCCTGGGGGATCACCACCCTTGGCTTGTCTCTCGGGGTTGAACCCTCTCCTGCTGAGTGTGCTGTGGTGTGTGTTGAATTAATGAATGGATGTGTGAATGCGGGACACTGAGTTGAGGCTCTAATCCCCTCCAGCTGGAGACCTCAGATGTCCTAGCCAATGTCACTTACCTGAAAGGAGAGCTGCCTGCCTGGGCCACCAGGATCCTGAGGAATGTGAGTGGTGGGTGGGACAGGGAAGGGGCTTCCACCTCAGGCTTCTCCAGTCCCAGCTTCTCACTGTGGCTCCCAGGAAAGCTGGGCCTGTCCTCAAGTTGCCAGGCATGGGGGGTGGCGTGGGTGGGAGGCACTGCTGCTTCTGGGACCCCTACAGCCCAGACCTCCTTTCCTTCCTGCAGGTGAGTGAGTGTTTCCTGGCCCGGGAGATGGGCTACTTCTCCCAGTACGTGGCCTGGGTGAGAGAGGAGGTGAGTGGGGCCTCAGAGCAATGACTGATTCCCTGCTCCGTCCGACCAGCTGTTCACCCTGCTCTGCCCCGCCCCCACCCCCGGAGCCCCTTGGGGGTGACCCAGGCCTTCAGGATCAAACCCAAACTCCCAAACCTGGCATCTGCACCCTTGCTTGCTGGCTGAGCTCTGCCCACCCCACCTCTGCTGCAGCGCTTCCCTGAGCTGAGTGTGAGCAGGGTTGGCGTTCTCCAAAATGTTTCATCACACCTGGCCTGCAGGTCCTTCCCTGGGCCGGCCCCTTCTCCAGCTTGTCCAAGGCCAATCCTCAAAGCCCACCTCCCGCTGCAGACCCTTGCTGAACACAGCCTCTGCAAGCTGTCTGGACACCCACACTAGGGCAACAGGGGTCTGGCTTTACCCTGAGTGTGTCTGTGTGTCTATGTGTGTGTGAGTGTGTGTATATGCATGCACACACACGTGTGCCTTCAAGCACTGTGGCTTGATGCACAGTGCTGGGTCATAGTAGAACTTAATCCAGGCTGGTGAACAGATGGAAAGGGGAGGGGCCCAGCAAGGAGCCTGTGGAGTATGTCCCCATCTGTCTGTACCTGCCTCTCGGCAAGTGTGTACAAGTGTGCGGTGGCCCCAGTGGTGTCCCCAGGCCTTTCTGTGTCCCTGTCAACCACTCTCCCTGATGAATATGGGTGTGCGCCTGTGGGTCCGAGTGTCTCTGCATCACCTGCCTCATGTTGGCGCCACAGGTGACTCAGCGCATCGCCACCTGCCAGCCCCTTTCCGGAGCCCTGGACAACAGCCGTGTGATCCTGTGTGACATGATGGCTGACCCCTGGGTGAGTGCCCCAGCTCATCAGGGCTTGTCCACCAAGTCCCCTAGCCTTCCTGCTCTCCAGGGAGGGCCGGGTGAGCAGGTTGTGAAGCCAGGCATGGCCTCTGCCCCAGCTCTGATGACAAGGCAGCTGGGTGAGGCTGGGTGCCACGTGGGTTGGTGAGCCGACCTCACGCCTTGTTGCAGAATGCCTTCTGGTTCTGCCTGGCATGGTGCACCTTCTTCCTGATCCCCAGCATCATCTTTGCTGTCAAGACCTCCAAATACTTCCGTCCTATCCGGAAACGCCTCAGGTGAGGGGCTGCCAGGGCTGCAGGCAGCATCAGGGGCCAGGGAGGTGTCCTTTCAGCCACAAGGGTCCCCTGTCACAGCCCCTCCTGAGACCTCCCAGGCAGAGGAGGCTCATGACTGAGCCCTGAAGAGCCATACTCTGAGGAGCTCCAAAGCCAGGAAGTTCTCCCGTACGTCTGCCCCTTACCCTTCTTGCTGCATCCATTCGGGCGAAGCTTCGTAGGACCCTTCCCATCCCCCACAGGGCTTCCGAGGAGAAATCCTCAGTGCTCTGGGTTTGTCCCTGTGTCGGGGCTGAGGGTCTAGGGGGAAGGGTATGCTCACTGTCTGTCTTTGACACTGCAGCTCCACCAGCTCTGAGGAGACTCAGCTCTTCCACATCCCCCGGGTTACCTCCCTGAAGCTGTAGGGCCCTGTGGGTGAGTTTTCCCCAACTCACTTAATTGCTCCCTGCCAGGGATTAAGGGAGTGTGGTGGGGAGGGGCTGGGGTCTGGGGTTTCCAGGGCCTAGGAGGGCAGGAAGGCGTGAGGACATGGTTGAGTCTGGTTATTGGGTGTGGCCCATCCAGCAGTGGGGCTGACAGCCCTGTTTCTCCCCTCCCTCCCCTTCACCCGTTTCCTTCTTAATCCCTGACAGGGTGAGGTGACCCCAAGACTGCCTGTCCTCCCCTTTGATTCAGCCTGGGCCACAGGACTTCGGTAGCTCTTGCCCCAGAGCCCAGGCTGGCATCCAGGCCTGGACTGTCCCCAATTCCGGCTTACCTGGCCCCACCTTGCCTGCTCCTTTCCACCCCTTTCTGCTCACGCCCCCCATGATTCACTCTCAGAATCACATGGGACTTCTGTGCAGCTGCAGAGCCAGCAGGTCCCCCCAGGTGTCACCCCTTACCCCCATGCTGGTGGCATCCTCACAGGAAGAGCCTGTTCTCCATCTGCTGGAGCCTGGACCCTAGGGCAGGACAGAGGCCTCATCCAACCCCACTCCCCTTCCTGTGTGTCCTCCCCCTGCCAAGCCTCCCCCTGCCCCTCTCTGAGCCCCTCGCCCCCCACGCCGTCCTCATCTGGCCTCCCCACTGGCCCCCACTTCTCTCTTATGCCCTTCCTGGCCCTTTGCTTCCTCCCTTAGTCCCCTCTTCACCATATCTCCACTGCTACCTTGCTGGCCCCAGGCACTACCCTGCCCAACCAAACCACTCAGGTAACGCCACTTATCAGGCAGGGGCCACCATGGCCTAGGTCTGGGCTGGCTGCAGGCCCTGCCTCATGGCCCCTGAGCCCTTCACTGCCCCAGGGCCTTGGGCCCTCTGCAGATCTCATCCAGGATTTATTGGTGTCTGATGGGGTGAGGGAGGCCTGTCTGAAGGCTGAGTCTCCCTGCCTGCACCCAGGTTAGAAATGGGGGTACTAGCACTTAGCTCCTCTCTGAGTGCTGGCTCCCAAGGAAGGGACCTGGGCTACAGTGGGGGATCGCCCTTATCTCTTCAGAAGGAAGCATCTTCCACAGCCCCCACCCAGCTTTCTTAGGAGTGATCTGGTGGCCAGAACAGAATTTTGCATTGCCCCTTCTATCCTGCACATGTGGCCTAGGGTCATCCCCAGCCCATCCCTGTGTCAGCCCTGAGTGCTGGACGCTGCGTTCCAGAAATGAGGAAGAGGAGGGAGAAGAGATGGACAGACCTCAGATCCATTAAAGTGTTCTCACTTCCCTGAGACTTGGTTCTGGGTCCTTAAAACCAGGTTTCTTAGTCTGGGGCCCTGTACATAGTTGGTGTTTAATGAGTGTTTATGGAGAGGAGAGTTCTAAGGTCACCTCTGGCTGCAGGCATCCAGGGATTATTCCAGCAATCTGCAGGTAGGGAGTGGGTCCCAGCCTGGGAGCCTGCTGTCAGGAGCAGGCAGACCTGGACTCACAGCCTGGCTGTGATGCTTGTTTGCTCAGCTTCTCCATTTATAAGATGGGAAGAATAGTCACAGCCTCCTCAAAGGGTTGTGAAAATCAAATGTGATAATTTGTGGAAAGCCCTTAGCAGTGGCCTGGCACAAAACAAATGCTCAGTAGACAGAAGCTGCCTATTATTTTTGTTGTTATTGTTGTTTGCCATGACTGCTCTGGGCCGGGGGTAGAGCTAGCGTCTGGGCATGTACGAGGGAAGAGGGAGGCAGGCCTCTAATCAAAGGCAGAAATTCCTTTAAGATTGTGGTCTGCTGGGTTTCGGGGAGTGTCTGTGTTGTTTGTTTTTGTTTGTTTGTTTGTTTTGAGACAGGATCTCGCTCTGTCACCCAGGCTGGAGTGTAGTGGTGCAATCTTGGCTCACTGCAACCTCCACTTCCTGGGCTCAAGTGATTCTCATGCCTCGGCCTCCCAAATAGCTGGGACTACAGGTGTGTGCCACTACGCATAGGCTAATTTTTGTATTTTTTGTAGAGATGGGGTTTTGCTATGTTGCCCAGGCTGGAAGTGTCTATGTTTAACTGCATCTTATAAACCAGCAACAAGTTTTCTACTAGAAATTAGAATGGTGCATACACAATGTATTGTTATCACTGTCAGATGAGCATCTTTGAATGTAGCATGACTGCCTCTTTTTTGCTTTTCCTAGAGGTTTT
Source organism: Hylobates moloch (assembly GCF_009828535.3). Classification (NCBI taxonomy): domain Eukaryota; kingdom Metazoa; phylum Chordata; class Mammalia; order Primates; family Hylobatidae; genus Hylobates; species Hylobates moloch. The sequence goes on along the minus strand of NW_026652290.1, from coordinate 46,543,316 downwards.
GTTTTTGTTTTTGTTTTTGCTTGTTACACGTCTGTTGACCTACCTGGGGGAAGTAGCACCCTTGCATTTAAAAAATAAAATTGATGGCATTACAAATGGAATAGAAACAATTTTTTAAGTATTTTCCAGTTCTCTTTCAAAATTACCTGTTTTATCTTTTATATATTTGAACATATTAAGCATAGTTATTTTAAAGTTCTGTTAGTCCCTTATATGGAGCCTCTATGAGTCTGTTTCTAGTGCCTGTTGTTTCTCTTGTTTTTTGTTAGTTTTGTCCTGTCTCCTCCCATACTTGGCAATGTTTTGAGTACAAGTAATTTCAGGTCTAGGATGGAGTTATCTTCCTCTGTGAGGATTATGTTTACATCTGGCAGGTGGCTGGGGATGCAGTGAGCCAGATCTCTTTCATCTACTTATAGGGAATGAGATGATTTGAGTCACTTTAAGGGCTGATCTACTTCTGGTTCATTCATATTCATAGGGTAAAGCCCACCGGGGCTCCAAACCAAAGCATACAACATTTGCCAGGTAGCCTTCCTGTTGGTGGGCTTTGCAGTGTCTTCTACAATCAGCAGACCCCCTACAGAAAACGTAGTCCCAGATGCCATGCATATGTCTCTGAGTTGCCTTCTTTTCCCAGATCTTGGCCTTGTAATTCTTCACTGCTTTGTTTCCTTCCCAATACTCTCAATTAGACTTAAATATATATATATATGTACATATATTTATTAAATATATATGTACATATATTTATTAAATATATATGTACATATATTTATTAAATATATATGTGCATATATTTATTAAATATATATGTACATATATTTATTAAATAAATATATATATATAACTTTAAAAGCTGTTCAAAATGCCCCCCCCCCCCCCCCCACCGCCCCCCCACACACAAATTTTGAGCCACTTTTTAAGTTGTCCTGAACTGGGAATTTGGTCCAAATTACCCAGTCCACAGTTATTAGAAGTAGTCCTAAAAAATTGACTTTGATGTTCCCATTATAAATTGGGAAAAGGCTGCCACTCTTTGAATTTAGTGTCCAGAAACTGTGGCCCAGCTAATTGAACATTGTCTTTTGAAAGGAGTTTCGTTTAGAGAGCACCACGGTAATACTGGTTACCTGAGGATGGGGTGGCACTCAGCAGTTGGCAGAGAGACAGAAATAGCCACAGAGAAAAATAAATTACCTATTTCTCTGACTTTTAAAATGCTGGAATCCTAAAATGCTAATGCTACTTTATATGTGAAACAAAGCCCCTTCGAGGTCACAGTCTATCTCTTCTGGCCCATGACTGTCTCTGAGGGAGCAAATTATCATCTGGTTGGGCAGAGGAAGCTCCAGGAAGTTACATGGCTGGTTCAGGGTCTCAGAAGTTGAAGCCCAGCCAGGCTTTGGAAGCAGGTCCCCTGGTCCTGGTGGCCCTGGAGGTTTCTTCCTGGAGGCAATGCCAGTTCCCATTCCCTGTAGGCATGTGGGAGCGAGGCCCTATCTCCAAGGTGACTTGAACCAAGTGTCCTTGCTGTCCCTGTGGCAGGGATGACAGATTGGGGGTGCTAGGAGTTCTTCCAGACCCTTCAACCTGGCCACCCAGCAGAAGGCCTCACGGTAGATTCTGCCAAAGAAATGCCAAATGGGCCAAGGTGTCTGAGGTCCCAGGTGGCTGCTCAGGGCAGCTCCAGGTGGCTGCTCAGGGCAGCTCCAGCTGGCTTGAGGTGTACAAAGGGAGAGCCAAGTGGCTGGGGCAAGAGCCTGCCCAACTACCTGAAGGGACCAACAATGTGAGTTAACATTTATTTACTGAGTTCTTAGCATAAGTCAGGAAGCACTTTCCATGAATTAACTGGGAGGCAGTCCTTGTTATTTACCTGCCTGACAGTTGAGAAAGCTCAGGCACACAGACTGGATGTGGGCGGAGTGGAAAGGGTAGCGCTCATCCAAATGAATCAGCCGAGAACAGTGCCACTCAGGCCACATCTGAGTCTTCTGGAATCAGCCTGAGGCCCTGCTCTGGGCGGATGTGGACAGCCTCCCCCTTCCCTCCTCTCCCTGAGCCAGAGCCATCCATCGCTTCTAGCCTGAGTGCCAGGAGCTGAACCAGGAGGCTAGTGGCCAACCTGGTGCACACAGCACATGCTGCCAGAATAAAGCTCCTTCTCTGTGGTCCCAGCCCTTCCTAGCACATGCTAGGCGTGCCCATCCTGGGGTGGTCCACACTCATCCGTCTTACAACTGCTGACCGAGAACTGCAGCTTGGGTGAGGAGGGATGGAGGGGGTGTGCAGAGGGTGGGGCCCCATCTGAGCCCTTGGCTTCTGCCCACGAGTGAAACAGAATTTAGGGAAGAGGTGGCTGAGCCCCTACCCACACTGAGGGGTGGAGTGGGAGCCAAGGAGTCAGGCGCTGAGGTTAGAGGAGGGAGGTTTCAGGGAGGCGAGGCGAGTCCAAGGGGTGCGCTCGGCTGCCCTCTCTTCACTTCAAGCTGCAAGGAAAGGGGCTTTAAAGAAAGCTGCCAGAGAGCTTCACGATGTCCCCTGCAGTTTGATAAATCCCTTGGACTAATGCCTTATCCGCTGCAAAGTCTAGAGGGCAGTCAGGCTGGCTGCATTGAAGGCGAAGCTAAGGAGAAGGCTGGCGGCCCAGGTGAGGGCCTCCTGTGAGAGACAGCATGGAGTCTCCTAGGTACTAGTCGAAGGAGGCTGCCCAGAGAGTGAACCGACCTCAGCCAAGAGGAGGCAGAGCTGCCACTAGGTATTGGGGGTTTGTGGGTCCCCTGAGGCCCATGTGAAACACTCTAGTCGGGGGACCATGGAGCCAGGCTCTGAGGACCCTTGGAGGAGCCCACAGAGAAAGAGGGACAGCTCTCAACCTCTGCAAACCCAGAGCGCAGCTCAGCCGGAGGCTGCCATGCCCGCTGCCTGCCCCAAGCCACCACCCCCAGGCCTCAGCTGGGTGGGGAGCAGGAGAGTTGACGATGACATGGGCTTGGATGGAGGCTGAGCCTGTGTTTTGTGGTGTAAAGTGATGAGGACCATTTGTATTTTCTTACCAAGATGCACCCAGCTGGCCAGGCTTCTCTCTCTCTCTCTCTCTCTCTCTCTCTCTCTCTCTCTCTCCCTGTACCCCTCAGCCAGGGCCCAACAAAAAACAGGGCCTAAGGAAAAGAGCCCTCGGCTGGGGCTCCACAGAGCTGGGTTTGGAGGCCTGGGGAGGAGGGACTTGAATTTGGGCCTGGAATGCGGGATCATGAGCAACAATGGAGGAAGGCAGAGAGGCCCCCAAGGCGCATGGGCAGGAGCACCACGAGCCGCTCGCCTGGGGAGGACAAGAATGAGGGTCCTCCCTGGTCAGCTGAAACAGCCCACGACTGCCTCCTGAAACACTGTGACGAGAGGAAACCTGACCTTCATCCGGGCTTGAAATCATCCCTTCCTTTCCCACTTCCAAACTCCCCCCAGCCTCGGTTTCTCCCCACAGCCCCTATGTGAGGAAACCACAGTGGGAAACACAGGGCTGAAGCGTTCCTAGCAGACAAGACCAGGTCCTCCCACAGCCTCCTTAACCTTCTGTGGGTCTGATACACCACAGAGAATACTGGGAATTGCCAAGGCCGTCTCTGGGAAGTCTGCAGATGCCCGTGTGCCCACAACAGGTCCGCCTCTGAGGCCCACGTGAGAGTCCCAGCCCCCTTTCTCCTCCCCTTCTCATTCCTGTGTTCCCTACAGGCCGAGGGGAGAGACCCAGCTGGAAGCACTTGGGGCCCTGGACAGGCCACTGAGGAAGGGGGGTGTGGTGGCAGGGTCACACACGCCCCACATCTGTATGAGGGGTGTCCACCTAGGTGCTAGCTGCAGTGGGAGGTTCACAAGGCCCGAGCAGCTGGTGGGCCCAGCAGAGCAGGGCAGTTGTCCCAGGCCTGCGGTGTCATGGCTGGTGAACTCTGAGGACAGCGCATCTGAGTGTGGGATGTCAGCGAGTGTGCCAAGCAGGGGCGAGCAACTCTTGGGGATGCTGCTGTGACGAGTGGGCTCCTCTGCTCCTGACTCCTCCGGCCAGGCCATCAGGAGACCAGCCCATCACGGCAGTGCGGTCACCAAGTTTCCAAGCTGCTGTGTAAGCTGTGGGCATAGAGCCGCCCGTGGGATCTCAGCACCCGTGGTGCTCATTCTAGGAAGAAGGCAACAGACTTTGGAACCTGGCTTTACCACTCCCTAGCCTGTGACTTGGGCAAGTCTTTTAGCTTTTCTGGGTCTCACCATTATCATCTGTAGAGTGAGATAATGACATTTTTCTCCCAAGGAGAAAAGTCCTATGAGGACTCAAAATGCTCAATGCATCCCTGCTTGCAGAGGCGAGGCTTGCTCAGAGTCAGGAGGGCAGGACTGTCCCAGGCGGTGAAAGGAGGATGGGGCTGGGCACAGTGGCTCACGCCTGGAACTCCAGCACTTTGGGAGGCAGAGGCAGGTGGATCACTTGAGCCCAAGACTTTGAGATCAGTCTGGGCAACATAGTGAGACCCCATCTCTACGAAAAAATACAAAAATTAGCCTTGTAGTCCCAGCTGCTTGGGAGGCTGAAATAGGAGGATTGGTTGAGCCTGGGAGGTCAAGGCTGCAGTGAGCCGTGATCATACCACTGTACTCCAGCCTGGGTGACAGAGTGAGACCCTGAATAAAAAAAAAAAAAAAAGCAGATGAGCTCCCAGGATGCCGGCCCTGAGCTGGCGGCCATGAAGGGCCTTGCCTCCCTCCCCCATTTCCTAGGGTGCAGTGTGGGTGGGGCGGGGGCAGCTGGGGAGTCCTCCGGGCTCTGCTGAGCCCCTGCCCCAGTGTGAAGTCCAGCCTGTTCTGAAGCCGCACAGGGCCAGACACCTGGGCTGCCACCTCCCCTCTGGAGACAGTCCTCCTTGCCTCGGTGGGTCGACAGCTCCAGGCTATTTTCTTCCCCTGAGGATCTGAAAGTTGGAGGTAATTGGTTGGCTCAAAAAAAAAAAAAAAAAGGAAAAGGGCATGCAAGCAGAATTGTGCAGGCTGCAAAGGAGGGAGGCATCCTAGGGCTTCGTCTCCATGGGAACTACTGGCACAGGCTGGCTCCTCTGGGCTCCAAAAAGGGAAACTTGGCAAAGGTTTCAGGCACCTGGCTCCTGAGTGGTTTGCTTGGGGGCCAAGCAAATGCCCAGGAGCTGCCCGCCTGAGGGACAGAACAGAGCCCCCTCTCTCAGGGATGCCTGGGAGCCCTTGGCCCGGTCCTTCACCCTTACACCCCAGGAGATCCCGTCAGGTCCTCAGCCGCCCTGGATGCCTCCTGACTTGGGAGCTGGGAGGGGACCCAGTACAGCTGGAGAGCATGAGCAGCTCATGCTTTGGGAAGACACCCACGCTTCAAGGCCCTAGGATGGGTGAATGGGAGGTAGTTAATGAGGGACAGATGAAAGAGGTGGAAGGACCCCTGAGTGTCACCCTGCTGATGTGGCCCTGGTGGCTGTCACTGTTTCTGGGTTGTGAGCCCCAGACCAGCACCTTGCAGACCAGTACCTCAGGCCAGGACCCTGAGAGAGGACACTTCAGATGCTGGGTGCAGTGGCTCCCTGCTGTCCTGGGAGCCCCTTGGGCTGAAATCATCATAAGGGTGGCACCGTCCTGTGTCTGTGAAGAGTGGCAGGCAGGACTGGGGTGGTGGGGGCGTCCTGGCTTGTTCTGGAAAATGCCTCCAGGAATGATCCCTTCCTTTTCCACTTCCACAGTCTCTCCTGGGCACTCTGGGTTCAACTGCTTCTCCTGGGGCAGAAACTCCTGCCCTGAACTCCCCTCTCCCCAGCCCCAGCTCCCTGCACCCTCTACCCCCGTTCTTCCTTGGTGACCAAAAAGGGCGAGGAGCAGAGAAAGAGGCAGATGGCAGGAGAGGCACAGAGAGACTCTGGTGACAGGGTAGGGGAGAGGCCAGGAGAGCCAGACAGAGGTTTCGACAAGCTCTGAGAGGCCAGGATTAGGGTCCATGGAGAGAGAGAGAGAAAGAGAAGAGAAAGAGAGAGAGAGAGAGAGAGAAAGGGAGGGAGGGAGGAGGCAGAGGGGTGGAGCGATAGAAGCCGGCAGAGAGGAAGGGGTGGGCAGGGGGAGGGCGAGAAGCCGCCGTTGACAATTACGTCTGGGTCCAAGCAAACATGAGGCAGCTGCCAGCCGGCCTGGGCAGTCTTGTCTGCCTCGGCTGTGAAGTGGGGAGGCTGGCAACAGTTTCCTTCAGCGCCCAGCATGCAGCCGGCTAAGGTAGGTGCTGGGGGAATGGGGTCTTGCTCTGGAGGGGGTTGGTGGGGAGGAATGGAGGCTTCTGGGGGTTGCCCTGGACCAGGAAGCCTTTTTCTTTGACCCCTGTACCCTCTTGTTCCACTTTCCTTTGGGAAAAGTGAGAGTTGGGGTGTCCTGGCTGGCGTTGGGGTGTCCTGGCTGGTGTTGGAGTGTCCTGGCTGGTGTTGGGGTGTCCTGGCTGGTGTTGGAGTGTCCTGGCTGGTGTTGGGGTGTCCTGGCTGGTGTTGGGGTGTCCTGGCTGGGAAGCTGAACTCCTGGGGCTCCCTTTGGATGGGAGAGGTTTTAAGTGTTTGCGGAAGAGAAGCTGGACAGAGGAGGAGCTTGGGGTCAGCCCACGACTCATCCTGCTCAGTTAGGTCCCTGGGCCAGGTGCCAGCGTGGCTGACACTGAGCCCAGGCCCCACAGCCTTCAGGGTTGGGGGAGGGGTGAGCCTGAGAGGGAGTCACTTGTGCTTGGAGGTTGGTCAATGGACGCATCTTCCAATCAAACAATCAAGTAACGAATGAGTGCCCACTTCCTCTGAAAGGGCTAGGAACCCTAACAAGAGCACTTCCCACACATTCCCTCTCAGTAGGGCTGTGGGGAGGTCAGAGAGAGAACACAAGGAAAATTCCTGGCACAGAGTTCGAGAAACAGTGGTGGGGAGCAGAGAAGGGTGAAGAATTAAAGGAGGAATGAAGGAAGGAGAAATCAGCTGGCCCTCCAGCCTCTAGCTGACTCTCAAAAGGTCTGGCCTGATGCCCTGTGAGCTGCTCACACATTCAGGATAGTTCAGGACTAGGTCTGGCTGCTCATAACAGAACACCCCAAATAACAGTGGATGGAACAAGGTTAGCGGGGTTTCTCTCTCATGCAGAAGTCCAGAGGGGCAGTGGAGGGCTGGCTTGGAGGCTGCCTGGTCAGCAGCATTTCAGGCCTGCTCCGTATCGCTCCTGAGGTTACCTTAAGGTGCAACATGGCTGCTGGAGCTCCAGCCAGCACACATGGGCTCATACTGACATATGAGCAGGAAGGAGAAAGAAAGAAGGGCAAAAGGACCCAGAGACAATCAGGGTCTTGAGTATAGGAAAGAAGGGATATGGGGTTGACACCTCAGGGTCTCTGCCCTGAAGAGATGGCTTCCTGCCTCTTTCACCTGTGAGGACAAGCATCCAAGCATGGGCGAGTGGCTGGCTTGGACCACACTGCCCCCAAACCCCAGGCCTCCCTTGTGCTATCTGCTCCATCTTCCAGGGTGCCAAGAGGATCAGCTGAGGTGATGGCATGAAGCCCTTTGAGCATGGCAACACTACACATGGAAAAGGTGCCTTCTCTCCTGTCACCTCAAGTCTTCCCAGCAACCACCATGCAGGCAGGGCAGAGTGGAGAAACGTAGCACCTTGTCCCAGGCTCCCACACTACGGCATTGGGGTGCACAGTGCAACCATGCCCATAGGCAGAGATGCATTGAGCGACCCTGCATGACCACAGAGATGGGAATTTCCAGAGTCAGGCTGCACACAGATGTGCACACAGCCAGCTCTGACCACCAGCAGAGGACAGTCCTCCCCTCTTTTGCCTTTCCTCTGCTGGCCTTAACTGCCAAAGGTCGCTCTGGGAGCTTGGCCACTCCTGCCCCTGCCAGACTGGCAGAGTGGGTGGCCTGAGTCCTGCACTTACATCTGGCTCCCTGGTTCCTCCCTTGGCCATTGTGATCCCACACTGCCCTCCACCCTCCCACAACCAGCTCCTGGGCCCCAGTGGGTCTCACTGTCCTTATGTCTGCTAGTGGCCTTCCTGTGGCTGGCCTGGCCAGGGAGGGGATTGGGACCCACACCTTCTGGTGCTGGGCCCAGCAGAGACAGTGGTCCTAGGAGAAGCCACCACTAGGTTTCTCATCAAGATCAATGGGAGATTGTGAAAAATAACCTTCCTCTCTTGTGGCAGCAGGGACTGTAGTCAGAGCTCAGGCTGGGAGGTGTTCTGACTCCTCAGGGTCATGGTCAGTGGCTGTCCCCCAGTAACGCCCCATGACTGCCCGACTCCCCAGCCTTCTCCCCACACTCCCCAGCCATTCACGAATTCTCACCTCACTCCTGCATGGAGGCAGGGAGGCACTGCCATTCCCATTCTAGACACTGAAGCTCAGAAAAGGGGAACAGCTCCAGGACTCCATGAGCTTGATCCCATGAGCTCTTAGGAGAAAGGAGCGAAAGACCCGCAGTTTCTGCGACAGGCACTGCTTTCGCAGTGTTAGGGCTGTGGCATCTTCACAGCCCAGCCCGTGCACGGGGAACCCCTTCTGCCTGGCTTCCAGCCTTGTTGCAGGGCACTGTGCGAGATGGGCCCTAATTTGCTCCCGCATTTCAAAAGACCCCAGGCTGCGCTGGGAAGAAAGGGGCTCTGCCTCTGCCCTCCAGGTAGAGCCCAGGAGAAGGGCAGGGCTGAGGGCCAGGAGCCTGAGGGTGCCAATGCCCATCTAGGCCATTATCTTCCGCATTATCTCCCTGGACCCTCACGCAGCCCACAAGGCAGCTGTTGGTATCATCCCCACTTCACAGATGGGGAAACAGAGGCCTGCCCCAGACTGCAGGCTACAACGAGTTGTGGCTGAGATTTGAACCCTGCTCTGTCTTACTCCAGAGCGCAGCAGGTCCCTAGGGCTTGGGGGTTGTGGAAGAAGACGCAACAGGAGAAGGGCATGCCTTTAACCAGATGGCAGAGGAGGGGCCCATGCCAGCCATGGGCCTGGTTCCTTGGGCCGGTGGTCTGTGGTGCCCTCTGAGCCCTCTAGTGGGTGCACACAAGCCAGACTCCACCTGGCCACATCCCCTGCATTAGCCACGTGACCTGGAGCTAGTTGCCTCCCATTTTTGGACTGTGGATCCAGAGCTAGGAAGGAAAGGACCCCAACATTTTAAATTCAGGTTACCTTGTCTTACCAAGACCTTCTGTGTGAAGCAGAGAACTGCTTTGCTGACTTAGCAGAGGGGGCTTAGAGCCCCCCTGCTCCCCCCAGCCCACCCCTGGGCATCCCAGTGACTTCCAGGAGCAGCCAATGTGGCTTCTGCAGGGAAGGCACTCTCAGTTTCAAAGTTGAAACAGAAGAGGGGAGAGAAGTTAGCACGTCTTCCTGACCTAGTGCCCAGACCTGGGGCAGGCAGGAGCCTGAGAGTCGGGGGAGGGCACAGCATGGGGCGAGTCCCATGCTGCTCCCTGCCCAGGGCTCCCTGCCTCAGCTGACTGGTGTTGCCCTTGAGCAGGTTTATTTGTCATCTGAGATCAGCCCATGACCTAGAAGGTCACAGAGCAGCCCTGTGGCAGGGAGAGAAGCAAGGGGACCTGCAGAGTTGGAGAGGGAGCAGCTGAGCTGAGACGGGAGGGCAGCGTGGGGGTGGTGTGTCCCACACTAGAGTCGGCCCAGCCTCCCCCTCCTATCTGCCACCTCAGCTCTCTGCCCAGCATGCCCTCTCCATCAGTCTGGTCAGGCCTGGGCCAGGCTCAGCCAGGAAAAGCAGCTGCTGGTCTTTTCTGGCCTCACCTCCCAGCCTGCCCAATGCCCCCGGCCTTCCCCAACCTTCATCACATGGACAGTGGGCAGATGCCAGGGTAGGCAACGGGCAAGTCCCCTGCATCCCAGTCCTCTGCTGCTGGTGCCACATGCCCCTGTGCCCAGCTCTGTTGTGGGATCCTCTCTCAAGATGGGCACTCTGGACAATGCCCCAGAGAACCAAACTGTAGCCCCACCTCTACCCCACTGACTCAGGACCTCAGTCTTCCCATCTGGGTCTGAGAGATGCTCACAGCATCTGTCAGGCCTTGTGATGAGCAGTGCGCGGCTGGGAGAGCACGGGCCTGGCTGACTCAAGTCAGGGCCACTGCCAGCAGTGCCCCACATGTGCACACAAATGCCCATGGGTCTTGCACAGAGCCCGGATCCTCACCGTGTGGGACTGAAGGACCCCGGGCAGGAGACAGGCATGGCCAAGAGGCATCATGGCTGTGCCTTATTGGCTGTGAGCCCTGACCCTGCACCAGCAGACCTGGGCTCAGTCCAGGCCCCGTCACGCACCGGCTGTGTGTCCTGACAGGTTACTTAGCTCCTCTGTGCCACTGTCTCCTCATTTTCATGGGGGAAGTATGAATATCACAGAACCCGCAGATAATGTGATCCTACACCAACCAGCTTGGCCTGGCCCCTGGCACAGAGTGAGGCCTCCACACATGAAGGGAATACCTATGCCGTCCCGTCTGGCTGTTGAGGAGAGCCTGGGAAGGCCACCAAGAGGCAATTTGGCCATGGGCAACTCAAGTTCCCCCCTGGGTTAACGTGACGCCCTCACTGCCAGGCAGCATGGGGAGCTTGTCCTTGTCAAGGTGGCAGCCATCAGAGCAGGGGAGGACAGCCCAGCTCTCCTGCTCCGGTTCTGTGAGAGGGCTGGGGCCCCGGACTGTGTGTGCGTGTGTGTGTGTGCGTGCTCATAGGTGTGTTCACAGGCATGTGTACATGTGTGTATGTGCATATGTGCATATGTGCATGCATGCATCTTCAAGGACTCGTGACAACCTCGGCTCCCCCGACAAGGCGAGCTGCCTCGCCTATGTCTGTCTGTGCCCAGGGGTGGGTGGAGAATCCAGGCTCCCCAAAGCTTCCCCATTCCATACACCGGGGGCCTGCACGACACAACGCCCACCACTGCTTCCTGCCATCTGTCCCGAGTGATGGAAATAAAGCCAGTGACAGCAAGCAGTGCTGGGTGGGCCAGTCTGCACCGCAGCAGCCGTGGACAGGGTCGGGGGTGGGGAGCCCCACATCTGAGCAGCCTGAATGTCCCCTGCTGGCCCTGGCCTCAGGGAAGCCCTCCCAGAAAGGAAGGGGGTGAGAATCGGGAGACCCCCTTCGCCTTTCAGGCAAGGCCAAGAATTTTCTATCTGGAGGGACAGACACTCTAAACGAATTCTCCAAGCTGCATTTTCAGATCTACTGAGGAGCTTTATAAGAACAGAGTGGCCCAGGCCTCTCTGCATCAAACAATCCAGCCCCTGGGCAGGCAGATGGTGGGAGCCTCCCCACGTGATTCTGGTGTGTGGCAGCTGAGAGCGGCACGTTGGGCCTCCATGCCAGGCATGCTAGGCTGTGGGTTTGGACAGCCAGACCCTCCCTGGGATCGGAAGGGTGAGGAACACTGACCCTCCCCAACTGGGGGCTTTGTCACCTCACCTTCCCCTTAACCCTGTGAGGGCATATTGTCACCTCCATTTTGCAGATGAGGAAACTGAGGCTTGGAGCTGTCAGGTTCTCTGTCAGGGTCACCGAGCTGAGAAGCAAGGGTGCGGGATTCATGTAACTGGTTGGCCACGGACCCCTCCCACTGTCCTCGGCTGCTGGAAATCACATCCACCTGCCTTCGATCTCCTGCCCTGCCCCCAACTAGCCGTGCCCTCTGAGCACACACCCAGGGGTCCTGGTGGCACATACGAAGCCACTCACTTCTGTTTTGCATCCGTTAAGTTTGTAGACATCTGGGAGGAGTCAGCGATGCATCTTGCCCATGCATGTACTCCTAGAACGCCACGTCTGGGGAACGGAGCCTGGATACTTTAACGCAGGTTTTCCAGGACCCCCACTTCTCACAGGCCGTCATGTGCCCCCCAGTCACCTCTGCCACATCTGCTCTGGATGGCTCTCTGGGAGTTTCTCTGGAGCACAGTTGATGAGAACCATGGAGACTGAACTAGCAGCTCAAGGGTTTCACCTTGGCACACCCCTGACAGTCTGACTCCATCTTCTCAGCCAGATGGGCCTCCACAAGATGAAGCTGTGCCATGCTGGGCATGGGGCAAGGAGTGGGACGCTGCTCCATGGGCCACCTGGCCTCTCAGGGGACCTACAGGGTAGGGAGCCACGAGGCAAAATATCTGGTCCAGGTCCTGGAGGTTTGTTCCAAGTGCTCAGCCTCTGTCTGTGGTGTGGAGACTCTCGGGGTGAAGGTGTGGTGTTTGCGGCAGAGACTGGACGGTGTTCAGGGGGAGAGGAAGGCATGGGGGACAGCCCTGCCTCCTATATCCCCACAGTGACAGTTTTCTCAGGCACTGGGGAGTCGCCGCCCCTCCCTCACTGGCCACATCTAGAGTAGGTCCTAAGTACCTGTCTCCATAATATCCCCAGCACCCAGCCATGACCTCCGCCTGGCTCAGCCTTCTCCCGCTTTCCTGGGCCTGGGCACCCCTCGCCTCCCCCAGGTGGCTGCCTGCCTCATCGAACCCCCAACCTGACCTGCACATTCCACCATGCTACCCTTCTGAGGCAGCTCCGACTCCAGCTGGACTTGAGTGGCAGAGAGCAGCTGGGGCGGCTGTGCCCTGCCAGGAGGATGCTGCCCCAAGCCAGCCGGCTGGCAGGTCTGAGAACCATCCGGACCAGTCCTGTCCAATAGAGACATGATGCAAGCCACAGATGTCGCTTAAAATGTGCCAGTAGGCACAGTAAAGAAAGAAAAAAAAAGTTAAATTATTTTAACTGTATGTTTTATTAAACCTAGTGTAAATGATTATCATTTCAACCTGCAATTGATATAAAGCATTTTTAATGACCTATTTGATAGTCTAGTAAGTAAACGTTTGGAACCCAGTGTGTGTTTACACGAGAGCACGTCTCAGTGTGGACCAGCTGCATGTCAGTCTCAGCAGCCTGTGTGGCAAGAGGCCGCCGTCACTCAGACTTGGGGGGTCGCCTGGCTGAGTCGAGCAGGCCCCTAGCCTCAGCCACAGAGAGAAACACACACTTCCTGCCTTTACTATTTTGCTGAATCTGTTGTGACCTGTGCTATTGTTTCTTATTATTTTTCTTTAAATTAACTCATGCATTGAATTTTAGTCAATTCATTTAAAAGGGAATCTTTAAATCAGTACTGTAAGTGGGAAGCCGGGAGCAGAAGTAGAAGGTAACCACCACATTGCCATGAAATAAGGCAGCAGCGATAAACTCCCACCCATGGTCTATGGCCTGTTGAGGCTCTGAGCTGAGGCCATGCCCTCCCTTTGTAAAGAGGATGGCAGTGGGGAGCTGGAGAGTGCGCTGGCCCCGAGTCTAAGTCATCTCCTGCACCTTGTAGGTGCAGCTCCCTACTGCTGGAGACCACAGGCCAAAGCCCCCAGGACGCAGCTGACTCAGAACAGGTTGGGTTTACCCCTGTTGAATAACAGGAGAACACATACCCCAGGGATCCTGGCAAGCTGCATGAGAGGGGGTGAGCTAGAACCCATTACAGGATTTGGGGCTCTAAGGAGTAATTCTGAGGTTCTAAGGAGCCTCAAAAAGTTGGTGTGACCATTAAATAAGATAACCCCTCCAAAAACTTAACTCAGCACCAGCATACAGCAGGGGCATCACCCACACCATCCTTTTCCATCCCTCCCTGGCTCCCCACAGGCCAGGAGGACTTAGAAGGAAGTTGAGGCCTGGTCCTGGCCTGCCTGGCTGGGCAGGAGCTACAAATCTCGGCCACCAGGTGACTGGCAGAGAATAGCCTGCCTGGCCCACCAGCAGCCTCTACCCTTCAGGGAACCTTGTGACCTTTGAGAAGGCTGCAGGTCCCCAGGGCCAGCCTAGGGCCATTTCTGGGACACAACCCTAAATGCCCACACTGCCAAGTATGCCGCCAGGGACTCTGCCTGAACCCAGGGCCCAGATCTTCTGGCTTCACTGGTCTCTGCCACTCAACCCTGGCCATCCTCTAAAGCTGGTAGACAATGACAGTTCTGTCACCCATTAAAATGAGGCCGGCATCGAGCAGGACTGGGAGGAGAGAGTCCCAGGTGAATTGTGAAGAGCACAAGGGACTTTTGATCATTCGTGAATATTTATTCAGAGCCTTGTGCATGCTTGTGTTTTTAACACCCTCTTTTTGGATGCATGAGAGTATTTTTTGATGGAAATCATTATTGAGCTCTTTGTAGATTCACATGCAGTTGTAGGAGCTCACACAGAGGGCCCATGTACTCTTTACCCGGTTTCCCCAATTACAGCATATTGCAAAACTACAACACAATAGCACAACTGGAGTGTCTGCAATGATGCAACCCACCAGTCCTACTCCGATTTCCCAGTTCACACGCACTCATTTCCGTGTGTGTTTTTTGCTACAATTTTTATCATATGTGTAGGTTCAGGCACCCAACAGCACCATCAAGATGCAAAATAGCTCCATCCGCACAAGGCCCCTCCTGCCGCCCTACGAAAGCCACAACCCTCTCCCTCCTGCCTGCCTCCCCCCATCCTTAAACCCTGGCCCTCTGATCTGTTCTCCATTTCTAAAACTTTGTCATTTTACAATGTTATATAAATAGAATCACACAGAATGTGACCTTTTGGGTTGGCTTTTTCATTCGGCGTAATTCTCTGGAGGTTCACGCAGGTGTGGTGTGTGCCAACAGTTTGTTTGTTTTACTCGTTCCGAATTCCGTGATATGGACGCACTGCAGTTTGTTCAATCATTCACCCATTGAAAGGCATTGGGATGCTTCCAGTTTGGGGCCATTCCAACTAAAGGTGCCATGAACATTTGTGTACAGGTTTTCACTTGAACATAACTTTTTGTTTCTCCAGGATAAACGCCCAAGAGTACCGTGGCTGGGCTCTGTGGTAGCGCATGTCTAGTTTTTATAGGAAGCTGCCAAACTGTTCTCCAGAGTGCCTAAGGCATTTTCCCTTTCCACCGACAATGGAGGGTTGATTCTGTTTCTCCACATCCTCACCAGCATTCAGTTGTCATTATCTTTGGTTCTAGCTGTTCGGACAGGCACATAGTGGTGTCTCACAGTGGTCCTTCTCTGTTGCCGGAATGGCTAATGACAGCAGACATCTCTTCCTGCCGCCTTTGCCATCCATGCGTCCTCTCTGGTGAAATGTCTGTGCATGTCTTTCACACTTTCTAACCTGATGGTTTGCTCTTTTACTGTTGAGTTTTGGGAGTGAGGATCTCTTGGGTGTCAGGCTGTGTCACGAGGAAAAGCAGATCACATGAGGATCAGGTTCCACTCTCGCAGAGTTGATGCGCTAAAGGGGAGAGACAGAAAATGCACCAGAAAACACAATAATAGGATCAGTTCACAAGGGCTGGGTGCTGTGAAGAAGTGCTGAGATGGAGGTGCACGGGGGAGTGTGGCCTAGGTAGTCAGGCAGGGGCTCTCCCAGGACCTGAGCCTTGAGTGAGGCCTTGAACGCCCGGGGCAAAAGCATCCAGTGCCAGGAGCAGCAGGTGCCAAGGCGGTGGTGTGGGAGCAGACTTGGAGGGGCACGGTGGGGCTGTCAGGGCCTGGCAGGGGGGCACTGGGGCTCCCGGCAGGGTTGGGGCATCTAATTCATGTTCCATCTCATCACTGCCCCAGCTTCTCTCCCGGCACCAAGGCACTGTGGGGTGAGGGGCCGTGGGGCCGCCTCTCAGGACGCCCTCCCTTCCATGCTGTGAGCCTCCCAAGCCAGCAGGAGGGTGCCTGGGCTGCTATTTAACATTCCCTGACAGCTCAGTCAGACCCTCTTCCAGACAGACAAGTGTCAAATATTCATGAGGATGACCCAGTCACTCTCCCTCCTCCGGCCTCCGACAGCCTGACGGGCCCAGGCCGCAGCCTGATGGGTCCCAGCACCTCCCAGGCTCCGCTGCTGGGGTCTCCCTGCCCTCCTCTCCCTGGCCCTCCCCTCCCCTCTCTCCTGAGAACCCACCCCCTGCCTCACAAAGGTGGGTGGCCGTCTGGGGCCTGCCTCACAAAGGGGGGTGGCCATCATGGGCCTGCCTTATGGGGCTCACAGGTGGGATTCTGGCCCCTTAGCCAGATGGAGGAGCCTGGCCCAGAACCGTCCCCCCCACCACTCCACCCAGACTCTCTCCACAGGGAGAAAAGACACACTGGGGCCCCCAGCCCAGGAGGGCATCACAGCACTCCTTAATGGCTACTTTTGGAAGGCTGCTGATGTGCCTGAGGGGCTTCGGAACACATCCAGCTCCAGAGACCGCCCTGGGGACCCAGGCTGAGAAACAGCCTCAGCAGCAAAGCTGGTCAAGCCCATGTAAACTTTGGAATCAGAAGACTATACATATAGTGTGGCCCTGGAATGTCCCAAAACTTCTCAGGGAATTAGTTTCCTCAACTGCAAAATGGGGATCGTGTTACCGATTGCAGGGGGTTGTCGTGACGAGATTACTTTCAGCTCAGCATAGACATCCACTTGGGAGGTGCTCAGCCTGCCCTTTGGGCTCACCCAGCCTTCCCGGGAGGACAGAGCCCTGTGAGCTAGAACCCAGGACACCCATGGGATCTCCCCCACGACCTGGGCCTGGGGCTTCAAGACAGAATCCCTGTGACTAACCCTGGGCCCTGAGAAGCAGCCTTGCCAGCCAAGCCAGTGCTGTTCTGAGATGGGCTGCAGACGGGGCTGGGGGTCCCAGTGAAGAGCTCCTGCCAGGGGCTCCGAGGCTGCCTCAGTTTCTTCTGATGTCCTCTGCTCATTCCCCATGCAGAGCCTGCAGCAAAGAATTTGTGATGTAATGAAGCACCTGTTGCCCCTCTCTCCCTACTCCCCTCCTTAACCAAAATAAAGACTCCTGAATAAGATCATGAATAATGAAGAAGGTGCATTTCTGACCCAGCCTGACAGGACATGTGTGTGCATATGTATGTGTGTGCACATGTGCATATGAGTGTGTGTATGTGTGTGCATATGCACTTGTGCTTGTGTGTGCATGTGTGCATACAAACACATGTACGTGTGTGCATATGTATGTGTGCATGTGTGTGTGCATGCGTGCATGTGAGCATGTGTACACGTGTGTGTGCATAGTGTGTGCATGTAGGGAGCTTCCCTCAGCACCCCAGGCACCCATCCACCCCCAGCTCTCCCCCTCTTTCTGCTCCATCAGCATGGTCAGTGCCTCTACTTGCTGCAGCTCTGGGCACCACTGAGCCCCCTCATTGCTTGGTGAGCCTTGGAGAAGGGGAGGGATGTGCAGGGGTTGTTGCCAAGGGTGTGTCGGAGGAAGGGTGGATGATGACTGTGAGCTGGAGGACTGGTAGTTGGGACCTAGCTGGGGAAGGCCCAAAAGCCAGGATAAGGGAACTGGACATCTCCCTGCCTAGGGGACCACTTCACCAAACACTGACTAGTGGGCCGGCTGCCCATCCCAAATGTGGATAGGCCTCAGGGGACCATGCACCAGTGAAGCACCTGGAGAATCCTCCCCCAGCTGGAGCCTGCAGTGTGCAGAGACCAGTGGGGGTCCCAGGCCCATGCCTCGGGAGAGGGGCCAGCCTCTGCAGCAGCAGCAGAGCCCTGTCACTGGGCTCTGTGTGGACGGGCATGGCCAGGGCTGGTGTCTGGCGCTGCTCTCTGATCTTGTCTGCTTTCCAGGACTGGCTCTCTGTGCTTCCCTGCAGGCTGTGACTGGGCCAGGCTCCCTGCTGCCAATTCTCCCAGTTCAAATCAGCCTGGGTCAGTCTCTGGCTCTCGCACCTGACAGTCCAACTAGCACAGGGGCGGTCTTGCAAGGCTGCCTCTGTAGAAGCTGCTTGACGGCCCCGTCCATCTGTTATTTACTTTGAACAACCAAATACTTTTCAGGACCTTGCAAAGGTAGCACACACGAGACCATGTGACCTGGGAAGGGCATTGCCAACCCACCCCCTGAGTGGCCCTCTTTACTGGCCAAGGAACCCAACCGCTCAGAACGCATACGCATGTGGGGGTGGTGCCACTGCCACAGCTGGAGGTCAGGCAGTGCGTCACAGACAGAATAGGCATGAGGACCATTGGTGGGCTGTGGTCCAATTGGCCAGGCCACACCTGTCCCCCTGCCACCCTGAGCAGGAGGGGACAGCACAAAGGCAGCAAACTAGACCCAGCAGGTGCACAGAGGTGTGGCCAGTGGCAGCCTGCCGTGCACCTCCCTCCTCTGGGCCTCATGGGCCAGCTGCCAGCATGGGAACTGAGCATGGTGGGCAGTTTGGATGTCAGGATTGGGGGGCCTGAAATACGTTGTAGGAGAGCAAATCTTGCTGCCCTGGGGCCTCCACCATGACCCCAGGCTGTTCTTTTCCTATCCACACTGACTCAGGCACATGGCCCACTGCCTATTTTTTTTTTGGACAGTCTAGCTCTGTTGGCCTGGCTGGAGTACAGTGGCATGATCTCGGCTCACTGTAACCTCTGTCTCCGGGGCTCAAGCAATTCTCCTGCCTCAACCTCCTGAGTAGCTGGGATTACAGGCACACGCCACCACGTCTGGCTAATTTTTGTATTTTTAGTAGAGACAGGGTTTCATTATGTTGGCCAGGCTGGTCTCGAACTCCTGACCTCAGGTGATCTGCCTGCCTTGGCCTCCTAAAGTGCTAGGATTACAGGCGTGAATCACCACGCCCGGCTGATCCACCGCCTCTTAATGACCACTGATGGCTCACTCCTCCCAAGACTCTCTTGCCCATAGCTGGAGCCGTTTCTTCAGATCTCTGCCAGCCTCAGTGGTGGGTTCCACCAGTGCAGCCCTCCTGGGGTCACCACCCAGCCTTTCATTCATTCTCAGCTTGCCTCAACATGAAAACTCAGAAAGAGCAGGGGCCCTGCTGGGGGAGTGAGGGAGCGGGACCTGGCTGTGTGACCCTGTACAGATCCACTTGCCTCTCTGGTCTTCAGGCAGATGAGGGATTGGGATTGTGACTTCTAAGGGGCCATCCAGCTCTGACAACCCGGCCTGTGCCAAGGTGGGGAATCCAATGAGCAAGTCTGGGATCACTGCTGACATCCCCTCTCTGCACCCCTGTCCTCTCCTCTTCCAGGGGTCCCATCTTACACCATAGCCAGGGTGTAGAGTGAAAGGAACCTCCCCAGGTCTGGCAGGAATGGCCAGGACGAGGGGCACTAGGCATGCAGCCCTGGAAGGTGAGCCCTCTGTTGTGTTCAGGCTGGCCTCACCTAGGATATCAGGGCAGCTCGGGACCATCCAGGGGTCCCCCCCCGAGCAGGGGCTCAAGGCTGCTCTGCCTGTTCCTACTGCAGGAGGTGACAAAGGCGTCGGACGGCAGCCTCCTGGGGGACCTCGGGCACACACCACTTAGCAAGAAGGAGGGTGTCAAGTGGCAGAGGCCGAGGCTCAGCCGCCAGGCTTTGATGAGATGCTGCCTGGTCAAGTGGATCCTGTCCAGCACAGCCCCACAGGGCTCAGGTAGGGGTCAGTGTGGGCTATGGTCAAGGGTGGGGGTGGAGAGATCTGTTCTGAGCACTGTCCTTTCTGAGGGCTCAAAGGCCAGCCTGGGACGCCAGCCTGGGACCCCAGCCTGGGCCACATCGCCCCTGTCTCTATTGGAGGTCTGTTTTCATTCATTCACACCCTTCCCCATTCATTGAGTGCCTGCTTCACACAGGCCACTGAGCTCCCAGTGGGACCCACAGAGCACGAGTACAGAGAGCTGGGACCACACTGGGGTTTTCCAGTTGGCTAGGAAGACAGAGCCAGGCTGCAGAGTCCAACAAACCAGGCTCCACCCTGCCCACTGCTCATGCCCTGAGTAAGCTGGGGCAACTCATTGATCCTTTCTAAGCCCTCCGTGAGAAGGCAGGCTGGAACCTGTCCACAGGGCACATTTGAAGATGGGAAATAATGTGTGCAGTGCCTGGTGATCAAGAGGCCCCACCCTCAGCCCCTCCTTGGTCCTGTTCAGTGCACCCCAAGGATTGGTGCTGGCTCTTTGCCTTGGGCTGCATTCTGGTGTGTTAACGAGAGAACGGACAGAAATCACTGCCCTGGGCTTGCCATGGGTGATATTTGGTGTTTGCCGAGTATGACAGGGCTGAACAGGCAATGACAGCCTCATGCGGCCCCTACGATCTCACACACACATGCAGACACCTCACACTCACACCTATGCACACACACCGGTGCCTCTACCACACACGAGCTTGCACACTCACCATGCACACATAGGTAGGCATACCATACACACTTGCATACTCACATACACACACACCACATGCAGGCACACACACACCATGCACACTCGTGAGATCACATATGTGAGTATGGTGCGTATAAGAGTCTGCCTCTGACTTTAAGGAAAAGGTGCATGCAGACTTGCCCTTGACAGCTGCATGTTGTTTGCTGTCTTGGACCTTCTCTAGCTGTGTGATTTCCAGGGAGCCTTGGTCCCCTGGCCAGGAGAATGGGCACGATCGGGGTCCCAGCCTCCTAGGCTTCATGGGGGTCATGAGTGGAGGGGATCAACTGAGGAGTCTGGGCAAACAACAGGCACAGTGGCTGACAGCCACAGCCAGAGGTCCATGCCTGTGCACAAAGGGACTGGCTGCTACGCACCAGATCCCCGTCCTTTACCCACAAATGCCACTCCAGGGTGCTCCCAGCACGATTCCAGCCCCCTCCCTTTTGCCACCACCACCTTTGCTTCCCCACAGAGCCCCTACCCATCTGTGATGCTGTAACTTTGGCTGAGACTTGTCCCCAACCCCTTCCCATGGAAGCGCTAGCACTTGTGAATGTATGGGTGAGGTCACATGCACCCCTAGCTTCTCGGGGACGGGGGTGGCAGGTTTTGCAGGTGGCAGAAACGTGATGAGGTCACTAAAAGCAAATACACATAGCTCGATCGGGAAGGACCACCTTCAGGGCACTGTTCATTCTGCATCAGAATGAAAATTCATCTGTTCTCCCTTAGGGTGGGGGTGAGAGCACAGTGGCCATCGCATGTGCTGGGGGCTCAGGTCCACTCTGACAGACACAGCTGCAGGTTGCTCGAGACTCAGATTTCCTCCACTTCAGTCTTCCAGGGTTTTCTTGGTGGCAGCAAGTATTTAAGGGGTGCTGCAGTGGAACCCTCCCTTCATCCCTCAGGACCTGCAGATGCTCAGCCTCATCCTCCCGTCTCTCTCTGGCAAGCAGAGGTGGCTCAGGACGGGCTGGGGCTGGTATGCCTCCTTTGCCAAAGCTTTCTGCACACCCATGACGGCAGCAGCTATGCTGAGTGGGGTGGAAGGGGAGAAAGGCGACAGAGGGGCTGGCATGGCGTGTTCAAGTCAGGGCAGGGGGGGGCCACCCCTGCACGGCCCACCCCTGCATGCCCCATCCCACCTCAGGGCAGCTTCCTAGAGGGCAGGGCCTTTCCACACCCAGCTGTCAGGACACGTTTGCTGAACAACTTGTCAAAGGTACACAGGAGATAGGGCCAGGGCAGGGCCAGGGCACCAGAGATGGGCTTGTTCCACTGAATGGGCGTGTTTACCGGACCTTGTGCCTGCACTGGGAGCAGATGTGAACGACACATCCAAGGGCCTATTTGATTGTGCAAGGGAGGCAGTGTGGAGCTCATCACCCTGATTTACCAAAGCGTCCACAGCAGCTCAGAGAGGTCACATGACTCAGCAGATGGCACAAAAAGCGGGGGTTGGGGTGGGGGAGGCTTGGGCCCAGAGCTCCACGGTGCCCACCCTGACGAGCGTCTTTGGTGGGAGCTGAGGGACGAGGGAGCCCAGGGACCTCACGGACAGAGGAGCTGGGACCCCGATGTGCCCTTTGTCTCCCTTGGCCATAGCTCCCGGGTCTCCTCTCTTCAGTCCAAACACGTCCCGTGTGTGTCCCGCAAGGAGGCCGGGCTGGTGCGGTCACACTGAGGGCTTTGTGCACGTGTGAAGTGCTGCGCCGTGTGCAGATGAGGCATCCCCGCTCTTTGGGAGCCGGCGCAGGCTCTGGGTGCAAAGAACAATGGGGCCCATTCAGTGCAGCCCCACTGTGTGCTCTGCGAGGCCCAGCATGGTGTCCTGAGCCATGGGGTCCTGTGGGAGGGGGGCGGCCCAGACACTGTGCCCTTGTACTGGGGTTTTTCCATTCAGCAGAAGTGGGGCCAGAGACACATGTCAGGAACAGCTGGGAGTGAGAGCCAAGGCCCAGCCTGGGAGTCCTGGAGGCTTGGGCGAGGTAGAACGTCGGCAAGGAGTGGACAGGACTCAGGGGCCTGGAGACACTGGGCAAAGGCTGGAGCATCTGTGGCCGGGCCCTGGGTGGCTACTTCTGAGTGTGAAGACCCCAGGTTGGAGTCAGGAGGTGGCCAGCAGCGGGGCCTGTAAGAGGGGAGCCCAGGAGACACAGAGCACAGGCAGCCTGGCCCCACCCTCCCCAGGAGAGGCGCCCCATCCTCAGCCTAGAAGCTCCTTGGACCCTCTTCCATGACCCGGAAGCTGGGACTCTGGCCTGCCCTGCATGCCTCCCCTGCATCTAAAGCCCCTCCCTGCAGGTCGCCTCTCCAGAGGCATGGCAAGTGCCACAACTGGCCAGACCTGTTTCTCAAGTTTGGTGCCCACAAGGGCTGTGGGACTTGGGTTTCTTCAACTGGAATAATAATGTCACCCACAAATAACCTGGGGTCCCAGCTACAGACAACTGAAACAGGGCGGGTTCCAGGCCTCAGGAAGTTCACAGAAACTCTGGAGGACCAGAGAACGAGGTCTGAATGGGATGAAGCCAGGGCCCAACCTACCGCCTCAGGAGATGCCTGGCATCCTGGACCACTCTGGCAGAAACGCTCTAGCAGCTGCTGCACGCTTCTGTGTGACATGGTGCAGCCATTCCTCATACATGCACACACACATACACACACACACAAGCACACACACATGCACACACACGAGCACACACACTCACACATGCATACTTACACACACGCATGCACATGCCCTTCCCCCAGAGACAAGACTCACATCCTCCTCAGTCACCCATGCGTCCCAGGGAGATGCTCATCCTCCCCAGGGTTCCATGGCAACCCCACATAAAATCATAAAGGCATCACCACTAGTGCTCCTGGGAAAGAGCGGTAGCAGAAAGGCATGGGAACAAAAGGTGAGTTAACTCGTCTCTAATATGTAAAGATCTATAAACAGAATTTTCATGTATTTGA
The DNA here is from genome assembly GCF_009828535.3 of Hylobates moloch. NCBI lineage: Eukaryota > Metazoa > Chordata > Mammalia > Primates > Hylobatidae > Hylobates > Hylobates moloch. The sequence continues at coordinate 46,520,074 of NW_026652290.1, read as the reverse complement.
AGATGCAGGATACAATTGACATCATGAGGCATCAAGATACATGACATCAAAGTGAGATGTCAGATTAGTGCAAATTTTCAAGTATTTCTGAAAATTAACCCCTTTCCATGGGGTTGTAGTATGACATCTGTGGCCATCTTTAATCCACCACAAGGGCCTTGACTGAGTCCTTGGTGGAGTGATCCAAACCCCCATTCCTAAGGGATCTGAGTCCTGGGTGGTCCTGCCTCATTGGGGTTGCTAGAAGCCCCCACTGACTTTCATCACTGTAATTGGCAGGGTTGCTAGGCTCCCTGGAGAATTCACTGGATTTGAGACAGAGTCCTCCCTGCTCCCCTCGATAATAGGGGTCATTCACTGGCCGATGGCCCTTGATGCCAGTTGGTCAGAGTGGTGTGAGGGGCCCAGCATGGCCAGGCGGCTGTCCCAGCTTCCAGTTTAGCAGACCCCCTGCTGCCTCCTGCTGGGGACCTATTCTCCCATGGGAATATAAAGCCTCTAATCAGGAGCCTGGAGTATTGGTGAGGAGCAGCAGAGGTGCGATGAGCAGGCACTGGATAAGGGAGGGGCCTTTGCGCGTTTTCCCGGGCTCCGGGCTTGTTCTTCTGGCGGGGGGAGAGGCAGCACATCCAGCAGTGTCACTGGCACCCGACAGGGCAGCCCTGGAACCCGCAAATGGTGCCAGAACCAGTCTTCGGTGGGTCTCATCACTGTTCTGTGAGGCCGGCTGCCTCTGGGGGTGGACACAGGAAGGCGACGGGAGCCTGTGAGCCCTGGTCTTTGACAACACTGCTCTATTCCGCGGTGAAATGAGTCTGTTGTTCAGGATCTATGGCGTGGGGGCACTGTGATGGGGGGAGGTGCTGGCATCACCAGGGCAGGCCAGAGGGAAGGTCACACCCAGAGTGACCATCACTCCCATGAGGATAATGGGAACCCCAGAGTGATGGCAGGGATGCAGAGTGGCTAACCAGCCACCTGGTGGCTGGCTGGGCACTGAACTGCAGCTGCAGCCTGATCGGCCCAGGGAGAAGTTCTTTTATTGAACCTATGGTGTTTCGTTCTCAAGCAAATGCCAGAGGAGCCAGGAACAGAGGCTGTGAGGTGCACAGAGGGGACAACTGGCCCACCTGATCATCCAGCGCCTCCTCGGCCCCAGCGCCCCCTCGGAGGGCGCTTGTGAAGCACTTGCTGTGCCACACTCTGGGTGGTTCCTCCCCAGGCCTCCCAGCCCTTACTCCCCCGATCCTGCCCCTCCACCTCCTTGACCCCTGAACTAACGGTTAACAGCCATCCATGAATCAGTGTAAACCTGTGCCTCGGGGCCCTCTGTTCTTCAGACAATGTGGGCAACACATGTACCAGGAAGATGTCCCTTCTCCACGTCCTTCCCCTTGGTGGGCCTCAGTGTTACCTAGAGTTGGGGCCAACATTTCTTGGAGCTCTGTCTACAAGTCACCTGCAAATGTTTTTCCTCCTCAAACGGCTTCAAGACCGTGGGGAGGGCGGGTGGGCTGTGGGGAAAGCGGCAATGCAGCACGTACTGTGGGAGTCGCAGCCCCCGCAGGTACAGCCTCCCTGCGCCCTCCAGACCCGCCCTGCCTCGGGCCCCATCCACAGCACCTGGGCATGACGACAGCACTGTGTGCACATGCAGATACCAGTGGGGCTGGGCGAGAGGTTGATACTCGATTGCTGGTGGGCGGTTCGGGGCTCATGGCCACCTGGTCTGTCCGTCTGTCTCTGTCTCTCTCACCATCAGGTGCTCCACCCCCACAGAGGCTCAGCGGTGGGCAGTTAGCTGAATGCCAACAGGAGAGATTTTTGGCATTGCTCAAAACCCAAGAGACCACAGATTTCCCCTCTGGGGGCCTGCCATGGCCCCGCAGAGCATCCCAACTTGCCTTAGACTCATCGTGTGTCATTGAATGTTCTGGGTCATTAGGCCCAAGGGGCAGCACTGCTTGTACTTGGCCTGTACCTGCGGAACAGCCTCTGAGCGGCACATTTAACTGTGGTGCACAGGAGGCCCGCCGGGCACCACACCTTCCTTTATTGGCAGGGGGGCGAAGCGCAGCAGCTTGTCTTTCCCTCTGCAAGGGATCCCTTGGCTTGCCTGAACTTGCACATAACAGAAACCCCAAATAACAGTGGCTTGATCAAGACAGGTGCATCAGCTCCTATATGGGAAATATGGGGTGAGGCAGTGGCTGGCACTAGTTTGGCAGCTAGGGGACATCAGTGTCAATGTCTTTGGTTCTACCGCTCCCCCTCGCTGTGGCAAGATGGTTGCTTTGCAGCCCACACAGCCTCATTTCAGGCAACAGGAAGGAGAACCCAGGTGGAAGGGGAGAGTGGTGGTCCCCATGTCAGGAAGGCAGCACTCACAGAAGTCTCTGGAAGATGGATGCTTCCATTCCACTGGCCAGAGATAAGCTGCCCTCACTGCAAGGAAGGCAGGGGAATGGTGGAGTTTTCAGCTGGGCGCATTTCCATCTCCAACACCATCTGAACCCTGTTGGTGAAACTCAGGAAGAATGAACACAGAACTGGCATTCTCAGCCACATGTAGCTTGCAGGGTTGTTTTGATGACTGAAGGCACTCACTGGCACCCAGAAAGACCTTAGCAAGCTGCCTGGCTGTTATCGCCTTTATTTATTGCTAGGTGCTCAAAAATGTGGAGGGTAGGGGGTTGGTCAGCTCCAGTCATGAATTTGGCTCTCCCTTCTCCTCCTCAGCAGAAGAACCCCTTCCCACTTCCCCTTCTGCATTTTAGAGAGGCACAGCAGGGCTGAGGGATGAGGCCAGTGGGTAGAGGTCAGAGGTCAAGAGACAGCCTAAGGCTAGGGCCCTACCTATGCCCCCGTTCTACTCCAGGCCCTGGCCCCGAGCCTGCTAGGCAGGGGACTGTGTGGGAGCAGGCTGTTCCCTTCCTGGCTGCAGAGAAGCCCTGGGGCCTGGGTGAGGCCCCTCTGCAGTGAGATCACACCCTCAGCTGATAATCACACCAGTGTCACCTCCTCAGTTGGTGCTGGGAGCTCAGGAGTGATGCCCACCCCATCCCCAGGCCTCCCAGCCCAGGAAGCCGCAGGGGCCCTTCTGCCTCCAGGAACAGTGAGCTCCAGGGGCCTGGAGGCTGAGGCCAGGCACCAGGTGAAGGGGCCGGCCCTGTGGCAGGGGCAGGGGCTACTTGAGGAGGCAGACAAAAGGCAGGGGGACTGAGTGCGCTCTGGCTGCCCCGGGGCTCTGGGCTGAGGGGCAGGCGGTCCCTGGAAAGGCTGGGAGAGCCAGAGGCAGGGACAGAGAGCAGAGGAGAGAAGGACAGGCCCAGAGAGCCCAAGACACTGGGGACAAGCCGAGACCAAGAGGAGAGACGCTGCTTTTGAGAGACAGAGACAGACAGACAGACCAGGAGTGAGGAGTCCTAGAAAAAGAAAGGTGTTGAGTGTCAGGCTGAGGAGAGGTTGGCAGACGAGGTCAGGGAGCAGGCTTGTGGGGGCACCGCCTGCACAGTGGCAGGCAGGGCAGAGCTGAGGGCAGGAGCCGGGCGGATCGAGCCAGGCCCAAGGATGGCAGGGTGCGGCCCTGGCCCGAGGTTGCAGGAGCGCCAGCATGACTGTGGGAAGCACCTGGGAGGCATCATCAGCGTCTTCTTCCGCTTCACCTCTGGGAACCTGGCTTGAGGTGAGGGCTGCTTTGGTGGGGCTGGGATGGGGCTACAGAAGGAACCGCTTTGGGCCGGGCCGAGGACTGGGCCTGCCTCATCTGGGGCAGGGGTGACAGGGGGCAGGGGCGGGCAGTGGCCCTGGGAGCAGGACCAGGAAGGACTGCAGTCTCTGCAGCCCGCCCCTCCCCACTGTGACCTGGGGACAGTGAATGCCAAGCCTGGGATCCCCCACTCATGGGCCCAGGGAGGGAGAGCAGATGGGGAGCTGCTGGCTTCTCCATGGGGTACGCAGACTCAGGACCAGCCTGGGCCGGGAGGGAGTGGGGCGGCTCTCAGGCCAGTCCTCCTCCTGTGCACACCGACTCCACTGCCCAGGCCCTCCCCGTCTCCCTCTCTCACTGGAGACCCTCTCCTCTTCCATCAAAGGCAGAAGTGGTGTCTGTGATAAGGATTCACGAAAACGGGCAAGTGTGTATTAAGACCTCTATATAGGAAGTGCTCAGTTAATGACAGCCACCTCCCAAAACCTGTGAAACCTAAGCAACCTGGAGGCCTTGGCAGGGATGTAGGGGGCTCCCTGAGTCTGTGCTTGTGGGCCCAGGCCTGTGGGGAGCCAGGAGGTGGGTGATCCACAGCCAGCCAGTTCCACTCCAGGCTTCAGCTCTCCCTCCTCTGCCTGCACCCGGGGCTGAGCAGGACCAAGACCAAGGCTCGGCCCTGGGGCCACGAAGCAGGCACGGGGTGGCATCCTGCATGGGGGGACCTGGCATTTGCTGGGAGGGACACTGGGGAAGGGTTGATATCAGGAGCTTCAGACCCTGAAAGGAGTGACCATCAGCAGCTTGGAGTGCTGAGCAAGTGCTGTGGGGACGCGGAGGAAAGTACGCTAAAGAAGTCAGGTGATTTCCAAAGAGAGATAAAATGAAGTCCCTAAAACAAAGATGAGCTGGTGTAGACATGTGACATGTACATCCCAGGACCTGGTGCCGCAAGCTGCCTATGCTGCCAGAAGATGCTGCCCCATGCTGAGAGGTCACCTGCAGCCGCCGGCCGGGCTGGACTGCCACAGCCTCTCCAGAGACCAGGGGCTCGTCCCCTCCATCTTGACCCTTCCCTGTCCTGAGTGCCTCGCACAGAGCCTGGCACACAAAATACCTGTTGAATTCATGCATGACATTTTGAGAAGCGTGCAAACGTAAGACTGAGCATACACTCACGCATCCCCAAACCAGTAGAATAACAGGGGCTTGGAGAGCGGTAGAGCAGCACAGAGTCTGCAGGAGGAAGGCGGACCCTGCTGTGCGGAGGCTGGTGGAGCCGGGGGCTCAGTCTAGCCCCAGGTGGCAAGTTCGGTGGCTCTGAGTGGGGACTCAGAGAGCCCAGGGTTCCTGGGCCTTTCAGTTTTTCAAAAGACAGGGGAATGCTGTGGCTACATGTGCTGTCCCTTAGCGGTGCCTCAGGCTCCCAAGCCTTCCCTTCCTCAGGAAGTTTTTTTGGGGAAGGAGAGAACTTTGAAGACAGTGGACCCAGGGCCGCTTCTCTGTGAGGTGAGACACTGGTGGGCCAGGCCCAGGGGGAGAGGAATGTACCCGCGGTCATTGAGCTGCTAGGCATGACCCTCCAAGCTGGGTGCTCCTCCTCGCTCCTCCTGGCTAGTGACCCTGAGCATCCCTCTTGCCCACCTTTGGCCTGGCTCCTCATCTTCCCCGGTGGGGGAGGCTACAGTGACAATGCCTCCTCCACTGGGTGGCCCAGAGGGCCAGTTTATTGCCATGGTGTTGCCATAAGCAAGAGTCCATATTGCCTGGAGCTCCGGGCGCCTGTGTCATGCCTTTTTCTGGCCTCACAGGCGCTTGGGCCCATGGTGCTCCCTCTCGCTCCCTCCGCTGTGCCGTCTGACTCAGTCCATGTTCCTTGCCTTCCTTAGGGAGAGTGAGACATAAGCCTCGTACCGGATTAGGAGGTCAGGAGGGCTGTTCCCAAGGTGGCCACTGAGCCCTAGCTCAGAACAAGGGAGGGAGGACAAGAGCGGCAGGTTTGCCTCTGCCCGGGGCCCCAGGTGCCTCTCCTGGCACCAAGGGCTGGGGCTTGCTGGTTGACCTCTGAGCTCCTCCCAGCTCTGGCGATGCCAGTTCTGGGATTCTCAGCAAGCCAGGGAGGTGCTCTCTGGGAGCAGGGGTGAGGAGGCTAGAGCTGGCTGGGTGTGGACCCAGAGGCGCAGCTGAGAATGAGGTGGGTGCTGCTGAAAACACCACTGCCTGCTGCCAAGGTATGGAACCACATGGAGGGAGCCTGAGGCGCTGTGGCCTCTGACCCTCAGTCCACTCGGTGTGGCTGCTCTTCCCTGCCATTTGCATTAAAATTTCTGCAGATCCCGTGGTCACCTTTCAGGTGTCAGCAAGTCCTCAGGGAATCCTTTCCAGCCCGGCACCCCTCCTTTGCTTCAGGACTCCCTCCTGCCACTTACCGCAGCCTGGAGGGGTCAGGGAGGAGGAGGCAGGGTGTGGTGGGGTGTGGGCGGGTCCTGGGTCTCTATGCCCTTCCCAGGCCTGCCCAAGGCCGCCACCCCTCAGCAGCCCCTGCTGCCCCTTGGCCTGTCTCCCAGGTGCTGAGCCTGCCCCTCTCCCGTGGTCTTTCTTGCGGGGAGGGTGGGACTTTGAAGACGGATTGCCTGGGAGCATCCCCTCTGGCTCCATCATGGCCTCTGGGTGGGTGTCCAGTTCACTGTCCTCACCCTGGTGGCCACCGGCCAGTGTAGCCACAGTCACCACCCAACCTCCTCCAGGGGTAGGTCAGACCCAACTGGCCCTGCATCCCCCAGACTCCAGGGGACACATTCAGATCACCACGGGCTTCTCAGAAGTCCCTGAATTGGAGGGAGGAGGGGACTGAAGCTCCCCAGGGTGGAAGAAGAAGGGAAAATGCCCAGCACTCCACCCAGCCTTCCCTAGGCCCTCTCCTCCCCACCCCTCCCCAGCCGCTCCTCCCTGGCACCCCCAGCCTTTCCTAGGCCCTCTCCTCCCTGACCCCCAGCCTCTCCTCCCCGACCCCCAGCCTCTCCTCCCCACACCCCAAGCCTCTGTCCCCGGCCCTGCCCCCCGAGCCTTCCCTAGGCCCTCTCCTCCCCAGCCCCCCAAGCCTAGGGAAGTCTTTCCTCCCTGGCCCCCCCAGCCTTCCCTACGTCACTCTCTGCGGGTGAAGGGGTGGGTCACAGAGCCGGTTTCGCAGCACCTTAGTGTGGCCTGCAGAGCTGGTCCTGTATCTCTCATGCTGTTCCTGGCTGTTTGGACTTCTCTCAAACTCAACAGGAAAACTTACATTTAATATACCAGATATAAGCATGGAGTTCATGTCAAGAGAGCGCCAGCCCTGTGCTCTGGGTCACTCACCCTATCACAGGGCAGGTGCCCCGGATGGAGCCCCAGAGACAAGTCTGGGGTGCAGTGGAAGAAGGGGGGTCAGGGCTGGGGCTGGGGCACCCGACGGAGGCAGCAGAGACCAGAGGTTACACACAAAATTGGGCACATCTGGCTTGAATTGACAAAGCGTCATTCTGACGCACTAAAAATGCCATTCTGCAAATAGACACTGAGTGCGTGTCAAGGTTCTGTTGAACTCCCTAATGAGGGAACTAACAGAACGACAGAGCTGATTTAAAAGAGAAACACAGGGCTCTTTAGAGAGGGTGGGAACAAAAGGCACACAGAGACAGTACTGCTCAGTTAAACAGAAGGGACGTGAAACTGAGAAAGACCCAGGTGAGTGAGGCCACTGCCTGCAGGGTTATCTTCTCTGCCAAAGGGAAGAGGAAACCATGGCATCTGCAACCGTGTTACAGGCCTGGAAGACATCGCAGCCCTAATTAATTGTGCAGCTTAGTTCTGCCCCTCCGAGAGTCAGATCCCCCGACCGCCATGCTAGACAGTGCCTGGCGGGACCACAAAGGCCACTCAATGCTCCTCAGGCCACATTTCCACTACTCTTAAGCATCTCATCTCTGCCACTCATAGTTCTGTGTGAAGCAAATTGCTTCTAACCTCTCAGCCTCGGTTTCCTCATCTGCAAAATGCCCATAAGAATAATGACGTTGGCAGGGCCTGGTGGCTCATGCCTGTAATCCCAGCACTTTGGGGGGCCGAGGTGGGCAGATTGCTTGAGCCCAGGAGTTTGAGACCAGCTTGGGCACACAGTGAGATCCAATCTCTACAAAAAATACAAAAATTAGCCGGACATGGTGACACACACCTGTGGTCCTAGCTACTTGCAGGGAACATGGGCAGATTGCTTGAACCCGGGAGGTCAAAGCTGCAGTGAGCTGTGTTTGTGCCACTGCACTCCAGCCTGGGTAACAGAGTGAGATCCTGCCTCAAAGAAAAAACTAAAAAAGAATGAGGTCACTGTGGAGGTTGTTGTCAGAGGCACGTGAAAAGCCCTGTCCCCGTGGGACAGCCTGCTGCCCTCCCCACCTTGCTGTAACCCTGGACAAATTGCTGGGTCTCTATGCATCTCAATCTCCTCATCCATCAAATGGGCACAATGGAGAGTGGTTTTAAGGATTTTATCAGTGTCCATAAAGGGCCAAGGCAGTGCTGCCCCTGGCCTCAAGGGCAGGGCTGGTGATAGTGGGACTGGTTTCAAGGCCCTGAGTTGAGGCCTCGGTTTCCTTGTCTGTGAAGTGAAGGCTGGAGAGAAGGATTTTCAAGGTCTAGGACCAGATGTCTATCCTGTGATTTCTCCCCACCCTGCTTATCCCAGCGCAGGGGCCAGGGAGCCTAGGGTGTGCTTGTGGCTCCCACTTGCGGGACGGGGCCTGCCTTCAAAACACCACCCAGCCCCAGCCCTTGGCAGCTCTCCCTGGCGCTTCTGAGTACTGCGAGACCCTGTGCCCCTCTGCTCAGAGCACTTCTCAAACACTTCCCCAGGGCCTTGCCAATGAGGCAGAGTTCATTAAGAGCCACGCGAGCAGGTCGATGCTCTTCTTTACCCAGGAATTTGGGACTCTCCAGGAAGAATGGGCTGCTGTGATCCTGGCCCCCGCTCTGGCCTCTACCCACCCAGCCTCCCCCATTGCCCGCCTCCTAATGGCCAAATAGAACATGTAGGAGGCGGGTGGACAGGAACACTATGGGAGGGTCAGCGGAAGGACGTGCTGACTGGCGAGGTGGGCAGGGCAGCCTCCAGAAAGGTGCAGAACCACCTGCCCAGGCACAGGCCGTTTGGCCCCATGGCCACCTTCCTGGCGCCAGGCCCCTCCCCAGTATGCTGTGCATGCAGGGCCCACATCCCTGCCCTCTGGGGTGCAGGAGGTTGAGAGTTTTTTGGGAAGGTGGGGAGAGGAGACAGGAGCAGCTTTCAGATGCTCTGGGATGGGAGGAAATGTCTTTGTGTGCTTAGGGCTACTCAAGGAAAAGGCAGAACTGCGGTGGCAGAGAGGGCAGTGGGCGCTCTGGGCTCCGTGGCAGAATCTCCCAGGCTGGAGCCTGCAGGCCTGGCCACCCCTCCAGGAAAGGGCCCCTCCCTGCCGGCGCAGGAGCGCTCTCTGCAGGCGTTCCCTCCTCTTCCACCAGGGGGCAGCAGGTGCCAACGCGTCCACCTCCCCGGACTTTTTCACTCCTTCAATTCACTGGCTCCACCGCGTTTTCTGTTCCCACCCCGTCACAACTTTGGGGCTTAAAGACACCAGGATCTGGCATCCCCGGGATGCCACCTGCTTTCCAGGATGTGTCCTGGCTCCCGATGCCCTGAGCTAAGCCAAGGACAGGCTGGGAACCTCTCCCCAGCAGCCCCTGCCCCGGTCCCTAGGGCCCCGCAGGCCTTGGGGTGGCAGTGGCCTCCTCTCATGTCACCCCAGAGGCCTCGGGAGGGCGGTGGTTTTGTCTAGGAAGACCTGTCCTCCTGTATGGATGAGGGGCCAGCTCCTGCGGGCAGGGGAGGGGAGGGCCGCCAGGGCCACGTGCAGGGCCCCTGACTGCAGGGGCCTTGTCCGCACTCGGGGCCTGCACCTGACGGCACGGTGAGGCAGAGGGAGCCCGCGGTCACTGTCTTGGAATCCCCACCCACGCAGGTAGACCGGGGCTCCCCACCTCCCCTTCGTGGGCTGGTGGGGCCTCTGCGGGGAATGAGGAGAGATGGGCGATGGGCTGACTTGGTCAGTGAACTAAACGGATTCCCTGACACAGATTCAGGTTTTCATTCTTGTTTGAAATAATGCTGACAAGCTTTTCTTAATAACGTGATGGCCGGGCGCGGTAGCTCACGCCTGTAATCCCAGCACTTTGGGAGGCCGAGGCAGGCGGATCACGAGGTCAGGAGATCAAGACCATCCTGGCTAACACGGTGAAACCCCGTCTCCACTAAAAAACACCAAAAACATTAGCTGGGCGTGGTGGCGGGCGCCTGTGGTCACAGCTACTCGGGAGGCTGAGGCAGGAGAATGGCGTGGGCCCGGGAGGGAGAGCTTGCAGTGAGCGAGATTGCGCCACTGCACTCCAGCTTGGGCGACAGAGTGAGACTCCGTCTCAAAATAAATAAATAAATAAATAAATAAATAAATAAATAAATAAATAAAATAACGTGAGCTTTTTTAAAAACATTTTTTTCATGCCCTTGCTTTGCAAAATAAAAAAATTACAGTGTTGGCCGGGCATGGTGGCTCACGCCTGTAATCCCAGCACTTTGGAAGGCCAAGATGGGCGAATCACAAGGTTCAGGAGTTCGAGACCAGCCTGGCCAATGTGGTGAAACCCCGTCTCTACTAAAAACACAAAAGTTAGCCGGGCGTGGTGGCGGGCGCCTGTAGTCCCAGCTACTCAGGAGGCTGAGGCAGAAGAATGGCTTGAACCCCGGAGGCGGAGGTTGCAATGAGCGGAGATGGCGCCACTGCACTCCAGCCTGGGTGACAGAGCGAGACTCCGTCTCAAAAACAAAACAAAACAAAAGACAGTTTTATGACCTCTTCCAATTTGGGAAGAAATGCAAAAAGCCCAGGACCACGGTGACAAACCCCTGGCTGGCTGAGGCTGGGCTGGGAAAGGGGGCTCCAGTCCCTTGATGGCTGAGCCACAGGCAGAGGACAGGGACAGTGTGGGGAGGGAAGTGTCCTGGCTGGGCCCCTGACAGACTTCGGAGCAAGGTGCAGCCACGCTGGTGGGGTCCACAGGCCTGGACCCCCACTCGGGTGGCTGAGAGCTGGCCCTCTCAGAGAGAGAAGGGCTTGGGCCTGGGCCTGGGCAGTGACCGGAATCCTGGGACAGGAGTGGGGCCTGGCGGAGACGGTGCAGGAGCTCACCTGAGCAGCAGAGAGGCTGTGGCAGGGAGTGCTGGCCGCAGCTCAGCCCAGCAGGAGTGGGCGTGCAGACACCTGTGCCCGCCTCTGAGCCTAAGAAAGAACACAAGAGGACAGTCAGGGCACGTCCCAGCAGCTTGGGGTCTGGCTGAAAGCTGGGTATCATGTGAGGAGAGTCCCGGCCAGGCAGGAGGTTCAGGGGGCCAAGGCAGCCATTGTCCCCTACCCCCAAAACAGACAGGTTTCCTGGAGTGAGGCAAGATGCCCAGGTCAGGGGGCAGGTCACGGCACATGCACGCACACACGCACTCACACACTCATACACACATACACACACACTCTCATACACACACACGCATACACACAAATAGATACACACTCATACACATACACACACTCATACACACACAATCATACACTCATACACATACACTCACACACATACACACTCATACACATACACAACTCAGACACACACTCACACACACATACACATTCACTCATACACACATACACACATACATACTCATACACACTCATATACACACATAGGCACACATACACTGCTACACACACACACATAGACACACATACGCATTCACTCATACACACATATACACACACATTCGCTCACACTCATACTAGCACACTCATACACATACTCATACACACTCATACACACATACACATTCACTCATACACACTCATACACATTCACTCAGACTCATACACACTCATACTAACACACTCATATACACACATACACACTCATACACACACTTATACACAGACACTCATACACTCATATACACACGTATACACATATACAGTCATTCATACATACACGCTCATGTACACACTCATGCACATACACACATACACTCACACACATACACACATGCACTCGCACATACACTCACACACTCCTATACACATACACATACATACACATGTGTAAACACATACACGTGCACACATAAACGCACTCACCCCAGTACACACTCTCACATGCACACACACATACACATACGCACACATGCACACACACATTCACACACTGCACTCGGGAGGGCCAAGAACAGCATGAGGCTGGGCTCTGGGAGGGCAACAGCTCCCAAATTCTTAGCGCCCAACATGGCCTACAGGGCCTGTGTACCTGGCCCAGCCTGCCGGCCCTGTTCTCAAATGGGGAGCCCTGCAGGACACCCCCTGCTGCACCGCAGCTGTGCTTGTGAATGGCGGTGGGAACGCCCATGGCGGGGGTTGCTCTTGACTCCGTTCCTTGTTCCCCGGTCTCCCCAGAGGGCAGGCCTCCTCCGGCCACCTGGCCCAGGGGCAGCTTCAGAAACATAAATTGGAGTCTGCCACTCTCCTCCCAAAACCCTGCTTTCCGTTGGTCCTCGAATAAATTCCAAATGCACCTCGGCCTACAGGGCCCTGTGGGACCTGGCTCTGCCCACATGGCTGAGCCCCTCGGCACCAGTAGGCCTCCGCCTGGAACTCCCCTCGCCCTGCCCTTCCTGGGCAGGACACTCATGCGTGGGGCCCTTGCTGCCCCCAAGCACCCGCACCTCATGGCTGCTCTTCCCAGCAGGCCTCGGTTTACGGGTCGCCTCCTCAGAAGTCTTGCACCCTCTTATCACCACAGTGCTCAGCGCATGCCGGCTGCCCAGTGAGATTGCTCGGGACAAGTCACTCTCTTGCTGGAGGACTGAAGGCTGACTGTTCACTAGACCTAGACTGTGCCACGTCTACGGAACAAGGAAGGCTTGAGTAGGTCACCGCCTAGCTCCATTCTAGGAACCCTAGGTCAACCGGCCGACTCCCAAGGTCTCTGCAAGTCCTGATGACGGTGCCTTACACTAACCATGCCCACCTTGTCTGTAGTGAGTGCCATCACTTGCCCCCAGTTCCCATCCCCTGGACCTCATCGTCCCCTTGCACTTAGGGATCCCAGCTCAGTGGCTCTGAGGCCACCCTACCTGCTTTTCAAGAACTCTGGATGTGCACTCTCACACACATTCACACACACACGCACACATACACACACTCTCACATACACTTACACTCACACATGCACACACGTACACACCCACACATGCACACTCACCATGCACACTCACACTCTGTCACACACACATGCACCTGGAAGCAGTGGCTGTTGTTTTCATTTATAGCCACAGTTGATGTGGCTTCTGAGCACCTCCTGGGGCCAGAGCAAGGGGATGTCCACTGTGAGGAGGGACCTGGAGTGGCAGGACACCTTCTCTGTCTTGGGCAGGTGCTGGTGCCCACATCTGTGCCCTCAGCTAGTCCTCATGCTAATCCTGCAGGGGGCGTCACCATCGCCCCCATCTTCCAGGGGAAGAGCTCGAGGCTGAGAGAGGGAATGGTTTGTCCGTCCATCCGTTAGTACATCCGTCCGTCCAACACACAGCATGAGGCACCCTAGAGGCTACACGCAGCAGGACTCAGCCCAGCTGGGAGGGAAGAAGGAGCCAGGGAAGCCTTCCCCTCTGCCTCCCACCTTGCAGGTCCCCTTCCAATCTCACCCCAGACACTCACCCCAAACTTCCATGCTAAACTTGCCGTAGAATCTGCTGTGGTTGGGTTGTCAGGGCAGACATGAGCTGGGGAGATTTGCAGACCTGCTGCCAGCCTGTACTGGACAGACCTGGGGCTCCGTGGCCCCCACACCCTGTCAGGGGAAGAGAGCAGAGGCAAGGGCCCATGTGCAGTTTATCTCGGCCTCACCCCATGGGGACTTCACCATGAGGATCTCACACACGCAAGCCTGCACCACCCCCGGCCCCCACCAGCTTCCCGGGGACTGGGAAAATTGGCCAAACATGATGGCACACTCTCCCCCTCCCCCGGCCCCTCTGGCCTTCATCGTAGACCTGCTGAGCTCTCATGGCACCAATGAGGAAACTGAAGACTGGAGAAAGAATGTGAGCTGTCTGAGGTCATTTAGGTCTAACTCCCAGAGCAGTGCTGCTGCTGCTCCACACACTGAGCCGCAGTGTCATGCTTGGGAAATGTGAGGCCCACTCAGAGAGGCTGTGGGCTCTGTCTGAGCGCCTGGAGGAGAGCGGTGGGGCGGGCAGTGGGCAGCTGAGCTGTTTCCAAGCACTGATCTCACAAAGGAAGTGGTGAATCTGGGGAGGGCGGGCTGGACGCCGCTGTGTGCCTGCGTAGGTGTGTGTACCCATGTGTGTGGCACATGCATGTGTGTGCACACTCCTGTGTGTGTGAGTGTGCTCACCACCTTCAGGTCGTCTGTGACTGCCGTGCCTGTGTGCTGGGGAAGGGCTCTGGTGCTATTCTTGGGGCAGCATTCTCGGTCTACAGTCAGATCTGCTAACTGACCGCCAGGGAGCCTGGCCTGAGCAGGCATTGCTCCCCAGTACCAGACTGTTGGGGTGGGGAAGAGTGTGCCCCAGCACACACCTTGGAGGAAGAAACACAGGTCAGATGTCTTTCAGTTCTAGCTGCCTCCAAGCTCTGGCCTTTGCTGGGCCTTAGCTATGCCCTCAGGAATGTGGGCTGCTGGCCGGGGCCAGGGACACCTCTCAGTGACCCATGGAAGGAAGAGGGGAGCTGCAGAGGAGGGGAAGGCAGAGAATGGATGGGTCTCAGTGTAGCCTAGCGGTTCCGAGGAAGGGTGGGAGGGCTTGGACTGCAGAGACCTTGGGCAAGTCGCCGTGCCTCTCTTGGCCTCCACCTCCTCATCTTTAACATGGGCTATGATGAGAGAAGAAGTTGCCTCTTCGGGTTACTTCGAGGATTAACTAGAACACGGCGATTAGCCCAGGAGTACTCCGTGCACAGTAAGCGCCTAGTTAGTGCTGTTGCTCCCAGCGCTGAGCTGAGCCTCAGAGTGGCCCTACAACCTTCTTATCCCATAGCACTCCTGTGGAGAACATCCCACTTTCTAGAGTAAGCTGATCCTGTACTTCAACTAAGCCAAAGGCCTGGGGTAAGAGCAGAGGCCCAGGCATCTCCCTTGATACCTGCCCTCCACCTCTGGACCACCAGGCCCCAGGCCAACAGGACTGGCATTCGCTGGGCACTGGCCACCCTGGACAGTGCACTGGGCTTGCGCACATGCCCTGACGTGGGCATCACTAGCCCATCCTACAGGGGGGTTAAGCAGCCTGTGCAGTGTGTTCAAGCTGGTAGGGCCCCCCTGTATCTGACTACAGACCCTGTGCCCTCAGGGCACCTGCACCGCTGGGGCTCCATCACCGCTGGTCTCACACAGTGCTGGCCTGGCTGCCGGGAGCGGGGGGACCTGGAAGCAGGCTGAAGCCGGCCTGACGGGGGTCTGCTGGGCACGGACCCCTGCGTCAGATTCGTGGCTGGCGCGCACATTCCCAATTAAGCCGAGTAAATATTTACAGCCATTACGGCCATTGATCGCCTTCGATCCTAGGCGCTGCTGTGAGATGCCCCTGCTTACTCATGCTTTCTTAAAAACAGCTCTTCCCTGCGCATCTTTAATAATTCAGCTCCTATTTGTCTCCAAACGCAAACCTGAAAATGCCAACTCAGGGCCTTCGCCCCCGCTCTGGTCCCCCTCTCGTCCCCCCTGCCGGGGGCCCCTCTCCCCCTTTCTGCTGCAGATCCTGGCCTCCCTGCCCTGCCTCTGACCACTTCTAGGAGGGGCTCAGGATGTCCCTCACCTCCGACCGCAGCCACTGCCGGCTGCCGCAGCAGAAGTGAGCTGGGAGTAATTGAGTTGCAGGTCTGGGGCGAGAAGAGGCAGGAGCAGGAAGGTCTGGCCGGGGCTCCCCAGGGCGCCCTGAAGTGCTACTGGGCAGGGAGGGGCAGGGATCTGCGGCATCTCGAGGTGACAGGGGAGGCTGATCCTGAATGGGTCCCTGGACAGGCCTCAGCCCAGACCTCCCCTGCCAAAGGCTGGGGGTGGAGGTGAAGCCAAATCAATATGTATAGCATCTCCCGGGCACCATGTCTTCTGGCTGGGGCTGCTCCCCAGCGGCCTCTGAGGGCCATCCCGTATGGGGTGGAGTCTCGGGGACTGTGTTGTGTCCCAGCCCTGCCCTCGGGGCAGGGTGACCAGGCACTACCAAGAGCTCCACCACCAACTTCACTCCCCTCTCCCTCGAGGCCCCGTCCGGGTCACTGATCGGTGCTAAGGGAGACTCACCCATCCGTGCCCCCCAGGGCAGCTGCCCAGTGTAAAACTCTTACAGCCAGACAAACACCACAAGGGGCCCGAGAGGACAGGCACACAGTCACTAGAAGTGCAGCTGGCCTGGAGCCAGTGGCCACCGATGCAGAGGGCCCTTTCAGCCAGGGCTCCGGGGCTGTGGCTCCCAATCCCAGGTCACTGGGCTGGCACTGATCCCTCTTCTGCTCTCTGGTCTGAGAACACCCCATTGTGAAGCCGTGGGGCTCCCTGTCTGGCAGGCAATGTCCCAGGCTCTGGGGACATGGCAGGGAACCAGACAGAACAAAACCCCCTAGAGCTTATAGGCTATAAAATAAGATTGATGAATAAACGATATATTGGAAGGGAATAGGGCTGCAGAAATTACCTAGGACTGGGAAGAAGGGAGGGGTGCCTAGGGCAGGGCCTGCAGGGCACATGGCGTTCAAATGCAGATCCAAGGGATGAGGGAGAGCGAAAGGGAAGCTGTCCAGGCGGGCAGAAGGGCAGCAAGGGCCAGAGCTCAGGGGTGAGGCAAGCTGGCGGGAGAGGCCCCTCCTGCTGTCGAAGGGTGGAGGCGGAGCCCGAGGGGTAGGTGAGGGGGCGGCAGGGCTTTGTGGCTGTCCAGGGTGGCAGTGTAGGAGGGAGGGAGCAGCGGTGCATTTGGAGGCACTCTGAAGATGGGACTGAAAGAATTTGCAGATGTCCTGGGTGTCAGTTGCGTGCGAACGAGAGGAGTTAGGCCAAGGCTTTTGTCCTGAGCTGCTGGAAGAACCAAGCTGTTATTCACTGTGGTGGGAAAAACAGAAGCTGGCCTGGTGTGAGGGGAGGAGGGAGTTTGGCAGTAGCATTTCAAGTCTGAGACATCTAAAGAGATCCTAGCAGAGGCTTCAAGGAGGCAGGTGGGATCTGCAAGGGTTGGAACTGGAGGGATACATTTGGGGGTCATCAGCACATAGATGGATTTGAAGCCAAAAGACTGAGCAGAAGAGGCCCATGACTGAGCTAGGTGTGCACGCTGATGTCTAAAGGCCTCCTTGCCCCCACTGCCTGCGCCCATCCCCAGAGCTTGGCTTGGACATTTGCAGAAGGCTGCTATTGTTTCTTCTGTTCAGAAAGACACCTATCCACATTCCAAAGAGTGCTCCATATCCTGTTCTGCCATCGGTAGCCACGAGGGCTCCCAGCTTCTTACCAGATCCAGCTGGCCAGTCACAACAGGAATACCCGCTGACCAGGGCAGGTGCCTGACCCAGGCTGGGCCAAGGAGATCCCTTCCCAGATATTTTGACAGTGGGAGGCCCCGTGACTGGGATGCAGAGGCTGTGACATGCAGGCCTGGGCAACTTCTTATAGCCAACCATGAAGCCACATGGAAGAAGCCACTTAAGAAGGGATGCTGACATGCAGCATCTGCATGTGAGAGGTGAAGGACACGGTGTGAGTGGACTTTTCTGGTCATCCCCACCCCGTTCTCTTCCCATGGTTTGGTTTAAGGCTAACAAGTCCCTTTGACTGAGCAAGTTCACTCAAGTTAGCCTTAATACAGCATCTCAGCATTCAGAGAGAGAGAGGAGGCACAGGCCGAGGAATCCAGGGGCCCAGGAGCATAGGCAAAAGGCCGGTCCTCCTGAGCCCTCAACCGGACTGCATAGAGCCAAGCGAGAACACGCATGTGACACACAAATGGCCCTGGCGCTCCGGGGCAGATGCGTACCAACAGGGGAACATATTGATGATCTGATTTTATTCTGAGTCAACTGTTTTAAGGTTTATATAAGGCTGGTCAGCCTCGGTGGCTCACGCCTATAATACCAGCACTTTGGGAGGCCGAGGTGGGTGGATAACCTGAGGTCAGGAGTTCAAGATCAGCCTGGCCAACATGGCGGAACGCCATCCCTTATTTTGAAAATATCAAAAAGAACTTACAAGTCATGGAGGAGAGTTCAGCATGCTCATCTTTCATCTAAAAGAAGTCCCAGAAAACAGGTGAGGGGATGGAGAGGAGGAGGTGTTCCTTAATATTAAAGAGAACAAATGTAAGCGTTATTTCATTTCATCTTCAAGTGTGGGCCATGGGATATTAATATGTGTCATGTGGAAAGGTATTTTGTGGGCAGACACATTTGGGGAGTACTAGTTAGATGAGGCTACACAAATTCTTTCACTACAGAACTTCTCAGAGCCTTTACTATACTCTTTATATTTTCAAGACAATGTGGGGGTGGTGAAGAGCCCTGGCTTTGGAATCTCAGACCTGGGTTCTCAAGCCTTCCCTGCCTCTTTTTGTCTCTGTGTTTGGGAAGACCTTTTTCCCTCTGGGCCTCAATTTTCTCATCTGTTAAATGGGAATCACAATTACATCCTTGGGGGTCTTCCAGACTTAGGGACAAAGGGAGAAGACAAATGTGAAGATGCTTAATAAAATGTAAGGTTATGTGAATGTGAAATGCCCTGTCTCACGTGAGTTCTGTGACAGCCTCTGGCTGGGCCTCACTTGTCTCATCTGTGAAATGGGAGTTGGGGTAAAATCACTGTAGCTCCCCTACGCTGCATGCAGTCACGCTGCAGCTAGAGTGGCTGTTATAGAGAAAACAAAAACCAAACGAATGCTCCCTTGCTCTGAGGATAAATCCCCGGCCACAGGCTTGGCCATGCCCTTATAACTGTTTGACTGTCTGCCTGCACCTCTAGAGTGTAAGCTCCTTGAGGCCAGGGCCGCAGCTGCAGCATGTAATGCCACATCTGGCAGGCACAGAGTCGACTTGGGAAGTATTTGTCAAACGAGTAAATGCATGAACTTAGGCCTCTTCTAACTCTGAAATCTTACATCCCTCTGGATTGAGAAAAGAATCAAAAGCCATTCTCCCACTACTACTGCGGGAAACAGACTGCCCTGGACCCTGACTTCTCCCCTATGGTGGCCTCACCAGGGCCCGCCCTCAGCCAACCTAGCCTCGAAGAAGGGAATGCTTGGGTGTTTCCAGAGACTCCTCAGAGCACGTGCTCAGGGTAGAGTCCTGATGCTTCTAGAGACGGTATGGGCAAGTCCTGTAGCCTCTGTTAGTTGCAATTGTGACAGCTCGTAGGAGCATGGTGAGGATTCAATGATACTATGTCAGTGAGTGCCTAGGACAGTGCCTGGCACATGGTAAACAGCAATGAATGACACTGCTGCTATCCATTATTATTACCTAATTCCCTCACTGAGCGCTAAGGGCATGATGGGTGGCTGAGTCCTCCCAGCTTCCTTGAGGCAAAGGTGGGACTTGGATAGGGGGCGTCTCACTCCTGCCCAGCACCCTGGCTGCTCCCCTGCTGCTTTCTGACTCAGACCTCAAGGTTTCGATTCCCAAGTCATTCATCTGCATTCAGCTGACACAGGCCATCTGCAAGACACACACCTCTCTGAGCTGTCAGAAGACACCGCAGAAGCTGAGATCCTGGCATCAAGCGTCCCAGATGGAAATTCCCCAAGACACCCTTGGGCCCTCAGCTCAAGTTCAAACAAAGAAATGCTTATGTTCAGAGATCTTCACAGATCACCAGCGAGGATGTGACTTGAGAGCACTTTGCATCAGCATCATAAAACATGAGGATTGATGACCCGTGCGAGTGGGGCGAGTGCCAGGGGAACGCAGGCTCTGAGTTGGCCGGCGGAGCTCCCTGTGTACACTCTGTGCAGAGGGTGCCAGCCTAGATTGGGCGGGGGGTGGGGGGCATTAGAATAGCGCCGCACTAGTTAGCATGTCCCGCAGGCCCCTGTTTACAGCACACTGGCATGGGCATGTGTGCACCTGGTTCTCATGACAATATGCAGGGTGGGCAGGGGTTAAGGAATGCTTCTCCACTTTGGGGATGAGGGAAAATGAGGCTCAAGGAGGTGCGAAGCCAGGCAGCTGAGGTCACACACCCTTGGATCTCCCTACTCATCACTACCCTCTCCTCTTGCCAGCACAGAGAGGTGGGAAAGCCAAGTTCAGCCAAAACCCAGAAATTTACTCAGAGAAACTCGCAAGCCCACATGGTGGGCCTTGTACAAACTCTAAGCGTATGAAGAGAAGAGCTACAGCTGGCCTTACCCAGTCCTGCCATGCTGGGACTGGTCAGCTCCCCTGGACTGCATCTGGGTAGGGGCATGAAAAGACCCAGGATGGGATGAGAAACCCTCCACATGAGAGAGGAAATGGGAACCTTTCATCACTGGGGACCAGGAAGCAGGGTGAGGGGCTCACAGGACAAGCTGGCCTCAGACGTTCCCCTTCCATTGCCTGTTCAATGTTACTAGATACTTGCAGACTTCTGGGAGAACAGATGGGGATTTGGATATGCCTTGTAAGGGGATGGGGGCATGAAGAGAGATTCGTTCCCCTGACCAAGGGGGAATCAAACAGGTCACTGAGCTCTCAAAGGAGAATATTCCCGGAGCTATGCGGTGAGGGGCCTGCTATCACAGTAACACTTGGGCATGTGTCAAGTCCCCACTTGGCCAAGTAGCTTGGTCTTCTCCTACCTTCCAAGTCTTTCCTGACCATGAGAACCATGGGAACCAGAACTACTTAATTAAGGAACATGAAATTCCTTTCCTTTCAGATCACTGATCCTGATTCTGGCCTGAGATGCTAAGAGATCCCACAGCTCCTGTGATGGGAAAAGATCTATTCCCAGAATGTGGCTCCCACATGGGAAATTTTACCTGTTCAGTACTTCTTGTGGAATGTATCTACTAATGATATATTCTCTCAATTTTTGCTTAACTTGGAATGCCTTAATTTACCTTTCATTTTTTAAAAGACATTTTTGCTGGGTATAGAATTCTAGGATGGCCAGTTATTGTTCTTTGAGCAATAACATTTGAAAAATGTTCTTCCATTGTGTTCTGGCTTCTGTGGTTTTTGTTGTGAAGTCTACCATCATTTTTGTGTTGTTATTTCTCTGAGTACAATGTGTCTGTTTTTCTTCTGGATGCTTTTAAGGTTTTCTCTTTACCTCTAATTTTCAGCAGTTTGACCATGCACATGTCAGAATCTCCATACCATAGCAGATGTACCTACCTGTGGTTTTCTTTGTATTTATCCTGCCTGGGGTTCATTGAGCTTGTTAAACCCGTGATTTGATATCTTTCATCAGTTTTGGAAAATTTCTTCAAATTCTATTGTTATTTCTTTAAATTTTTAAAAATTATTATCATAACTTATTCAAGTTCTAAGTATTTCTTCTAATTCTAATTCCATGCTTTTCTCTCTCTCCTTTTCTTCTGGAAGTCTAGTTAGACTTTTTTACTTTGACCCACACATCCTCATTAAATTCTTTTCTGCTTTTTTCTTCCATTCATTTTTAGGCCATTCACGTTTAAGGTAATGATTGATATGATTGGATTTACACTGCCATTTTGCTACTTGTTTTCTATTTGTCACATGCCTTTTTGTTCCGCTGTTCCTCCTTTATTATCATCTGCTGTATTTGCACTTCCTTGTCTCTTGCCATGTCTTGTAATTTTTTGTTGAACACTGTAGCTCTGTCACAGACAGTGTGAACTTCTTTTGCAGGTCACCCATGTTGTCAGGTTTAGGGGCAGTGAGAGACAGATGTGGATTCTAGTTTGTCCTTTTGAGTTCCAGTTTATTCTCACTGTATCTTACTTCATGTCCAGTCTCTCTTCCCATTTTCTGGTCCTGCTGACCTACAGCAACTTCAGGCATATGCAGAGGCAACAGCCCTCAATAAGACTTCTTCTCCAGCTTCCACAACTATACAAGGTCTCATTCTTATAACAAAGCCCAGATTCCATATCAATCATAGTGGTTCCACGTCTCTGATCAAGCCTTCAATGATACAAGATCCAAATTCTCTGTTAAATTTTAAACTACGCTTTTCACTTATTTTATCCATTTCTTTTTTCTATTTTTAAAAACATATTTATCATAGTTATTTTGAACCATGTCCTTATCTGCTAACTTAAACATCTTAGTCATCTCTGGATTTTATTTCTATTGACTTCATAATCAGCCACTTTCTCCCTCTTCTCATGTCTAACAATTTTTTATTGCATGCTGGAAATTGTGAGTGATACGTTATACAGGCCCTGGATTTACTTACCTCCCTATAAAGAGCATTGAGTTTTGTTTTGGCGGGCATTTAAATTCCTGGCAAATCATACCATTCCTGTCAAAGTTTGCTTTTAGCCTTTGTTAGGGCGGGTCTGTTTCAGCTTTTTTCCTTATTCATAGAGTATAGCTCTTCTCTTAAGGCATGATCTTAATTCTAACAAATGGCTTTTCTGAGGTCTCAACAGAAAGCCCAGGGTGTTCACCAGTGCGTGGGTGGGCCTGAACCTCCGTATTTCCTCAGTGCTGTCTGACCCCTGGGATCTTTGCTCTGCTCTCAACATCGTGGCAGCTGTTCCCTGCAAGCACTCCAGAGTCTCTCCCTACTAATGCAGAGCCTAGCAATTAGCCAAGGCCCCAAAGGATCTTTTCATGCAGATTTTGGGGGCTACTTTTTCTCTGTGGCTCCCTCCTTTCCGGACCCCCATCACCTCAAATGTTAGCTGCGTTAGCAGCCTTGAACTCTGAGCTCTATTTCCTTTATCCAGCGTGACCACCAGTGCAAGGAGATCTTGTATGCACGGCATTTTGGAGAATATACTCAAGTATAAAGATGAAGTGAACTGTGGGGCCCATTCGGTGCAATTCTCTTTTCTCGAGGATCATTGCCCTCTGTTTGTTGCTGTCCAGTGCCCTCCTAGAGTTGCTCTACATACTCTATCCAGGTCCTAGGGTTGTTTTCAGTGGTCAGATTAGTCTGATGCCACTTACTCTATCATGCGTGGAACCTTCCTTTCCTGGATTTGAGGGGGCGGGGGAGGGAATGATGTCTGTATGGTTAAAAATACAAATTTATTCAAACTCATCTATGTTCCTGCTAGGTCTCTGAGCGTGTCATTGGGATATAAAATGAATCCTTTCTCTATCATAACAGCTGATGCTACAGCCCTTATTGAGTACCTCAAATGGACCAAGGCTTTATTCTAAAGTGCTTCATACATCTAATTGATGTCACCTTCCCACTCACTCTGAGACATATGCACTACTATCATTCCCATTTTATAGTTGCAGAAATCGAGTGATGTTGAGGCTAAGTTACTTGCCCAAGGCCTGTTGGCTTTATTACTTCCCCTTGATGATGTCCCCACCTCTCCAGTCCTTCTGCCACTACCTGAGTCCAGGCCACCCTCATCTTTCACCCAAGCTCTCCGCTGTCCTCGTGATGGGTTTTTCTGCTTCTAGACTTCTCTGAAAAGCAGGGCCAGAGTAGAAAGACGGGCAGCTAGGCTGGGGGTGCTGATGAGGACTGGGGCCAAGAAAGCCCAGGCCCAACCACGGGGCTACAGTGTGGGAAACTGGAGGTGGTGGGGGAAGCAGGAGAACAAACAGTGAGTGCTTCTCAGTCAGGGATTAGGCCTGTGGGAGGAGACACAGGCCCAAGACCGATGGCCCACGAGGAGCAGGCAGACACCAGGCAAGGCAGAGGCCCCGAGGCATCGGCACAGCCAGGGCAGGAGGTGGGTGGGGAGGCAGGGGCCATGGGGCAGCATGTCACTGTGGCGCTGCCTTCAGGCTGAGTTCAAACCCCAGCTCTGCCTCTCACCAGCCGTGCACACTTGGGCACATCTCTTAGGCTCAGTTTCTCCACCTTAGAATCCATTCGAGGTTGACGTTAGCTTTGTGAAACAGAACACCTAATTATGGTGACTTAAATGAGACGAGTTTAGCTTTCTCAAGCAATGAGAAATCCAGAGGTTTAGCTTGGCGGCTCCAGCCATCAGAGCCCAGGAACCTGTGTCCTTCTTTCATGGTTCCAGGGACAGTCATCATAAGCCCATCCCAGAAATGAAGAGGGAGAAATGGCAACAAGAGTATGCTAGCTGAGTCCTTCCCACTTCCATAAAGATGGTTTCCTAAAAGCCCTACCCAATGGTTTCTATTTATGTCCCATTGACCCAAACTATATCACATGGCCATCTAGCCACAAAGACCCCGGGAAATGTAATTCTGTGGCAAAGAACACTGTCGCCCCCAATGAAATTAGATTTGATCTTAGCCAAAAGGCAGAGAAGCAATTCCAACAAGATAAGGAGTCTACTCGAGGGGAAGAAGGAGAGAGGTGACATGAAATCAGCAATCAGAAGTCTCTGCCACAGGGGTAAATGATGTCAATTCCTTTATCCGTGAAGTTGATGTGAGGAGGAAATCAGGACATTGGTGTAAAGCACCTAACAGGTACTTGTTCAGCAAATGGCAGCAGGTATTCTTGAGTTTGAGGAACTTTTCTAATGACCCCTCGAAGGCCCATCCCCAGAGAAAAGGCTTCATAAGCGCTTGCAGCATTGACTTGTCTAAGCCCCATCCAAAGAGAGACCCATCTGTACAGGCCGATGGGACACAGCCTGGAGCCTTCGTAAAGACCTGCCTTGGAGGAAGTTGATGCTCTTTACTTGCTATCCTGACTCAGCAGGTGTAGGATGAGGCTCTGGGCCCTGTGCCTAAATACCATAAGGAGCTGGGAGTTAGTGCAGACACTGCTGATTATCTGCCCCAATCTATCCCTCTCTTCTTCCTCTTCTAAAAGCTCTGCTTTTGGCCCCAATTTCAGGTGTCCCCCCTCCTCCTTCAGCCACAAGGGGAGCCAGGCCTGACTGATCTGATCATCATGTTTGTGGTAATTAGGTCAGGCCAGGCATGGTGGCTCAAACCTGTAATCTCAGCACTCTGGGAGGCTGAGGCGGGCAGATCACTTGAGATCAGGAGATCGAGACCAGCCTGGCCAACATGGTGAAACCCTGTCTCTACCAAAAAAACACAGATAAATTAGCCGGGCATGGTGGCGCATGCCTGTAATCCCAGCTACTTGGGAGGCTGAGGTGGGAGAATCACTTGAACTCAGGAGGCGGAGGTCACAGTGAGCTGAGATTGTGCCAATGCACTCCAGCGTGGGTGGCAGAGTAAGACCCTGTCAAAAAAAGAAAAAGATTGAAAATAATGATAATAATTAGGTCAGACCAGGTGCTGTAATAATGAGACCCCCAAAACCCAGTAACATCAGTCTTATCTCTTCTGTTTGGTCCAAAAGCAATTGGCTTTTCCAACGCTGTGAATAAGCCTTCAATACCTGGTCTCTCCATCTCTCTTTCCACCTCTATTTCCAAATCGATAGCTCTTAGTTGATCTCATCTCTTTCCTTAAGGCATAAAAAAAGTGTATTTCTTTCTCCCTTTCCCCCTAGGTGAGAGTTCTAGATTGGTGGGAGGTTCTGTTCCATGCAACCATTCAGGCACCCAGGCCCTTTCCACCCTGTGGCTGTGTTCTCCCCTAACCCCTAAGATCGGCATGGCTGAGGCTGGTCACCAACATGTGTGAGTTCCAGCCAGTGGGAAAAGAGAAGAGAGAACAAGTAGGAGAGTCACTTACCATCTTAAGACCTCCGTCCCAGGCCGGGCACGGTGGCTCATGCCTGTAATCCCAGCACTCTGGGATGCCGAGGCAGGTGGATCACCTGAGGTCAGGAGTTTGAGACCAGCCTGGCCAACATGGCGAAACCCCGTCTCTACTAAAAATACAAAATTAGCCAGGCGTGGTGGTGCATACCTGTAATCCCAGCTGCTCAGGAGGTGCGGCAGGAGAATCACTTGAACCTGGGAGGCAGAGGTTGCAGTGAGCTGAGATGGTGCCATTGCACTCCAGCTTGGGCAAAAAGAGTAAAACTCCATCTCAAAAACAAACAAACAAACAACAACAACAACAACAAAACCTCCATCCCCAAAGCAGCATTCATAGCTTCCTTTGGCAACAACGCACATCCACACTAATTACAAGGAGGCCTGGGAAATGCAGTCCCTGCTAGATGGTCACACGTGTAGCTAAGACTTTGTTACTGTAGAAGAGAGGAGAATGGGTTTTGGTGGCAAGCTGGCAGTCTCTGCCACAGTGGTGGCCTCTTTTCTGTTGCCAGCAATTGATTTCGGCATGGCGTGTGACACAATCGTAGCCAATGAAACATGAGGGGATTTTTCATGAGAAGTTTATGGGAAAGTCTTTCTCACAGTAAGAGATGCCAGAAGAGATGGTTTCTTCTCCCCTTGGACAGTATCATGTCAGAATGTGATATCTGGAATTAGGCATCTGTTTTGTGATCATGATGGGAACAGGCTGTGGTTAAGGTAGATGCTCTAAAGCTGGTAGTGTAGTTAGATGTAAGAGCCCAGGTTCTTGCTGATACCACTGCATCTAAACTGGCTGCCCCTGGAAGCCACCCTCTGGCTGGACTTCCCATGTGTGACATAGTACATTTCCTTATGATTTAAGCCAAGGAATGGGTTTTCTGTTACCTGTAGCCATAAGCCTCCCAGATTTCATGTGAAGTTGGGCCAGAGCAGAGGCTGTGGGAAAGGGTTCTGTGCAGCCCCTGGGGGTCCGATTCAAGGGTGATATGGTTTGGGTCTGTGTCTCCACCCAAATCTCAAGTTGAATTGTAATCCCTAATGTTGGAGGTGGGGCCCCATGGGAGGTGACTGGATCATGGCGTTGTTTCTCATTGATGATTTAGCACCATCCACTTGGAGCTGTTCTCACGATAGAGAGTGAGTTCTTGTGAGACCTGGGTGTTTAAAAGTGTGTGGCACCTCCCCGCTCACTCTCTTTCTTGCTCCTGCTCCTGCCATGTGAGGCATGCCTGCTCCGCCTTCACCTTCCACCGTGATTGAGGATACCAGCACCACGCGTCCTGGTCAGCCTGTGGAACCATGAGATGAATATACCTCTTTTCTTTATAAATTACCCAGTCTCAGGGATTTCTTTATAGCAATGTGAGAATGGACTAATACAGAGGGCTTGGGCAATACTCTAAGGTCAAGATAGCTGGGCTTCCTTGGTGTCATTTTGTAGGTTGTCCTGGCTCTGAGGAAACAGGCTCTCCAGAAACAAGGTCTCTCTTGAGCGTCTTGAGACACTTTCATATCCATAGCCCACTGCGCAACAGGCAGGTAAATATCACCAAGTGACTCCATTTTACACGGAGGAAAGGAAGGCTCAAAAAGGCAATGTGCTGTGGCCAAGTCCATGAACAGGCTAGGGTTGGGACCAGGAACTCAGCCCTGGTTCTCCTGGACTCCCAGGCCTGTGCTCTTGCTAGTGACACCAGGGCACCCTGTGCTGAAACAATTGGGAAAAGGTGTCATGTGAACCCTATCAATTATAATAAATATTTATACAAAGCAGGCAATAGCCATCCCTTCGGGAAGCTTGCAGTCTAGTGGGAGAGAAGAAACAAATAAACACATAAGCAAATATCTACGTTCCCATTGCAGTAACTGCAAGGAGGGAAAAGGACGGGGGTGGGGTGGAGACTGATGACGGAGGAGATCTAGGAAGGTGACTCTGCGGAAGTGACATTAGAGTGCAGACCCCAAGGATGATGAGGCATAAACTGGGCAAAGACAGGGAGGAGGAAAAGTGTCCACAGTTCACAGAAGTGTGCGAAGACCCTGAGATGAGAGAGTGCTGGGCTCATTCTGGTAGCTGCGAGTGTGACCAGAGCCACATGAGCAAGGGAGAGGACGGGCCCAGCCATGGGGGGCAAGGTTGAATTGAAATCACAGGCTTTGGAGCTGGATTGCTTGGGTTCAAATCCTGACTCTGGTTTATCAGCTGTGTGCCCTTAAGCAAAGCATTAACCACTCTATGCTTCAACTCTTCCTCCTTTCCAGTTCCTACCTTAACAGAACTGTGAGGAATGAAGAGATGAATGATGTTGAAACACCTGGTACATAGTAAGTGCTTTAGCTGCTTGGATTAGGGGCCTTCTTAGGACTGTGGTCTTTGTTCCGTGAGTAGTGGAGAATACATTAGTTAGGACCCTGTTGGCTGCAGGGGACAGCAACTCAACTCACTTTGGCTTAAGCCACAGTTGGCGGATTGATTGGTTCATATGTCTGAAAGATACAGGCTTAGATGTGTCATGGGGCACGCAGCATTGCCAACTGGACTTGATCTCTTTGTCTTCATTTTTCGCTGTGTTTTCTCCTGAGGTGACTCCGTTCTCAGGCCCGCTGTTCCCACATGGTGGCAGCCTGGCCACTTAGCTACTATAATCGCCTGCTTTTCCCCGGGCCAGTCTCATGGAGGGCTCTCACTATCCTGGCTCCCGTCTGGTGGCCATCCCTGAGCCAATCACTTTGGCAGCAGAGGGGTGGTATGGAGTGGAAAAGAGAAATTGACCCTGATTGAGCCAACCTCCAAAGTCACCACACTGAGGCTGGGACAGGAAATTGGGGTGCGGTCACCAGCCACACAGGCAAACACGGCCAGTGCTGAACCAGGGGGCCCCTGGTGGTTTCCAGTTGGGAAGGGGCACGGTCTGATTTTTGTCTTGAGATGATCATGCTGGTTGCTGAACCGAGAAGAGGTAGGAGGAGAACCACAGTGGAGGTGGGGAGAGGCACTGGGGACCCATGTCGGGAGTCCAGGAGGGAGAACGATGCTGCGGCTGGGCTGGTGGCGGTGGGGCAAAGATGGACGAGGAGGCAAAGGGCGAGAGTGTGGTGACAGGCTGGACAGGGGTGGGGACAGGCAGATATTCCAAGGTAAGAGCCGGGGTTTTGGCTGAACAGCTGAGATGGGGAGACTTGGGGAGTGGCAGGTTGGGAGAGAATGAAGAGGTCAGCTTTGGAGGTACTGAGTTTGAGGAGCCTTGAGAGTGTGAAATTCCACTCCTGGGCATTCTTGTCTGGTTTCTATGAAATATGGGAAAAATAAATAAATTGAATAATGCCTGCTTTGCCCAGTAGAAAGCACAAGAACTAAACTAGAATAAGGCAGGCCTCCCCCAGCCCCACTCCGGAGAGTTGGGACTGAACCAGTGTGCTGAGCTGTTTTCACGGAATGGGTCCCTCAGACAGCATGCATCCAGCCCAGACCCGCCCTTATGAGTCAGGAGACCTCATGAAATCCCTGGGCAGCTAGGTGGTCAGGAACAGTTAGCATGGGACATCCAGGGAATGTCGGTCAAACTGACAGAGTCCCAGGCCCTGGGAACCGCCAGTGCAGCTGTGGTAACAAGACGGAAGATGCCGGGGCAGAGAGCCAAAATGCAGGGAGGAAGAGTGTGGCCCAGGCGGGTGTGTGCTAGTTCATAGGCAAAGGCAGTTAAGGCAGGGCTGCTAGAATCTGGGTTGGCTTCTTGGAGACAGAACTGGAGTGGCAGCTTCAATATTCCAGCCATGGTTGTGGCCTCAGGTGTGGGGTGCATGTCCAGGTTTGGAGTGACCCCCCACCCCAACCCCAAAGCAATTTCCTCTGAAAACTTCCTAAACTAGAGCAAGATGCAGGACATCCCTGTCTCCTAGTCATCCTGAGGACTTCAGGGGAGGGCTCAGGGCCCCAGCCTTCTCCAATCACCCCAAGGTCCAGTGAACTGCTCCCTCCACATTGCCCCTCAACTTGTCCCCGCCTCTGGGGCAGTCCTTCCCTAACTCCCCGCCCTGAAGAGGTTTTTTTGCGTGTCCCTCACCTTCAGCCTGTGCTTCCCTCAAAGCAATAAGTGCCACCCACACGCAGCATACTGCCACATGGAGGCACTTGGGGTGTGCTGCGGATGGAGGAAATGCACGCCAGGGCAGACAGTCACCTGGGAAGGCACTTCATGGGTGGCGGGGGAGGGGGTACACGGGGCCTCAGGGCTCCCCCGCTGGCTTCCTTCTCCAAGTCCCAGGGAAGGGTAGTGTGATAAGACCCTCAGCCCAGCCTCAGTGGGCCCACGCTGGTGAGTGAGCCTGGGAGTCAGCTCCCCATCCATTAGGCCCGTAGCCCAGGCGGCTAATGCCGCGTGGACACTCTGCTCTCAGGCCTGGTATCCACTTAGGCGTTGTTAATATTTTACATGGCACAGCCAGAGGATCAATGTCTTGTTTATAGCTCAGGGTTTATGGGCAGTCATCGGAGCTCTCACTGGGAACTGGGAAGATGCTCAGGAGCACCCAGGGAAACAGAGGCAGACAAGAGGCTTGGAGGCCAGCCTCAGGACCCCCAAGATTGCCTCATTTGCACGCTCAGTTCTCTATCTCATCTGACACGTGTCACCCTGTGAAGCTGGGCACATGCAGCTCTGAGGGTGCATTGCAGGGGCCATTGGAGCCCCCGCCACGTGCCAGCCTGCATCTCATTCCATCCTTTCAAGCCCCTGGAGAGGCTGGATTATTGTTCCCATTTTATGGATGAGGAAACTGAGGCTTAGAGGGGTTATGTACCACTAGGCTTTCACAGGTCACTAATGGAGGCTGAGCCGGCACTACCTGGGCACAGGCTGGATCTTGCTCAGCACTTAAGTGTGTAAATTACATTGCAGGAGGCTCTTTAACCTTAAAAGCTCTGCTCCAACAGAGCTGTTTTCTCTGGGGATTGTTAGCCTCTATGCTTAGAACTTTTGCCTTTGGTCAGTGGAGAATCACCACATCCCAATTAACTAGAATTAAAAGCTATGCATTTATAGTTCTTTAAAACTATCGCCAACGGCTCAGACATTTAACTAGGCATGTGATACAGTGAGGCTGCACTGCGCAGCCCCTCTCCCGCTCAGTTCCCACCAGAAACAGGCTGGTGTCACGGGAAAGTCCCCGCTCCGGACTCCGCAGGCCTGGCTGTCCCTGTGCCCCTCACGCAATTAGCCCTCTAGCCTAGGTTTCCTCCCCCGTAAAATGGAGGAAGAGGAATGCCCACTGGGGGAGCCCTTTAAGAATCACACGTAAGCTCAAAGGCTTGGCACACACAGGCACGCTCCAGGGGGCCCTCGCGGCCACGCGCTGCGGCTCCCACCCCACCCAGGCAGCGAGCTCTGTGCCTGGGACCAAGCACTGTGTTATGCTCAACATCGGCTGAATGAATGGCCGAGTGAGTGGCAGAGGCTCCCTAGATGGAAGCTGCAATTGCTCAGGCCGTGAGTCCAAACAGGACTCGCGCTTATAGGCGTGGGGCGGAGCTGGATTTCTCCCTTGGCTAACACAGCGGGAAGGATGAGGTGCTGCGGGCCGTAGCCGCGCTGCCCGCGCTGAGTCCGTCCGGCGGGGATGCCCGCAGTGCGCCGCGCCCGCTGGAGGGCAGTAGAGGGCCAGGCTCCCGGCTCAGGTCTCCGGCCTCGCGGCTCCGAGGGCCCCGGGCTCCGCCCGGCCACGCCTGGTCCTCTCCTATTTTCTCCTTTCTTTTAGCGGCTTCCCCTCCTTTACCAGCCCCCGGCAGGAAGAAAGCCACCCACAAACGAATAAGCATGCCCTTGCCCTGCCCATGCGTGGCACTCCGCATCCGCTTAGCTCTTCCCCGCCGCCCGAAGGCGGGCGTCTCCCCCTCTCTGCGGAGCAGGCGGCGGCGTCCGCTGCGAGTCCGTGACTCCACCAAGGTCACGCAGCAAAGTCAGCGACTAAGCTCCGTTCCGCAGACGCCAGGGCCAAAGCCCACACTTCCCCTAAAGCCCCGAGCGCACGCGGGTTTCCGGAACGGGAGAACTTTGGAGACCAACTTCTGCATTTTCAAAGGGGGCCAGCCCGGGCCCAGTTTAATCTCTGGCGGAGGACCCGGGTTGCGTGAAATGCGCCCGGGAGTGGGGCTTCCCGGATCCCCCGCTGCCGACTCCGCGCGGGCCAGTGGGGCGGGGCGGGCCCGGCTCAGCGCCTCCCCGGGAGAGCGCAGCCACCGCCCCCTCCTCTCGGGCTCCCGGCCCCTCGCCAGCCCCTCGGCCCCCATCCTGCGCGTGGGAGAAACCGCCGACCGCGCGGCCTCCGGGGGCTGGCGGAGCAGCGGTGGCGACGCGCCAGACTCCGTCCCGGGCTGGCCCGTGCCGGGCGGGGCGGGGCCGGCTCCCTCCGCCTTTCCCGGGCTGGCGCGGGGGGGCCGCAGGGACGCCTCCCGGAGTGGCCGCCGCGCCTAGGCCAATGAGCGCGCGGAGAGCGGCGATGGAGGCTGGGGCGGCCGGGAGTGCCCGGGACCCCCGCCGCCGCCGCCGCGCCCCCGCGACCCCGCGCCCGCGGGGCTGGAGAGGGGGCGACAGAGGCGCGGCGCCCGCGCCGGGCATGGAGGCGCCGCTGGCCCGCGCTGGCCGTCCGCGCTGCGTTTCGCGCCGCCGCGCCTCGAAGTTTGCCGGCTGACTCGGAAAGTTGCGCTCGGGCTCGGCCGCCGCGTCCAGCCGCCGCGTCCAGCCTCCGGCCTGACCCGCTCGCCGCCGCCGCCCTCTGCGGGGCCCCGGCCCAGCCAACCCCGCAGCCCCGCCTGCTGGGGGCATGTGAGCCGTCGCCGCCCCCGAGAGGCCGTGCGGGCTGCACGGGCCCTGGCGCCTCCGAGGCAGCGCGCGGGCGAGGGGTGCGCCCGGGCCCCAGGGCCCCAGGCAGTCCAGCTCGCCATGGGCATCCAGGGCATGGAGCTGTGCGCCATGGCCGTGGTGGTGCTGCTGTTCATCGCCGTCCTCAAGCAGTTCGGCATCCTGGAGCCCATATCCATGGAAGGTAACGCGTGGCCACTCGCCCCTCCGCCGCCTCCGCGGGAGACCAGTGGTCTGGAGGGAGGGACCAGCACCCGCACGCCGGGATGCACTGGTCTGGCGAGGAGCGGCCTGGGCCGCCGCCCCCTCCCGGCTCCGGAGGGTTGGGCCTGGGACTAAGGAGACGTAGAGGGCCTGGGCTCCAGGAAGCCCCAGAGGGGACGATGCCGCAGCGCTTGGGCTGGGTGTGAGCGAGGCGCCTGGTGACACCTTGAGCGGACAGCCCCTGCCGTCCTAGGCCTGCAGTCCGAGCGCTCTTGGTGAGCACACCGGCTTGGGTCGCCCTGTAGCGGGAGGTGGCGCAGGGTGCAGATGACAGGAAGGACCCTCAGCCCAGGGCACCTGGCAGCCGGCAGTGGGGAGAGATTTGAGGCCTCTGCCGTGTGATGGGGCCTCCCCTTTCGCCCCGCACCTGGCATCCAGTTACCCCTCCCCAAGCAAGGTTCAAGCCCATGGGATCAGTAACCAAACCCGCAGGCGCCACATTTCTGTCTCAATAAAATATTAACTGAGGAGACAGACCCACACTTGGATCAGACACTGACGGCCCCCTGGGGCCCTTCCATGGTACACCTGGTTCTGAAGGGGACCCTGAAGCCAGGGATGTAGCTTTTCCCCTGTTCAAAAAGGCCCTGCACCTCTGGGCCGTGGAGAAGGGGCTATCTCGTCCTGTTCTCGTCCCTGCTGCCCCCTCCGAGGACGTGAGCATCCTGCCTGCCCCAGCACTCTGCTGACCTTGCCGGGCTCCAGCTCTCAGTACTGAGACCCAGAGGCCTGAGAATGAGAGAGAGCGAGGCTGCCCCTGCCTGGGAGCTGCCCAGCAGCCCCTCGGGCATGGGGATGTGCCCCGAGTTCCTGCGAAGGGCTGCTGAGGGCGGGAAGGGGCAGGAAGCAAGGCTTCCCTCCATTCTACCTTTGGTGTCCAGGGCTGGCTCTTTCCCCAAAGTCCACAGCCACATGCCCCTCAGAAGCCACTGGGCTCTGCCACACCTTCTCTCTTGGTGAGTGTATGAGGCCCAGAGAGAAAGGGCTTGCTCCAGGTAGTTCAGAGGGGTGCCACCAGGAGCTTTGGATTGGAGATGGGGAAGAAAGTGTCCCAGGCTGGGCCTTCGCTCGGCCGGATGCTGGCCCTGGCAGGGGGAATCTGTGACAGGGAACTTCGTGGAAAATACAGGTGCTGGGATTGGGGCAGAGTGTGGAGGGGTGAGCGTCCTGTGCTGCTATGCCTCAGAAGACCGTGCCTCTTGCAGGGATTGCCATCCCCTGTCCCCTTGTCCCGTTTTCTTTCCCCATCTGGAGGCTGGGGTGGGCGTGGGGGGTGGCTGGTGCCCAGGGAAGCCGTGATCTCTCCATTGCTCTTCCCTGATCCTTGGGGCCTCCAGTGGCCAGGAGCAACAGCCAGCCTCACTTCACTTAGTACCTCAGACCTTCCTAACAGCGGGTTCACCCACAGTCGGGGGCAGTGTGAAGTTTGCCTTTGTGATTTCTGAGGAGGTTTCTTTGCAAGGTGGACAATATGCACAAGACGACAGATGGTTTATTCCACCTGCCAAAAACCCCATTCAGGCTCCCATGAGTCTCCGTTTTCTGGTGTATGTGCCCACTCATACCCCTGGAGTTCTGAGGTCTTGATCCAGTTGGGGGAGCTCAGAGCCTCAGAGTCAGCCAGGCCTGTGCTGAGATCCTGTCACCTTCATAAACTGGCTGTAAAAATCCCTTAAACAGTCCAAGCCTCAGTTCACCATCTGTAAAGTGGGGCTGATAAGAATTCCTGCTCACTAGGGCTGTGGCAGGCTTGAACCAGTCAGTGGGGATTGCATGGATAATAAATGTGCAGGCTTTGTGAGCTGTGCTTATCAGGGATACTAGCAATGAGTATGTGAGTGATACTCACAATAACAGCACTGATTCATGGTTGCAGCCATTCTCTCACTCAGACACCCCCACCCCCGTCAGTGGGAGGGCGTCGTGAGTTCCAGATGCTCTGTTGGTGGGGAATGGTGTTAGCCAGCCGAGGGCCTGGAAGCTCCCATTGGCCAGGCAGTGTCTAAGGAACTGTCAGATGAGCTGTGAGGAGCCCAGGCTGTCCCACCAGCCTGGATGTGAGCTATCCTCAGTGCCGCTGGAGGCCGGAAGGGGACTGTTGCCCTAGCTCCGCTCCAAGCCTGCGCGTGTGCAGTCAGAGTGGTCTCTTGTCCTCTCTGAGCCTCCGTGGTTCTCATCTGTAATAGATCAGAGTTATGGTGCCCTGGGGATTGTTAGGAACTAATGGATCTGGGTTCTGGGGATGCAGCCTTCTAGAAATACATGCAGCAGTCAAAAAGCCTTCCTCTCTGCCCTGGGTCCCCCATCAGTCCCTTTCCCTGGATGACTTCATGGAAGAGTCACCTCAGTCACTTTTCCTGAGCAGTAATGGAGCAGGAAGCTCGCCCCTTGATCCATGGACAAGGGGGCTAAGCCCGGGGTGGTAGCATGGCTGTCCTGACCACCAGGGCAAATCAATGGGCAGCAGGGCATGGGCCTGGCCAGAGGCCAGGCTAGCCTCAGTGTGACAGACTCTGGGTGGCAGAAAGGCAGTCCTCATCCTGTCTGCTTAATTAGGATTCCTCCTTCCCTGGTGACCTACAGGATATCAGAGATGAAGAAGCTGCCTGCCATCCAGGAGCCTCGCCTCGGCAAGAGTGTGAGAGCTTGGAGCTGCTGGGACGGCCCCGAAGGCCATCAGGGGGATCTCTTCTTGGCTTTGGGACCTGGACCCTGTGGGGCTGGGCTGGGGGTGGGGTCTGCATCTGAAGGGCTATGGTGCCTGATACTCCATGTTTAACACAGTGGGGTCCCAGCCCAGAAGGTCCATAAAGCTCCTGAAATTATGGGCAGGATTGTGTGTTTGGTGCTTCTTCCTGGAGTGCTGAAATACGGTTCTCAAGGGGATCTGCGTTCCCAAAGTGTTCGAAGTCTCGCCCCTGTGGCTCTCCGTGGAGCCTTGCTGGTGGAGGGTATTGGTGGGCCCCGGCGGGCAGCATTCCTGATGTGCTGGTGACATAAAGGTCCTCCTCGTCCCTCTGTGGCTCTGGGCTCCTAGCACATTCCTTGTAGGAGCAGAGACTCCCTTACACACTTGATTTTTCTCCACAGCCTTGTCACTCCCTTTAAGATACTGGTATCTCAGCTTCTTTATCATTAGTTCATGGTCATTAGTTCGTGGTCTGTCTCCCCCAGCTGAGGGCAGGGACTTTGTCCTGGTCATGTTAGCACCCTGTGCCTATAACAGTGCCTGGCACCAGGCAGCAGCTCGGGGAGGATTTGTTAAATTCATGAGGGAACCTGCTGACCAAGAGGGAGAACTGGAGCCTTCTCCTATCCTCTCTGCTCCAGCCCCTGCTGGTGAGCCTGAGGCCAGGTCCTGTGAGAGCTACTGCCTGGATGGGCACCGAGCAGGGGGCCCGGAGCAGCAGGGGTGGGGGCTGCTGCAGAGAGCACAGAAGCTGGAGGTGGGCTGTGCTCGGTGTCATCAGGGTAGGTGGGTGGAGCTGAGTGAGTGAGGAGCCGTGGCAGTGGAGGGGGGGACCAGTGGGCTCTTCACTGAGCTGTACATTATCATCGTAATCACCTGGGAACTTTAAAAAATACCCACCGTGCCCACCCTGGGGCATTGAACTCTAAATCTCTGGGTGGATCCCAGGCACTGGGATTTTTAGGAGTTTCTTGGGGGACTCTCTTTCCTGGGTCCCCCATCAGTCCGTTTCTCTGGGTGACTTCATGGGGGAGTCACTGCAGCCACTTCTCCTGAGCAATGTTCAGTGTCATCAGGGGTGAGCGAACTCTGAAGCCAGAGTTGGGAGTTCAGGCGCAAGGCCTTCGAGGACAGGGGCTCTCAACGTGTGCTCTGGGTCAACAGCAGCAGCAGCAGCCCAGGAGCTTGGTAGAAATGCATCTTCAGGCCCCTACCCCAAACCTGCGGACTCAGAAAGTCTGGGCTTGGGCCCAGCAGCTTCTCTCTTCCCCAGCTCCGGGTGCTGGGGACATACTCAAGCCTGAAGACTACTGCCCTGGCCAGGGATGGACCTCCACAAGGACATTGGCTTTTACTGTGGGAGAAACCCGGAGCCATCAGAAGGTTCTGAGAAGAGGAGTGAAGTGGCTTTGCATTTCCGCAGGGTCCCGCTGGCTGCTGTGTCGAGAGCAGACTTGGGGTGCAAGGCACCAGGGGAAGCAGATCCTACGAGAGGCATTTGCAGCCATCCAGGAGGGAGACAGCATTGGGGTTGGGGGAAGTCACCAGTTCCAGATGCATTTCCCGGGGAGAGCTGTTGGTTTGCAGTGGGGCATGAGAGGAAGGGAGGAGTCTGGAAGATTGGCCTGAGCACCTAGAAGGTACAGCGGCCATCTATTGAGATGGGGAAGCCTGGGGCGGGGTGCAGGTTTGTGGGAAGCTCAGCAGCTCCATTTGGACCTGGTAAGTTTGGGATGTATTAATTTTCTATCACTGCTGTGACAGATTCCCACAGATGTCATGCCTGAAACCAAAACAAATTTACTATCGTATAGCTCTGTGGCTCAGAGGTCTGCAGGGACCGCCCTGGCTCATGCCTGTAATCCCAGCACTTTGAGAGGCTGACGTGGGAGGATCACGGGAGGCCAGGAGTTCCAGACCAACCTCATCAACATAGCAAGACCCTGTCTCTACAAAAAATAAAAATAAAAAAAGATCCAACTGGAGCCATGAAGGAGGTGTTGGGATGTACATGTCAGGAATTTATGGGAGTAGTCTGGCTGAGAAAGTTTACAGGCCACTGGCAAATGTAGGGATATAGCACTGTGAGACTGGGGGAATCACCAGAGAAGTGGGTAGGACAGGCCAGGTGCGGTGGATCAGGCCTAAAATCCCAGCACTTTGGGAGGCCAAGGTGGGCAGATCACTTGAGGTCAGGAGTTCAAGACCAGCCTGGCCAACATGGTGAAACACCGTCTGTACTAAAAATACAAAAATTAGCTGGGCATAGTGGTGGGCGCCTGTAATTTCAGCTACTTGGGAGGCTGAGGCAAGAGAATCACTTGAACCCGGAATGCAGTTTGCCAAGATCACGCCACTGCACTCCAGCCTGGGCAACAGAGCAAGACTCTCTCAAAACAAACAAGAAGTGGGTAGGACAGAAAGGGGACCAGATTCAAGGGCCCAATCCTGGGGCCCTCCAGCATTTGTTAGCAGGTCAGGGAGAAACAGCAGGGTCAGGAACACTGGAGAGCTGTGTCCTGGAGGACAGGGGAGGAGGAGTAGCCAGGGGAGGGAGGGAGTGGCCCCGGGGTCAGAGGCTGCTGACAAGCTGGTTGTGGACCCTGAATATCCAGGCTCCAGGTCTCCTGAGGACAAGACCCAGCACCAGACTTAGCAGCCCATCCTGGAATCTCCATGCTTCCCGACCAGCCTTCCCCCCTAGCCCTCCCTCTCCAGCCCTCTGTCCCTCCCTAGCTCTCGAAGGAGTCTCACAGTGCCATGTCCCCACATTTGCCAGTGGCCTGTAAACTTCCCCTGCCCTCCCTCCCCTACCTTTTCCCCTCGTCCTCCCTCCCTTGCCTTTCCCCCCAGCCCTCCCTCCCCTGCCTTCCAGTTCAGGGACATCCTGTTGCCACTTAGGGGCTGGCCAGGGGGCCAGCCAGGGCCCTGACCCACTGGCAATGCCAGACCTCCCCTGGTCATCACAACTGGCGACCAGACATGTCCAGGAGGGAGACAGGAAGGCCAGATGCTTTCCTTGTGGAGTTGATAACAGCCTGGTCGCCCTGCAGGAGGCCTCCGGTCCATGGCTGAAGAGGGTGTGCAGCCTGTCAGGTTGTTGCTTCAGTGATTTGGGGGTTCCCAGGCATCTGCCCCCTAAACCTGGCACTCTGTCCCAATGCCTATAGTCCCACCATTAGCTGTATGGGTTAGTGAGCAAACACTGAGAGTGTCTGTTGGGGTGGGGGCTGTAAGGGCCTCCCAGCTGGGCAGGATTGGATTCGTCTCCTAGTGGGAGGATTGAGCCCTATGCACAAAGTGACTGAGTTGCCAAGACTGTACAGGAGGCAAGGCCCTGGGAAGAGAAAGAGATGCTTTCCATGCAGAGAACCTGAGTGGGGGCCTCCCCCAGCACTCCACACAGAACTGATCCCAGAGGAAGAGCAGCTGACACCAGGCCCTCACCGGATGCGGCCCTGTGGTCCAGTTCAGCTCCCCCTTGAAGGGCCTTCTGGGATCAGATCGGATTCAGAGGCCAGGGTGGGAGGCAGCCAGCATTGGGCTGGAGCCGGGCATCCTGACCCACAGGCCCTGCCTGGTCTAGCACACTGGGTTTCCCTCCGTTCCAGCCTGGTTTGGCCACCTGCTTACCAGGTGACTTCTCTACGTTTAACCTCCTTGAGCTTCACCTTCCTCATCTGTAGAATGGGGATAATAATACCTCCCAGTATCCACTTTAGCCAGAGGGGGTGCTGAGCCAAAAACACTTCGGAAAAGTTGAAAGAGGAACTCGGATCTCAGAAATTCAGAAGGGGAGGGCAAACAGAAGTGGATGCAGGCGGGCGAGCCTGGGCGCTGTTGCGAGGCTGATGCAGCCCCGACCCAGAGCTTTGTGACCACATCTGGTCACAAAGCCGGGCATGAGGCTCGGCTTTGGCCACTGCTTCTCTTAGCTCGGCTCAGATTTCCATGCGGCTCTCAACCAAGGGCGGGCAGTTTTACCCCGCAGGGACATTTGGCAACGTCGAGAGACATTTTTGCCTGTCACAGCTGGGGAGGTGCTACTGGAATCTGGGGGTTACAGGCCAGGGGTGCTGCTCACCATCTTGCAGTGCACAGGACGGCCCCAGCACAGAGAGGTATCTGACCCCGTATCAGTAGCACAGAAGTGGAGGACGCTGTTCTAGGAGGAGTGCTGGCCGAGGGCTGGGAGTGCCACTTCACGTGGACAAGTCACTTCTCTCTGAGTGGTTTCCTCACCTATAAGTGAGGGCTGGGGAGCAGAGGTACCGTCTCCCCTGGGAACTCTCCCGGACCCTGCCCTCTCCCTGCCCCCTCAGGTTGTGTTAGATAACACTGCCCTCAGATTTTCTGTGTTCCTGTCCCGCCCTGCCGTGGGCTCTCTCAGAGCAGCAGGGGTGTGTCTCTCTACACTTAGGGCCTCACAGTATGCCCAACACTGCCTGGCAAGCAGCAGCTGTTTAGTAAATGTAAGTTATATGCCACCATAGCACGCACTTATTGGACACGCGTTTTATGCCAGGCAGCACAGGTAACATGGAGTCTTGGCCCTACCTTTACAGTAGCTCTGGGACGGTGCCCTCTGCTGGGAGGGTCCCTCTGGCTGGGGCGGAGGCAGGGAGACTGGGTTATGGGCCTGGGGACAGCAGAGGTGTGAGGTGTGATGGGGAAGAGGAGAATGCCTAGAACCAGGATGTGCAGGGTCTGGCCCACTGCCCTTGCTCCTCCCTTCTGGGAGGTGAACCCAAACACTCTGCACATTCCTTCTGCGCACCTGCCCAGAAAGCGTCTCTAACTGCGGGGCCAAGGGGACCACCAGGGGCCTGGTCTTACAAAGGTCACCTTGGGGCCTGTTGGGTCTGCAGCTACCTCTTGGCTTGGAGCAGGCCCAAGGGGCCATTGTGATCCTTCCTGCTGATTCTCTTGCTCTCCTTCCCCCCAACACCCTCTCCCACCTTTGCTGGGGCCAGCAGTGGTGATGCCGTGGGTGTGCTGGGTGCCCTGTTCCCTGGCTGGGCCTGCTGCCCTTTGTAAACTGCCAGTCCCTCAGGTCTCGTGCAGCTCCTTGAGCAGGCTTTCCAGATCTGGGATGCTGTTGACAGTGATAGGAACCAACCTCTAGAGAGTGCTCTGTCTTTGGGGGCACTTTATGCATATCCCAATCTTGTCCTCATCAGCAGGCTCGTTTCATCGACGAGGAAACTGAGGGCCGGGGACCGGCTGAGCCAGGACCTTTCTGAACACCGGCACACCTGCCCTGAATGCATCTACAACTGCAGGGCCTTGGGGACCACTGGAGATGGTCGTGTGTGTCCCAGCCTCTTACAGGACAGGTGTCAGGAGCCCAAAGTGGAGGCAGCTGCCCTGGTCCAAGTCCACAGTGAGAGGACCCACTGCCCTGAGCTGTTGGGAGACTGCATGTGTGAGTGTGCACAGAGCTTGTAAGGCAGTGTCAGGCATGGAGGAGGCGCTTTCTTTCTTTTTTAATTATTATTATTATTATACTTTAAGCTCTAGGGTACATGTGCACAACGTGCGGGTTTGATAAATAGGTATACATGTGTCATGTTGGTTTGCTGCACTCATCAACTCATCGTTTACATTAGGTATTTCTCCTAATGCCATCCCTCCCCCAGCCTCCCAGCCTCCAACAGGCCCTGATGTGTAATGTTCCCCACCCTGTATCCAAGTGATCTCATTGTTCAGTTCCCACCTGTGAGTGAGAACATGCAGTGTTTGGTTTTCTGTCCTTGTGATAGTTTGCTGAGAACGATGGTTTCCAGCTTCATCCATGTCCCTGCAAAGGACATGAACTCGTCCTTTTTATGGCTGAGTAGTATTCCATGGTGTATATGTGCCACATTTTCTTAATCCAGTCTATCATTGATGGACATTTGGGTTGGTTCCAAGTCTTTGCTGTTGTGAATAGTGCAGCAATAAACATACGTGTGCATGTGTCTTTATAGCAGCATGATTTATAATCCTTTGGGTATATACCCAGTAATGGGATTGCTGGGTCAAATGGTAATTCTAGTTCTAGATCCCTGAGGAATCGCCACACTGTCTTCCACAATGGTTGAACTGATTTACACTCCTACCAACAGTGTAAAGGTGTTCCTATTTCTCCACATCCTCTCCAGCACCTGTTGTTTCCTGACTTTTTAATGATCGCCATTCTAACTGGTGTGAGATGGTATCTCATTGTGGTATTGATTTGCATTTCTCTGATGGCCAGTGATGATGAGCATTTTTTCATGTGTCTGTTGGCTGCATAAATGTCTTCTTTTGAGAAGTGTCTGTTCATATCCTTTGCCCACTTTTTGAAGGGGTTGTTTTTTTTTTTCTTGTAAATTTGTTTAAGTTCTTTGTAGATTCTGGATATCAGCCCTTTGTCAGATGGGTAGATTGCAAAAATTTTCTCCCATTCTGTAGGTTGCCTGTTCACTCTGATGGTAGTTTATTTTGTCATGCAGAAGCTCTTTAGTTTACTTCGATCCCATTTGTCTATTTTGACTTTTGTTGCTATTGCTTTTGGTGTTTTAGTCATGAAGTCCTCGCCCATGCCTGTGTCCTGAATGGTATTGCCTAGGTTTTCTTCTAGGGTTTTTATGGTTTTCGGTCTAACATTTAAGTCTCTAATCCATCTTGAATTAATTTTTGTATAAGGTGTAAGGAAGAGATTCAGTTTCACCTTTCTACATACGGCTAGCCAGTTTTCCCAGCACCATTTATTAAATAGGGAATCCTTTCCCCATTTCTTGTTTTTGTCAGGTTTGTCAAAGACCAGATGGTTGTAGATGTGTGGTGTTATTTCTGAGGCCTCTGTTCTGTTCCATTGGTCTATATATCTGTTTTGGTACCAGTACCATGCTGTTTTGGTTACTGTAGCCTTGTAGTACAGTTTGAAGTCAGGTAGCATGATGCCTAGGAGGAGGCACTTTCGGAGTGTACATTCGCCTTACTTCTTGTCCAAAATGACCCAGGCAACATTCCCCCACAGCTACACATCACTACCTGTGTCCTAGGAGTTAGTGGGAAGGGAAGATGCACGTGGCCCACATTTGGTAGTGTTGGGCTTTCTTCATCCCGTGCCCTGTAGGGTCAGGAGCCCAGAGGCTGCTGGCCTGGGGACTGCTGGGCTGGGCTCGCTGGCGTGGGTGGCCTCTGCAGGAGACAGTGTGGGCTGGAGCCGGATGCTTGATGTTGCTCTAGGCTGGGAACCTGGGCAAGGCCCCTCCCTCCCCAGGTCAGCGGCTCTACTGTCACATACCTAGACACAGGTGGTAGCATCACAGCAGTCTCACCACAGACTTTCCAATAAGTCTTACAAGTCCAGTGCCCCTTGATGGATAAAAGGGACAGCTCAGCTCAGATTCAAAGGGATTCTTGCCCCAAAGGCCTCCCTTCACCCCATGACAGTTCCTGGACCTTCTGTGGGACCCTATGATTTAGGAGTGACCTGAGCAGCAGAGACTAAGTGAAGGCTGAGATCCCCGGCCCGGGACAGGGGCAGGGAGCCCCATTTCATGGTGTGCTGGATGCCCTGCCTCCCTCTTCCCCAAGCCCTCATGGACTGTCAGCCAGAGGCACCAATGAGCAATTCCAGGGCTAACTGCGCCTCTGAGGAGCTGAGCTCCGGTCCTCTAGAGGCCGGACCCCTGGGGCGGTGGTTAGGACTGCTTTCTTCCCTGGTCCCCACAGGCCTTATGGGGATTAGGCAGCCTTCCTGCCCAGTGCACAGTCACTAAGGAGGGTATGATGTGAAGTCATGAGTGCAGGGCCACACCAAGGCTCTCAGTGGACCCAGGACTGCAGGAATTCTGGGGCTTCCCATCATTAAATTAAATTAGTATTGAAATGCAGTGTCTATGTCAGGAAGGCCATGAGTGTTCCCCTTGGTGACCACATGTGTATTTTTGGAAATATCAGATCCAGTCACACCCCAGCCTGGTGCCCTGCCTTGCTGGCCTCACCTTGCTGTGGCTGGAGCTGGAACTGGCTGGCTGTTGTCTGAGCCAGCTGTGTCCACCCCTGTCTTCTGTGTGTGTCAGGCACAGGCTGGGCACAGTATCACATAGGGACATGAATGTGCTGCAGTGCACCAAGGGGACCTTGACCAGTACTTTGGGGAGTACTGGTGGGGGGAGCATCTGAATGGAGTGTGTTCAGGAGGGATAGGAGCTGGGGAGCATGGCGCCTCTTCGGAGTTTTGTCACAAAGGGGAACAGGATGGGTGACAGCTGGCAGAGGACATAGGCTCGAGAGGTTTTTAGAGAATCTTCCATTGCTTCTGCTTCTCTCCTATGTGGCAAGCTGCAGGAGGCCTGTGAGGGGCTTTGCAGAGGTACTGGTGCAGCTCAGAGAGGTTTCACAGGCTTCACCCATGGGGTGGCCAAAATTGCCTCTTGCCCAGTACCTGATGCATTTCAGCTTAGTGAATTAAAGATTTGGAGCCACTTTGCTGAGCTTTTGCACAGAGAGGACTACATGGGGTATAGGACAGGACCTGAACTGAGACTTTTACACACTGGGAAGAAAGCCTGGCTTGTAGTCTGTCAGGCTGCTGTACAACTTTTAAACATCAAAAAGCCCTCATGCTTTTACTCCTTTGGCAAAATGCTTGTTGGATAGAGGAATTCAAACTTGATTGCAGCCCCTCTGGCTATCAACGGTGTATTAGCCTGTTTTCTGCTGCTATAACAGAATACCACAGAGTGGGTAATTGTACAGAAATGTATTGGTTTACAGTTCTGGAAGCTGGGAAGTATAAGATCGAGGGGCTGGCATCTGGCAAGGGCCTTCTTGCTGTGTCATAACATGGTGGAAGTCATCACATGGCTGAAGGGCACAGGGAGCAAGAGAGAGTAAGAGGGGCAAACCTACTCTCATGGTAACAAACCCACTTCTGCAGTAAGGGCATTAGTTCATTCATGAGGGCAGAGCCCTCGTAAACTAAACATTTCTTAAAGGTCCCACCTCTTGCCAAGCATGATGGTGTGCACCTGTAGTCCTAGCTACGTGGAAGGCTGAGGTAGGAGGATCACTTGAGCTTAGGAGTTGGAGACCTGCCTGGGCAACACAGTCAGACCCCCCTCTCAAAAACCAAACAAATTTTTTTTTTTTTAAAAAAGGTCCCATCTCTTAATACTGTTGAAGTGACAACTAAATTTCAACATGAGTTTTGGAGGGGACAAACATTCAAACTGTAGCATTCTGCCCAGCCCACCCCCGCAAAATTCATGTCCTTCTCACATACAAAA
Organism: Hylobates moloch; assembly: GCF_009828535.3. Lineage (NCBI taxonomy): Eukaryota > Metazoa > Chordata > Mammalia > Primates > Hylobatidae > Hylobates > Hylobates moloch. The sequence goes on along the minus strand of NW_026652290.1, from coordinate 46,475,373 downwards.
TATATTCATTCCATCCCGATAGCCCCCAAAGGTCTTAGCTCATTCTAGCAGCAACTCACAAGCCCAGAGTCTCATCTAAATCAGATATGGGTGAGACTCAAGGCATGATTCATCCTGAGGCAAATTCCTCTCCAGCTGTGAGCCTGTGAAATTAAACAAGTTACATGCTTCCAGAATACAATGGTGAGACAGTTGTGGGATAGACATTTCCATTCAGGGAGAAACCAGCAAGAAAAAAGGGGGTAACTGGTCCCAAGTACGTCCAAAACCAACCATGAAGAGCAACATTAAATCTTGAGACTCGGGAATAATGTTCCTTGACTCCACATCCCACCTCCTGGACACACTGGGGCCCTGGGCAGCCCCACCCCCATGGCTTTGGTGGGCTCGACAGCCACAGCAGCTCTCCCAGGTTGATGTTGCTAACCGGTCAGGTTGGTAGCTCTGCAGTCTCAAAGGCAGCCCAGCCCCTGTGGCTCCACAGGGCATTGTCCTAGCAAGGACTCTCTGGAGTGGCTCTCCCTCTGCAGCAGGTCTCTGCCTGGACCCTCAGGCTGATCCAGCCTTTGAAATCCAGGCAGAGGCAGCCACGCCTCCACTGCTCTTGAACTCTGTGCCTGCAGAATTAGTACCACATGGATGCTGCCAAGGCTTACTGCTTGCCCTCTGGAGCCATGGCCTGAGCCACACCCAGGCCCACTTGAGCCACAGCTGGGGCAGCCTAGGAGCACTGTGGTGGAATGTTAGGAGCAGAGTCCCAAAGGCAGTCCAGGGCAGCAGGTCCTTGGAGGGGGCCCTTGGCCCATCCCCTAAAACCATTCTCCCTTCCTAGAGCTCTGGGCCTGTGATGAGAGGGGCAGCCTGGAATATCCTGAAATGCCTTCATGATAAGTTCTGTCTTTAAGTCATTTCTTTCTTCTTTCATTTTACTACATGATATTAAAAGAAACCACACAGCACCTTCAATATTTTGCTTAGAAATTTCTTCTGCTGAGTATCCCGGTTCATCACTCTTAAATTCTGCCTTCCATACTCCAGCCTGGTCGACAGTGTGAGACTCCATCTCAAAAAAAAAAAAAAAAATTATGCCTTCCATAAACATAAAGCCACTGGGTGTGGACACAATTCAGCCAAGTTCTTTGTCACTATAAGGATGGGCTTTCCGCCAGTTTCCAATACCTTATTCCTCAATTCCCTCTGAGACCTCATCACCATCCATATTTCTGCCAACATTCTGATGACAGCCACTTTAATCTCCAGGAAGTTTCAGACTTTTCCTACAGCTCTTCTCGTCTTCTGAGCCCTTAATGTTCTGTTCATGGTGACAGGCTTTTTTCTAGTCTGCTCATCCAGACTCTTCCAGCCTCTACTCACTACCCAGTTCCAAAGCCACTTTCACATTTTTAAGTATTTGTTATAACAACACCCACTCTCAGTACCAGTTTTCTGTCTTAGGCTGTTTTGTGCAGAATACCACAAACAGGGTAATTTATAATGAACAGATATGTATTGGCTCACAGTTCTGGAGGCTGGGAAGTCCAAGGCTGAGGGCTCGGCATCTGGGGATGGCCTTCTTACTGAGTCATCATTCCATGGTGAAGAACAGACACAGAGAGAGAGAGAGAGAGAGAGAGAGAGAGAGAGAAATAGGGGGCAAAGCCGCTACTGTGATAATGGTGTTAGTCCATTCGTGAGGGTGGGGCCCTCATGGCCTAAACACTTCTTACAGGTTCCACCTCTTAATACTGTCTCAGTGGTGACTAAATTTCAACATGAGTTTTGGAGGGGACAAACATTCAAACCACAGCAAATGGAGACTTTGATGGGGAGGAGGTGGCCCAGGACTAGCCCCTGGAGAAGGAGGAGGAGAGCCACGCTGGGGGAGAGGTAGAAAGGGAAATGGCTGAGTTCGTTGGCATTATAATTTTGCCCTGAGCAGTCTTCTACAAGTTACCATCTAAACACACAGAGCTGGAGCCCTGATCAATAGTAAAAAGCCCAGGTTTCCTATAGACAGTGCTCTAATGTTACGTTGAAAAGCCATGCAGCCATCTTCTTGCCTTATCTTCCATTTCCGGGTAATTTTAACTTCCATGTCTTGGTGGATGACACCAGCAGTCACCCTGTTTCCCAGGTTAGAAACGCAGGGTCATTCTGGACTCTGCCTGCCCCACCCTGGTCAAGTCAGCAGCTAGAAACTCTGGCTTCTTCATTCCTGACACCTCCCACCAGTTCCCTTCACTCTATTCTCTTCACGTCACTGTGACACCCTGTGGCCAGAGTGACCATTCTGGAGTGGAAGTCAGACAACCCTTTCTCTGCTTTGGGCCCTTCGATGGCTCTCGTGCCCACATGTGCCTCAGCTCACCTTAGACTCCATGCCCCAGTTCACCTGCTGTCACTGGACCTGAGTCTTGGAATATTATCTCTTTTTCTCTGATTCTCCTGCCCACTCTGTGCCCAACAGGTGTAAACATCAGGGAATGCTGGGGCCTGGGACAATCTGCAGGAGGCAGGCTCTGCCTAGAGACATTAAAATTAAAGCCCACGCCAGTACTCCGTAAACTCACCCAAGGAAACATAGCTGGGAGGATCCTACCCAGCGTGTGTTCCAGAGCACCTCCCATGCACAGGCACTGTTCCAGGGCTGGGTACGGCAGCAAGGAGACCTGAATCCCTGCTGCGGTCACCCTGTAGAGGGAGAGACCCAACAGTATACCAGGTGTCTTAGTCTTCTCCAGCTGCCATAACAAAATAATACAGACGAAGGACTTAAACAACAGAAATGTATTTTCTCCCAGCTCTGGAAAGAAAGTCTGAGAAGAGGGTGCCAGCAGGTCAGTTTCTGGTGAGGGCTCTCTTCATGGTGTGCTGACGGCTGCCTTCTTGCTCTGTCTTCATGTGGCCTTTTGCTCCATGCACGTGGAGGCAGACATAACTGTCTCTCTTACTCTTTTTTTTTTCTTTTTTTTTTTTTTTTTTGAGATGGAGTCTTGCTCTGTCGCCCAGGCTGGAGCGCAGTGGTGTGATCTCAGCTCACTACAAGCTCCGCCTCCTGGGTTCAAGCGATTCTCCTGCCTCAGCCTCCCGAGTAGCTGGGATTACAGGCATGCACCACCATGCCCGGCTAATTTTGTATTTTTAGTAGAGACGGGGTTTCTCCATGTTGGTCAGGCTGGTCTCGAACTCCCGACCTCAGGTGATCCACCCACCTCGGCCTGCCAAAGTGCTGGGATTACAGGCATGAGCGACCACACCTGACCCCTCTTACTCTTCATATAAGGCTACCAATCTTATGGGATAAGGGCCCAACCTTGTGACCCCACGTAACCTTGGTTACCTCCTAAGGACCCTATCTCCAAATGCAGTCACAGTCACACTGGGGGTTAAGACTTCAATGATGAATTTGAGGGGACACAGATCAATCCATAGCAATAGTAAACAGAAATCTGCATATGCCAGGGAGCGATAGCCAAATGAAGAGAGAAACAGATGAGGATAGAGAGAAATAGAAGTGTCCCTCTGAGGAGGAGGTGACATTTGAGCAGAAGCCAGCAATGGGGGGCCCTACAGGGAGAGCGTGCCTGGTAGGTTTGAGGGGCACCCACATGGTTAAGGTGGAGGCAGTGAAGAGAGAGACATGGGAGATGAGGTCAGAGCTGGGGGACTGGGGACACTTATCAGCCAGCTAAGGACTTTGAATTTTATACTGAGAGCTTGAGGGAGGTTGTTGAGCAGAGGCGTATGAGATATGTTTACAACAGCTTCCTCTGGCACTATTTGAAGAATAGACTAACAGGGTCCAGGGTAGAAGCCTTGGGCCTGGGTGGAGGGAGGGGAGGTGAGAGTAGGGATCAGAGGCAGAACCTATGTGGAAAGTAGAGCTGGCAGGATTTGCACATGGGTTGAATGTGTGCCCCTGCGGAGCTCTGGCAGGATAGAGTTGCATCAACTGAGGGGGAAGGCTGTGGGTGGAGCAGGTTTAGGGGGAAGCTCAGGAGCTCACTTGGGACATGTTCCCTTAGAAACCTCCCCGACATCCAATGCAGATGGCAAGGACGCAGGTGAGCCCAGAACTCAGGGGAGAAGCTGCCCACATGCTTGACCAAGGCTAAACTTCAAGTAACTTTCAGGTTTGGAAAGTTAAATGAGTAACATTTTTTTCTCATTGTTCTCGTGCATTTTCCATACTAATGATTTTGAATACCTCTGTGTGTGCCTGCTGGCCTTCCCAGCTTCCCCCTCTGTCAGTTGCCTTTTCACATTCTCTGACCCTTTCTCCTGGGATTGCTGTCTGCTTTTTTTTTGGTCCAAGCATCCAGGGTTTAATCCAGACCAGAGGTGTCTGTTCACGCATCCACTTCACCCCGCGCGCTCTCATTTTCTCTTGCTCTGGGAAAATGAAATTGTAACCAATTCAATTAACTGCTAATAAACATATATTTGATATGTGACTTATAAAGAATAACATACTGAACACCAGTGAACCCCCGCGTAGGTTCCCATAGCCAGATCTGTGTGTGTCTTTCCTTGATTTTTGTTCTTATGATTTTATCTCTTATCTTACCTACATATATAGGATTCAGTTGTTCTTGGCTTTGAATTTTATGAAAAATGGACTTCTACTGGTTTCCTAGGACTGGTTTTTCATTCAGCAATATGTAACTTGCTGTGTGTTAATATAGTTCACTCATTTTTTCACTGCTGTGTAATATTTCATCAGGTGCATACACCATAATATATATTTTTTATTTTTTCATTTTTATTTATTTATTTTTTGAGACAGTGTCTCACTGTGTCACCCAGGCTGGAGTGCAGTCGTGTGACCATTGGCTCACTGCCGCCTTTTGCCTCCACAGCTCAAGCAATCCTCCCACCTCAGCCACCTGAGTAGCTGGGACCACAGACACATACCACCACACCCAGCTAATTTTTGTATTTTTAATAGAGATAGGGTTTTGCCATGTTGCTCAGGCTGGTCTCAAACTCCTGGGCTCAAGCAATCCTCCTGCTTCGGCCTCCCAAAGTGCTGGTATTACAGGTGTGAGCCACCTAGCCTGGCCTAGACCACAGTATATTTGTCTGCTCTGTTGTGAGTGGACGTTTGGTTGATTCAAGCCATTATTGTAAAGAGTGTGCCAATGGCTATTCTTGTACATGTCTCCTGGGCACTTGGATTTAGCATGTATACTAGGAGATGATTCCTGGGCCCTAGGCCCAGTGTTGATTTTATACAAAGTGTTAATTTTATACAATTTATATAATACATAATTACTATGAAAATTGCAAATAGATTTCCACAGTGTTTGTACCAGTTCCCACATTCACTAGAGCTGTGGTCCCCAGCCTTTTAGGCAACAGGGACTGGTTTTGTGGAAGACAGTTTTTCCACGGATGATGCTGGGGGAGGGGATGTTAATGGGCATCAGGCATTAGTTAAATTCTCATAAGGGGCGTGTGCAACCTAGACCTCTTGCATGCACAGTTCACAGTAGGGTTTGCGCTCCTATGAGAATTTAATGCCGCTGCTCATCTGACAGGAGGTGAAGCTCAGGCAGGAATGCGAGCAGTGGGGACCAGCTGTAGATACAGATGAAGCTTCACTTGCTCACCTGCCGCCCACCTCCTGCTGTGCAGCCCAATTCCTAACAGACCACTGACTAGTACTGGTCCTCTGCCCAGGGAGTTGAGGACCCCTGCACTAGAGTGTTTCAGAATTACCATTGATCTACATATTTGCCAAAAAACTTATTTTTTCATTATGATTATTTCTTAGCAATCTAGGAGGTACTGCATTCTCATGCTAATTTACATGTTCCTGTTTATTGCTGAAATTGAGCCATCTTTTGGGTTTGTATCCATCTTTCTGGTTTCCCTTTCTGCTGATACCTGCTCTAGAAATTCCTCTTTCATCATTTGTGAACACTCTACGCTATCTTCTTTATTCCATTGAGTGTCTCACTCTGACCTTTGTTGAACAGAAATCTTTAATTTTGATGTAATCAGATTCATCCTTTTTTTTCCTTGTGGTTTGAGCTTTTGGGGTTTTAAGAAATCTGTCCACAATCTTAGGTTAACAGGAGGCTCTTTTACATTTTATTATAGCTCTATCATTTACCGTTCACACTGGGGTCTCTAATGCACCTGGAACCTACATTTGCATGTGGGATATGGAAGGAATCTAGATTTGTTTTCTTTATATGGTGATCCAGTTTTCCTAACACCATCTACTAAACACTCTGACCTTTTTTCCCGTAGCTTTCATGAAATCCCTCCTACACCTCAGTCTCTTTTTTTAGCTCTCTGGTCTGTTTGTTGGTACGTTTGTCTGTTCTTGTACCAACCATACAATTTTTATTACAATGACTATACAACATGTACTAGTGTCTGAGAGAAACTCCTCCCTTGTTATTCTTTCTTTTTAGGTTTTTATGAATTGTTTATTTCTCCATATACATTTCAGCGTATGTTTATCAAGCTTTCCAAAAAAAATCCAACTGGATTTTTTATTGGAATTGCATTGAATTTACTTACAGATTACTTTGGGGAGAAATGACATTAATATGTGGCCATAAGATGGAATGCCTCATGTATTCAGAATATCTTTCCATGTAGAGGTCCTTTGAGTTTTTATTACTACTTAGAGATACTCTTTAGTTTTATTGCTATTGTGAGCGTTTATTTTGGTATTTTTAATTATATTTTCTAGATGGTTATTACTGGTGTAGAGAACTGCCATTGATTTTTGTATTGATTAATCTTGTATCTGGCAACCTTACTGAACTCTCCTGTCTGTTGATTGTTTTAGTCCCTCTAGGGACCATATCATCTAAATACTGTTAATTTTATCCTTTACTTCCCAATTCATACACTATTTATTTCTTTTCTAAATTTCCTAAGAGCATTGGCAGGACCTTGATTAGTGGGGACTGTGGCCAAACTTGTCCCAAATATTAAAGAGAATGTGTCTAAGCTTTTGCCATTAAATCCAATATTTTCTGTAGTTTTTTTTGTAAAGATGTGATTTGCAAATATAAGCAAATCACGTTAAAGAACTTCCCTTTGACTCTTGGTTTGCTGAGAGTTTTTTTTGGTTGTCGTTTATTTTAATTATAAATAGACATGAAAGCTTATCAAATGCCCTTTCTGCATTAAGATTTTCATGTGATTTTTCCTCTTTGTGTTCTTCCAGATAAAATCTTCTTGATCATGATGTACTTAAAAAAATGCCATTGGCTTCGTTTAGCTAACATTTGGTTTAGGGTTTTGCATCTGTGTTCAAAAGTGGCATTAGGCATACATTGTTCACTCTCACTCTTGCATTTTCTGATATGGTTTGGATGTTTGTCCCCCCCACATCTCATGTTGAAATGAATCCCCAATGTTGGAGGTGGGGACTAGTGGGAAGTATTGGATCACGGGCGCAGATCCCTCCTGAATGGCCTAGCACCATGCTCATGGTAATGAGTGAGTTCTCTCTGAGTTCATGTGAAATCTGACTTTTATACAATTTACATAATACATTAAAGAGCCTGGCACCTCCTCCCTTGTGTCTCTTGCTTCCACTATTGCCACGTGACCTGCTTGCTCCCTCTTCACCCTCCACCATGATTGGAAGCTTCCTGAGGCCCTCAACAGAAGCAGATGCCAGCACTGTGCTTTGTGTACATCCTGCAGAACCACAAGTGAAATAAACCTCTTTTCTTTATAAATAATGCAGTCTTGAGGATCACTTGAGCCCAGGAGTTTGAGACCAGCCTTGGCAACATGACAAAACCCTGTCTCTATTATAAATACAAAAAATTAGCTGGCTATAGTGGTGTGTTCCTGTAGTCTCAGCTACTTGGGAGGCTGAGGTGGGAGGAACACCTGAGCCTGGAAGGCTGCAGTGAGCTGTGATTGCACCACTGCACTCCAGCCTGGACAAGAGAGTGAGACCCTGTCTCAAAAAAAAAATTTACCTAGTCTCAGGTATTCCTTTCTAGCAATGCAAGAATGGATTAACACCTTGCCCTTATGTCTTTTTTTTTTTTTTTTTTTTTTGAGACGGAGTCTCTCTCTCTTGCCCAAGCTGGATTACGGTGACATGATCTCAGCTCACTGCAACCTCCACCTCCAGGGTTCAAGCAATTCTCCTGCCTCAGCTTCCCAAGTAGCTGGGATTACAGGCGTGCACCACTGTGCCCAGATAATTTTTGTACTTTTAGTAGAGACAGGGTTTCGCCATGTTGGCCAGGCTGGTCTTGAACTCCTGGCCTCAGGTCATCCACCCGCCTCGGCCTCCCAAAATGCTGGGATTACAAGCATGAGCCACCGCACCTGGCCCCTTATGTCATTTTTTAATCGAAATTACAATATTGACCACATGGAGATCATCCACGATCCTTGTAAGAGCAGCTTTCTTGGAGTGGAGTAAGTTCGAGGGAGAACAGGAGGAGAGGAAGTGAAGGCAGGGAGTTACAGGAGGTGAGAAAAAGGCTTAGGGGTAAATACGGTCAAGGAGTTTTCTTGTTTTTAATGGAAGAAATAGCAGCAGGTTTGGAGTTTCTGTTTTATTTTGTTTCCTGGCCCTCGGGAAAGAGGATTAAGTTAATCCTACTCTGTAGTTCATGGGGTATCATCAGCCTTGACCCATTTATAGCCTCTCATTTGTTTTTCCTCTTTTACTCCCCCATTTCCCTCCTCCCCATAGCTAAGTATTCTAATTTTTTCTAATTTAAATTAATGTAAAATTTACCTTTTTGGCTGTCTAGTTCTATGAATCTCGATACATGCATAGTCATGTAACCATTACCACAATCAAGATTTAGAACAACTTAATTTAATTTTTATTTTTATTTACTTACTTTTTGGAGGTGGGGTCTCTGTCGCCCAGGCTGGAGTGCAGTAGTGTGATCCTAGCTCACGGCAGCCTTGGACTCCAGGGCTCAAGCAGTCCTCCCCCCTCAGCCTCCTGAGTGGTAGGACTACAGGCGCGCACCACCACACCGGGCACCTGGCAATATAGAACAATGACGTCACCACAAAAAATTGCCTTATGCTGCCTCTTTGGTAGTCAGCCCCCAGGCAGCCACTGATCTGTTCTCTTTCCCTGTAATTTTCTGTCATTTTATCTTTTCCAGACTATCCCATGAATGTTATCAGACATGATCGCCTCTGGAGTCTGGACTCTTTCACGTCATTGCATGTGCGATTCATTCATGTTTTGCGTGTGTCAGGAGTTTGTTCCGTATTGTTGCTGAGTCTCTTTCCTTGTGTGATGTACCACAGCTTATCCACTCACCGGTTGGAGGGCATTTGGGTTATATACAGTTTGGGGCAATTTTGAATAAAATTGCTCTAAACATTTGCCTAAAGTTGAATATAGTAGCTTTCATTTCATTTGGGTAAATAACCAGAAATGGGATTGCTGGGTCTTATGGGAAGAGCCTCTTTATAAGAAAGTGCCAAGATGATTTCCAACGTGGCAGTACCACTTCTCTCTCCTGCCAGCAACATATAGTGCTTCCCGTCGCTCTGCATCCCCCACCGCAAACGCCCGACATTGTCAGTATTTGTTATGTAAGCAATTCTCATAGGTATATAGCAGTATTTCATTGAGGTTTCAATTTGTATTTCCTTAATGGAAAATGATGCTAATCCTCTTTCTTGTGCTTATTTACCAGCCTTGTATCCTCTATAGTGAAGTGTTTGATTAGATTTTTTGACATTTACTAATTTGAGTTCTTTGATTTCTTACTGCAGAGTTTTGAGGCTTCTTTATATATTCTGTATATCCTTTGTCAGATATGCAGTTTGCAAAGATAATATTTTCTCCCAGTCTGTGCTTACCTTTTTGTTTAGCAATATCTTTGTAATCCCAGCACTTTTGGAGGCTGAGGTGGCCGGATCACTCAGGAACTCCTGAGGCCAGGAGTTCGAGACCAGCCTGGCCCACATAGTGAAATCCTGTCTCTACTAAAAATACAAAAACTAGCCAGGTGTGGTGGTGCATGCCTGTAGTCCCAGTTACTTGGGAGACTGAGGCATGAGAATCACTTGAACTCGGTAGGCAGAGGTTGCAGTGAGCTGAGATCATGCCACTGCACTCCAGCCTGGGGGGCAGAGCCAAACTCTGTCTTAAAAAAAAATAGTAAAATAACATAAAAATAAAAAAACAATGTCTTTATTCTTCTTTTCACAAAATTATTTTAGCTATTCTAGTTCCTCTGTCTTTCTAGATAAATTTTAGAGTATGTTGTCTGTATGTACAAAAAAACTCTTGCTGGGATTTTGGTAGGAATTGTATGAAATCTGTAGATCATTTTGGAGATAACTGGCATCTTTATAGCACTGAGTCTTTCAATCCATGAACATAGTTATGTTTCTTCATAGTTATGTCATTTGAATCCTCCGTGATTTCTTTCATCAGCATTTTGTAGTTTTTGGCATATGGATTATATAGATGTTTTGCAAGGTATATACCTAAGTATTTCATTTGTGAGATGAGCAATTGTAAATGGTATTGTTTTTTAAGTTTTGTTTTTGTGTTTGTGTGTAAGATTTTCATTCTAATTTGCATTCCAAAGGAAATTACAAAATCCATTCACTTCTTTATATAAAAAAGTGACCTAACTTTTTTTTTTTTTTTTTTTTTGAGATGGAGTCTTACTCTTGTTGCCCAGGCTGGGGTGCAATGGCACGATCTCGGCTCACTGCAACCTCCGCCTCCCAGGTTCAAGCGATTCTCCTACCTCAGCCTCCCAAGTAGCTGGGATTACAGGCACCTGCCACCACACCCGGCTAATTTTTGTATTTTTAGTAGAGACAGGGTTTTGCCATGTTGGCCAGGCTGGTCTCGAACTCCTGACCTCAGGTGATCCACCCGCCTTGGCCTCCCAAAGTGCTGGGATTACAGGCATGAGCCACCACGCCCGGCCTGTGACTTAACATTTTAATACAAATTATAAAACATGATAAAGTTGCAGGACAAACTAGGCTAGCTGCTTGGAGTAACAAGTTTTTAAGTCACCATTTTCTACCTCCATGCTAAGGATAACCTTCTAATTAGTGATCAGCTGTACTGTAATAGCAGAATAACCCTAAGACTTGAGTAAACAGAAAAACTGAAGATCTTCTCCAGTTCCCAGCCAGGTAGTTTTCTATGCCTTCTCATAGTAGCAAACAGCAACTATGTCACCAAAAGTGAGGATCCAACAGCATAAGAATGACACAATGGACTTTGGGGACTCTGGGGAAAGGGTGGGAGGGGGTGAGGGATAAAAGGCTGTAAATTGGGTTCAGCATATGCAGCCGGGGTGATGGGTGAACCACAATCTCACAAATCACCACTAAAGGACTTACTCATGTAACCAAACACCACCTGTTCCCTAAAAACCTATGGAAATAAAAAAATTAATAAATAAGTGGGAGTCATAACCATTTTGCCATCCTTAATTTCTCTTACAAAATTTGTGTCTTTGCCATCCCATTTCTGTACGTGAACACGTTTGTCTCCATCCAGACTAACAACAGACGTACTCTAACAGTGTACAGTGTCTGTCATCAGCAGTGGTTTCTCTGTGTGATTGAATATGCTTTGAGTCCTGATCGCCACTTTGTCTCCTTCCTGACTGATAAACACTGTTGGTTTGGTCACATTTCCACCTGCCCAGTGGCAAAGCCTGCACCTTTGATGACCCTTCATGTAGTCATCAGAGTTCTGACTGTCCCTCAGCTTCCAGGTAGCACAAAAAGCCCCCACCATCCTTCCCTCTCCCTGTTTAGCTCCAAAACAGATAAGAGAGACCAGAGCAAGGCTCTTGGATCTTACTGCCACTGAAATTCAGGAGACACCTTTGCCTAAATTTTGATTTCTAATTGTTCATTACTTATCTATAGAAATGTGATTGATTTTTGTATATTGACCTTTTTTCTTGGGGGGAAAACATTCTGTTTTTTACCATTAAGAATGACGTTAACTATAGATTTTGTGTAGATGCTCTTTAATAATGTGGGGAAGTTTCTCTTTCATTCCCAGTTATTTTTAATGAATGGATGTTGAATTTTGTCAAATGCTTTTTCTGCATCAATTGATATGATTATGTGCTTTTTTCTTTTTTAGACTATTAATATGGTGGATTACCTTGATTTATTTTTAAATATTGAATCAGCCTCATGTTCCTGGAAAACCCCTCTTGGTGTGGTGTATTATTCTTTTTATTCATCAAAGGATTCAATTTGCTAATATTTTGTTGAGAAATTTCACACCTGTGTTCATGAAGAATATTGGTTGGGACTATTCAGGTTATCTTTTTCACCTGGGATGAATTTGGGTAGTCTGTAATTTTGCAGGAATTGGTCCATTTTATAAAAGTTGTTGAATTTGTGTGTGAAGACTTGTTCATAATATCTCCTTTTTATCCTTTTAATGTCTGGAGAGTTAGTACTTATTTCCCTTGTTTCCTTCCTGATATTGGTAGCTTGTCTTTTCTCTCTTTTTTTTTTAAATTTTTTCAATTTATTTTTTTTGAGATGGGGTCTTGCCCTGCTGCCCAGGCTGAAGTGCAGTGGTATGACCATGGCTCACTGCAGCGTCAATCTCCCAGGCTCAAGTGCTCCTCCCACCTTAGCTTCCCAAGCAGCTGGGACTACAGGTGCACACAACCATGCCTGGGTAATTTTTTTGTAGAGACAGGGTCTCGCTCTGTTGCCCAGGCTGGTCTCGAACTCCTGGGCTCAATCAATCCACCTGCCTCAGCATCTGAAAGTGCTGGGATTACAGGTGTGAACCACTGCACTCAGTCCATCAAGTGAACTTTTAATTTTAGGTATTGTTTTGTTCAAGCGTAGAAGTTCCATTTTGTTCTTTTATTATAGTTTTTAATTTTTCTACTAAGATTCTCATCTATTATGCTTTCTTTTCTTTATTTCTTTCAAAGTGTTGATAATAGTTGTTTTAAAGTTCTTTTCTAATAATTCTAACAATAAAAGTCTAATAATTCTGCTTATCCTTCATCTCTTTATTATGGTCACATTTTCTTGCTTCTTCTCATGTCTTTTTATTTTTTATTGTATGTTGGACATTGTGAAAGGGATAGTGTAGGCAATGGGTTATATTGTTTTAATATAAATGCTAACAAATTTTAGTGTGGCATGTAGTTAAATTATTGGCCAACTCACATGATCTTCACAGACTTTATTTTAGGCTTTGTCAGAGTAGGTTTGTTTTGACTTTGTCATTGGGTCTAGAGCATGCGCTTACTCAAGGACGTGGTTCACAGTCCTAAAGCATAGCTTTTCTGGGGTTTCAGCCAACACCTGAGTTGCTTAGGGAGGTATCTCCACTCTGGCTGAGCCAGTACTCCAGTTTTCCCATCACTGCATGAATTCTCATATGTCCTTTCAAGTACCTTTTCCTCTGCTTATTGGCCAGTTGTATATCTTTTTTTGTGACATGTCCTTGTCTTTTGCCTGTTTAAAAAATCGAGTTATTAGTCTTATGTTGATTTGTAGAAGTTTATTATGTACTCTGGAAATGAGTCCTTTGTCAGGTACATATACTGGAGATATGTTTTTCCAGTCTATCACTTGAGTTTCTTAATGACTTTATTGTAAGATTTGCAGCTATGCTTATATTTGTCATTGATTTTTTTTTTTTTTTTGAGATGAAGTTTTGCTCTGTCAACAAGCTGGAGTGCAGTGGTGCGATCTCAGCTCACTGCAATCTCCAACCTCCTGGGCTCAAGCGATTCTCATGCCCCAGCCTCCTGAGTAGCTGAGATTACAGGCGTGGACCACCACATCTGGCTAACTTTTTTTTTTTTTTGTATTTTTAGTAGAGACAGGGTTTCGCCATGTTGGCCAGGCTGGTCTTGAACTCCTGACCTCAAGTGATCCACCTGCCTCAGCCTCCCAAAGTGCTGGGATTACAGGCATGAGCCACTGCACCCAGCCTGTCATTGATTTCTACTCTTGTTTTTATTATGTTCTTTCTTCTATTTACTTTGAATTTAATTTGCTCTGCATTTTTTAGATTCTGACTCTTAGATCTAGAAGCTTATGTCATTGCTTTTACACCTATCTTCTTTTCTAATAAAGGAATTGAAAGCAATAAATTTCCCTGCCAGCCCAGCTTTACCTGCATGCAAATTTTGATATGCTCTGTTTTTTTAATCATTCAACGCAAAATATCTCAAAATGTGATCACCTTGCAGTTTATTCTCTGACCTATGAGCTAATTAGAAATGTATTGTTTATTTCCAAATACTTGAGATTTTCTAAATATCTTGTCCTGAATTTTAACTTAATACCATTGTGGTAAGAGTCTGTGTTGCAGCATCTGATATATATTGGTAACCACAGGATATGCTCTTGAAAAGAATGTGTATCTACAATTATACAGTGTTCTATAAATATTAATTAGGTCAAATTGGTTGATGGTGTTTTTCAAACCTTTTATGTCATCACTTGTCATACCATTTACTGGAAAAGATGCTAAAATCTTCCAATTATGATTGTGACTTATTTGTTTCTCTCTTTAGTTCTGAATTTTTTGTTTTAGGTATTTTAAAGCTCTGTTACTAGGTGATGTCTATTTTAGATTATTCTGCTTCTTGATGAATTAATCCTTGCATCATTATAAAACATCCCCAGCTTTCTTAATGTTTTTCCGTTCTTTTATTTTAAATCTTTTTTTTTCTTTCTTTTTTTTTTTTTTTTTTTTGAGATGGAGTCTCACTCTGTCACCCAGGCTGGAGTGTAATGGCGTGATCTTGGCTCACTGCAACCTTCGCCTCCTGGGTTGAAGCAATTCTCCTGCCTCAGCCTCCCGAGTAGCTGGGATTACAGGTGCCTGCCACCACACCCGGCTCATTTTTGTATTTTTAGTAGAGATGGGGTTTCACCATGTTGGCCAGGCTGGTCTTGAATGCCTGACCTCAGGTGATTCACCCACCTCAGCCTCCCAAAGTGTTGGGGTTACAGGTGTGAGTCACAGCACCCGGCCTTAATCTATCTTTGTATTAGGAGTATCCCTCCTGTAAACAGGATATAATTGGATCTTGCTTTTCCAGTCTGAAAAGTCTGCCTTTTAATCAAAGGATTCTTACCGTCCATCCATCCATCCATGCTGCTGTGTGTACATCTGCTCCACGGCACAGTTCTCCCCACTGTGCAGCCTCCATATTTCACCTACCCATCCTGCCTGCCATAAACCCCTGAGTTGCCTCCAACTCTCCCGCCAAAAATGCTGTTGCTGTGAGCATCCTTGTGCAGGCCCCTGGGCAGGGGAGGAGTCTATGTGGGATGCTTGTCTGGCGTGGGATGCTGGTTTACAGGGTTTGCCTATACTTAATATGACTAAGGATTCGAGATTCTACAGTATGTCTACGTGGTGAT
This sequence comes from Hylobates moloch, assembly GCF_009828535.3. Taxonomy (NCBI): domain Eukaryota; kingdom Metazoa; phylum Chordata; class Mammalia; order Primates; family Hylobatidae; genus Hylobates; species Hylobates moloch. Next base: position 46,459,995 of record NW_026652290.1, on the reverse strand, counting down.
GGGAATGATCCAGAAGAGAGGAAAAGGTGATGAGGAAAGAGTGGGAGACTTGCTGGCACCACTTGCCTGAGTAGGCAAGAGGGGCCGGGACCCACTGCACAAGTGGCAGGTTTGCCTTCCCTGGGAGTGGGCACAGTTCAGGCACAGAGCAGGCAGGGGTGCAGACGTCTGGGGCAGGTGCAGGCAGGTGGGTAGGTGTGGGGTGAGGGCTTGGGAAATTTTCCTCCATGGCTTGTATCTTCTCAGTGAAGTGGGAAGCAACCTGAGGGTAAGTATGGGAGAGGAGATACTGGAAACTTAAGGGGAAGGATGGTATGACATAGTTATCTTGGAGATTGGGAGCATGTGTGGACCAAAGAAACAGCCCGATTGCTGAGCAGCTTTCAGGGTGCTCTTGTGGTTAGTGAGAGTGGGCGGTGCAGGCTGTCTTTCCCGCCATGCTCTCGGGAGAGGCCTGGGTATGGAGCAAGCTCAGCACAGGACCAGTGCCAGGCACCACGGGCACAGGATGAGCTGTGCAGGACAGCTGCCCCTGAAGAGCTCGCTGTGCAGTGGGAGAGGCAGCAGCCAGCACCAGCCATGCGGGTGATTATGGATCACCACCATTCTGTGTGGCCCAGGGGAGACAGGGCAGCGGTGCAGCGGGGCCCGTGCGTCCTGGGTCTGTGGGAAGGTGGCGCTCTGTAATTATGCGAGGATGCTGCTCAGCAAGGTGTGGGCACTCAGTGCTGTTTCAGCCCTGGCTTTATTTTGCATTGTAAAAGTGATGCCTGTCACACCAAAAGAAATTAGGAAAATGTTTTTTAAAATCATAAATAAAAAAGTAAAAATCACCTGAAATCGCACCTCCCGCCCAAATGTAGCCATGGTTAGTTAACAAGTTTGTGGTGGTTTTTTTCTTTTTGTTTTTTTTTTTTTTTTGAGATGCAGTCTTGCTCTGTCACCCAGGCTGGAGTGCAGTGGCGCGATCTCGGCTCACTGCAAGCTCCGCCTCCCCGGTTCATGCCATTCTCCTGCCTCAGCCTCCCGAGTAGCTGGGACTACAGGCGCCCGCCACCATGCCTGGCTAATTTTTTGTATTTTTAGTAGAGACGGGGTTTCACTGTGTTAGCCAGGATGGTCTCGATCTCCTGACCTCGTGATCCACCCGCCTCGGCCTCCCAAAGTGCTGGGATTACAGGCGTGAGCCACCGCGCCCAGCCAAGTTGTGTATTGTTTTTAAAGGACAGGTCTGATCCCTGCCCCCACAGCCCTGGAGGTTTAGCCTCCTAACCAGATGTGAATAACGCCCCTCTGCCAACTGTAGCTGAACAGCATCGCCTTAGGCCTCGAGGGCCAAGGGTTGGGGAAAGTCAGGGAGGGCCACGTGGAATAAGTGGTCTGGGAATTGGATCTTGAAGTTCAAGGGTCCCTCATGCCTGTCTTGCTGTCTTTCCCCCTCCTGTATCCCCTTGTTCAGTGCCTCTTTAGGACAAGAGCAGCTCCCACCTTGTTCCACCGTGCAGCTGACGGGGGCACACTGCAGGGGCTGCGATGGGGAGGCCTGCCCTGTGGAGGGCAGGAAAGCAGAGGCACAGCTCTTGCGTGGGCCACTCAGCCACACCCCCTCTGTTTGTGCAGTGCACAGCCTGTGTGGCTGTCCGTGGTAGTCATGCAAGGAGAGTTCCTCCACCCGCTATTTTGGCCCATGCCCTGGCCACACCGGAGCAAGATGGAGGAGCAAGGCTACAGGCCTTACCCTCTGTGGTCTGTGTCCCACTCCAGATAGCAGCGACAGTGAGCTGGAGCTGTCCACGGTGCGCCACCAGCCGGAGGGGCTAGACCAGCTGCAGGCCCAGACCAAGTTCACCAAGAAGGAGCTGCAGTCTCTCTACAGGGGCTTTAAGAATGTGAGTGTTCCCCATTCCCCCGGGAGAGGCCTTGGAGACCCTGGCCCAGGCAGACCTGGAAACTTCTCCATGCCACAGTAAATATCCCAGGGGCCTTTAACGGGCTTATGTGTTATGGGAAAGCTGTGTGGCGGGGGCAGGCTCCGGAATGGGCATCGCTGAGGCCGCCACGCTCCTCCCTCCGTGTCTTTGCTGCTGGTACAGAGGAGGAAGGAGGGTATGGGGGAGCAGTCACCCCCTTCCTATTCACCCCTGCTCCCTCTCACCCCACCCCTGCCCAGGCTCTTCACAACCCAGGCCAGGGGGCCCCAGCAGTGCCACGGGCAGCAGGCAGCCCCCAAGGGGGTGGAGAGAGGCCAGCCAGGCACCATGCGGAGTCGGGCTTGGAGCTGAGGGTGGCCGAGGGCTGAGGGGGTGCCTTCCTGCTGCAGGAGTGTCCCACGGGCCTGGTGGACGAAGACACCTTCAAACTCATTTACGCGCAGTTCTTCCCTCAGGGAGGTGAGTCCGAGGCAGGGCAGCCCTGCTATGTCCCAGTGTGGAGGGAGGGGACCCTCCTGCTGCCCTTTGCATCCTGGAGGCTTGGTGCTGCCCCTGTCCTGTGGGAAACAGGGACTCCAAGCCAGGACGCAGTTAGCACCCTCAGCTGGGGTTGCCTGGGGTGGGGGATGAGTCACCAGGCAGCCCCGACACACCCCAGCCTCTTCCTTGCCCTCCCCAGATGCCACCACCTATGCACACTTCCTCTTCAACGCCTTTGATGCCGACGGGAACGGGGCCATCCACTTTGAGGTAGGTCCTCGCGGCTTCCTCCCACATGTCCTGCCCCTGTGGCTGCAGGGGTGAATCCTTGCCCTGGCGTCACTCTCAGGGCTGTCGAGAGAGCCATGGTCCTGGGTGGGAAGGATCTTGTGAGTCACCCTGGGAACGAGTGGATGTGGCTGGCCCTGGGCCAGTGAGCTCTGGGGTGTTTGACTTTGCTGGGCTGGCACCACGTTCTCAGCCTTTTCTTCCATTTGAGAGTTTGCATCCACCTCTGCCCAGTCAAGGGAGCCCCCGAGGCACCCACGGGTGGTAGTGACCCAGCGGGAATTTGCATTTTCAAAGGGATCAGGGCTTAACTCAGAGGCCCGGTTTGCTGATGGTGGGATGCGAGACCTCCATTTTCAGAATTTACGCGTTACCCAGGAAATAGGCCAGAAATGTCTAGAAAACATCGCAGCCGGAGCAGCCTCCAGGGCTCATCCCAGCTGGGCACTGAGAGTGAAGCCTGGTGTTACCCACTGGCGGAAGGAGAAGCCTGTCCCCCACCCAGACAGCTTCCCTGTGAGGGCCTGGCCTGGGCTCCTCCCCAGCCCTGCCACACAGGACCATTGGAGAGAGGCCCCATCTGCGGAGCCCAAGCCTCTAAAAATAGCTGCAGGCGAAAAGCTGAAACCGCTTTGGGGAGGAAAACCTTGCTGAGAGCTGGCTTGATCGATACCCCGACAGCTTGGCTTCCAGGCTAAGGGCAGCTAACAGGAAAGCACAGAGAAGCACATGGGGCCGGAAGGCCCCGGCCACATGGGGTAATAATAACTTGTCAATAAGCTGCGCGGGTTATTTTTATGCTGCAAGCCCGCCAGGCACACGGACACTCCCTGCCTGCCCTGTGACCACAGGACCCCTCCACTCTGAGCCACACTCTGAGGGCTCTGCACATAGAAGCAGACTGTGTTTTCAAATCTTGTTTTCAGATTTGAAATACCAACCCCACAGCACACAGAAAACACCCGGTTAGCACAGAGGAGCCTCAGGAGGACTCAAGGTCCCTTCCCTGCCCCTCCCTCCTGGGGTGCCCTTTAAGAGGCACCTGAGACTTCAGGCAGTAAAGTGTCTTTAGGAAACGGTGTAAGGGACAGGCGGGGTGTGAGTGGTTTTTCTTGTTCAGGAATGAGATGACTGAGAGGCTCAGCAGAGCCCCTGCGCATGGCAGCGCTCAGGAGGGTCACAGTCGCCCCTCACCTCCTGTGGCCATCACCCTCACTGTCCTGAGGGACAGCCTTGTGGCCCTTTAAGGAAGCAGGCGGCAGCCCTCTGGGCTGGGTCTGTCAGTGGCTGTGCTGTGGCGCCTCTGCTGGGCACCTTCTCAGAAGATCACTCATCCCTGGCTTCTTCCCGGGCCTTCTGCAGCTTCTCTGCACATGAAACGAAGTCCTCTGGCTTTACGCAGGTACATTTACCTTGAGGAACTTCTCGATTTCAAAGTGTTCTGCTCTGGGAAGGAGGAGGGCGCAAGCCCCCATGGCTCCATCCTGGGAGCCCCACAGGCTGGGATCCCAGTGGTCACAAAGGATCCTGCCAGGGACAGAGGCACCAAATCTAGTCTGGAGAACACTGGGCCGTCCTCACTGCCAGGCCTCAGAGCCTCCTACGTGTGCCTGTAATGCAAGGCAAGCCTGCGTGACACTGTCTGCAGTGATCCTGTCCTTTTCTGTATATTCTTAGAGACAAGATGCATATTAGTTACAGTTTACTGATATGGTAAAAGATAATACCCTCCCTCCGCTCACCAAAAAGAATAACCAAAAAGACCAACTCGGAAAACACACAGACCTCAACAGAGCCGAGCAGGCGATGCCTCCGCACACCCCACCTCGGAGTGGCTCCTGCTCCCATCCCCAAGGACCTTCTGGGATTTGCCAGCAGCAGGGAGCCCCAGGTGAGCAGCGCCACACACAGATTTGCTGAATGCTCTGGCCACCAGGGCCTTTCTCGTGCAACTCATCTGGCTTGCCAGGACGTGCAAAGCTTCCAAAACGATTCCGTAGACTGTTGGGGCCTCTTCAGTGCCCAGGATCAAGTCAGGCCCAGCTTGGAAGTGGCAGCCAGGCGGGCATCTGGAGGTGCGGCCGCTTCTCTGTTAACCTCCCCCGACAGTAAACTGCTCCATGTGCCAGTGGCCAAGCAGCATCCAGGGCCGTGTGAGGGCAGGCCTGCAAGCCCAGGAACCACATGCGACTCCTACCCCTCGCTAAGCACCTGCTCTGGGCTCTGCCAGGCGACCCTCCTATGCACTCTCGTGCACCTTTATCTGGAAGTGTGCTGTATCGCCGGAGCCCTCACCCTGCCTAGCCCCTGCCATGGGGACAGCCGTAGAGCAGAGGCTGTGGATGTGACAGGGTTCCTACACCTGTTCAGCCGCAGAGCCTGCTGCTAGCAGCTGAATATCAGGGCTTCTCCACAGCAGACAGACCACCTGAGGGGCCTATGTCAGCTGAAGACAAGGTGAAGGACAGCGGTGCCTGCCCGGGGTCCACAGGAGAACGGTGGGGTCCACAGGAGAACGGTGTGCTCCACGCCCTTGCTGCCCACTAGGAAGGCCTGTCTGACCCAGGGCTTCAGGGATAACTTAGAATCTTCACTACTGTGTAAACCATGCCCAAGCTTCAGTGATTATTATTTCCTAAACTTGGACATAGTAGAAATATAACAGTGTTTCTCCTTTGTTTTTTAATTTTTAATTTTTTTGTTTTATTTTTAAACAGGCTGGAGTGCAGTGGCACCACCATAGCTCATTGCAGCCTCGACCTCCTGGCCTCAAGTGATCCTCCCACCCAGTAGCTGGGACTGCAGGCACATGCCACCATGCCCGGCTAATTTTTTTATTTTAATTGTTGTAGACGCAAGGTCTCACTATGTTGCCCAAGCTAGTCTTGAAATCCTGGCCTCAAGCAATTCTCCTGTCTCAGCCTCCCAAAGTGCTGGAATTGCAGGTGTGAGCCACCACACCTGGGTGTTTCTTCTTTAAAATATTTTCGTTGGCCGGGCTCGGTGGCTCACACCTGCAATCCCAGCACTTTGAGAGGCCAAGGCGGGCGGATCACCTGAGGTCAGGAGTTTGAGACAAGCCTGGCCAACATAGCGAAACCCCGTCTCTGCTAAAAATACAAAAGAAATTAGCTGGCATGGTGGCAGGTGCCTGTAATCCCAGCTGCTCGGGAGGCTGAGGCAAGAGAATCGCTTGAACCCAGGAGTCAGAGGTTGCAGTGAGCCGAGATTGCACCACTGTACTCCAGCCTGGGTGACAGAGTGGGACTCAATCTCTCTCTATATATAGATATAGATATAGATGATATAGATATAGATATAGATATAGATATAGATATAGATATAGATATAGAGTCATTGTCTTCAGTTATACACACACATGACTGGAGTCCAACACATTCGCAGGGTGCACGTTGGAAAACCAGCAGGTGACCACCACCTTGTCTGCTGTAGCCAGTCGCCTGTGCTTGTTTCCATGTCCCCCAGCAGCTTGCTTCCACTTTTCCACCCCCTGCCACGAGTGAGAATTTGGGACTCCCTCAGACACACAACTTTCCCGTCCCCCCAGCCCCCCACCCATCCCCCAGGAGGCTGGGGAGAGAGGATCGCTTGAGCCCAGGAGTTGGGGACTGCAGTGAGTCCAGCTTTCCAACAGACTCTAGGCTTCAGGTTGGATAAGGCCTTGGTTTACTCTGATTTGTGAACTGGACCCCTCGCTGAGGCTTGTTGTCCATTGCAATGATCTTTTCCTTTCCTTTGCCTACGGTTAACACTGGTCCTGATGATTGGTTTGTCTGGTGTTCTGTGGCCTCATTATTCATTCAAGCCCAGGCCCTTCTCCAGTCATCTGAACCTGTTGCCTGGCATCTGCCAGAGGAGGCCCCCAACCCAGCCTCCCATGGCTCCATCCTCACTGGGGCCTGGTGCCCTCTGGGGCTTCCTCCCCTCTCTGCTGGGCTGGGCCTTCTGGTTCTGGATCCTGATCTTTCTTTCTCTTGCTTTACTCTCTGTGTGTTCAGGGGCTCACCGCCCAGCCGATTCCTATAAAAGAGGACGTGAGCTGTAACTTTGGAGCCTTTGAGCACCTGGGAGTGTCTTTATTCTGTTCTTACTCTTGCTTAATCCGTCATAGGGACCAGCACCCCCAGGGGTGAAGGAGACAATTTTTCTCCTTCAAAATTGGGGGTGGCATTGTTCCCTGGGCCTCCTGCCTCAGGCGCTGCTGCAGAGCAGGTGCCCCTGCTGACACTGACCTGTGATGGGACCCGATTTTGCTTTTTCTGTTTGGCGTTGCTTTCCTCTCTGAAAGTTTATAGGATCCTCTGTTTGCACCCAATTTGCTGAAATTTCACCATGATCTATGCGTGCAGCTAAACTGCAGGCTGTTTTCATGCATTGTGCCAAGCCTTGGTGGACACCGGAAATCTCTGCTTCCATTCTGGGAAATCGTCTTTCCTGATTGCTCCTACCCACTTTCCTCCGTTTTCTCCCGTTCTTCCCAAACTGCCTGTGTCCCAGCATTGGCCCCTCTGGAGTGCACCTCTCATTATCCTCTTTTCTCCCCTATATTCCAGCTGTTTGCCTTCTCATTCCACTTCATGGAAGATTCCATTTGCTCTCCCAACCTTTCTTTTTAAGTCTGTCATTTTGCTTTCTTATTTTTAATTTCCGAGAGCTCTTTCTTTTTTCCATTTACCCCTTTTTTGTGACATCCTATTCTTATTTTAGTGATGGAAGATTTCTAATCTCTGAACCTAATAGTTGTCAAATTTTTTTCTCCTGGGATAATTTTTCTTCTTCCAGATCGCTTTCCTCTGTCTCTCTCTCTCTCTTTCTCTCTGTCTCTCTCTCTCTCTCTCATGGTACAGACTTCCTCCAATCCCAAAAATCTAACACTTGAGGGGCCTCAGGGCCTTGGTGCGTGGCCCTGTCCGTTGCACTCTGACCGTCCTCCATCCCACTTCGCTGGTACAGCCCTTTTCTCACCCCTTTCTTTCAGAGTAGCCTGGGAGGACCCCAGGGCGCAGGGACGGTTTCACCTTTAAACTTTCCAAGAGGTAGGGGGAAAACCTGCTTTCTACCAACTGCTGTAACAAAACAGTTGAAGTTGTCACATGGAAACCATTTAAACAGCCATATTCTGTCATATTAGTAATAAAGTGTCCCATGCCAAAGGCGATGGCCACACACGTGACTGAAGAGTTGAGCACCAGGGTTGGGCAAGGTGGCCCTGGGATTATACCTGTAATCTCAGCATTTTTGAAGGCCAAGGTAGGAGAATTACTTGTGGCCAGGAGTTGGAGACCAGCCTGGACAGCATAGCGAGACCCCATCTCTATAAGTATAAAATAAACTAGCCAGGCATGGATTACTCCGAGTGGTCCCAGCTACTCAGGAGGCTGAGGTGGAGGATCGCTTGAGCCTGGGAGTTTGAGACTGCAGTGAGCCGTGATGGCGCCACAGCATTCCAGCCTGGTGACAGTCTGAGACTCTGTCTCTAAAAACAACAAACAAAAAGCTGAGCATCATTCCTCTAGCTTTTTAATCTGGAAGTTTTCAAGCACGTTTGCTTGGCAGACTAAACATAGAGCACCTCCTTTATTAAAAGAGCACCCCCAGGCGTCTCCAGCGGCAGCACTGCATTAAATGGGTCTAGGACACCATATATATTTGAATATCTTTATCTGGCATCAGTATCAGCTACCATGCCACTCCTGCCACACATGCAGACACATGTGCGTGCACTCACACAGGTTCACACACTCACACAGGTACACACACTCACACAGGTACACACACTGGTTCACACACTCACACAGGTACACACACTCACACAGGTACACACACTCACTGGTTCACACACTCACACAGGTACACACACTCACACAGGTTCACACATACAGATGCACACCCTCACACAGGTGCACACCCTCGCACAAGTTCACACACACAGGTGCACACCCGTGCAGGCGCTCACACACGGGCACACACTCACCCTGTGCTGACCTGAATGGATGCCGTCAGTCTCTTAGGGAGGCTCTGTGCCTATTGGAGGCGTGAATTTCAGTGGAAGCCACACAGCAACTGGAACTAGAACCTGGGCATTGATTGGATTGTCACGCCCCACACTCTCTTTTCCCCATAGGACTTTGTGGTTGGCCTCTCCATCCTACTGCGGGGCACAGTCCACGAGAAGCTCAAGTGGGCCTTTAATCTCTACGACATTAACAAGGATGGCTATATCACCAAAGAGGTAGTGGGGGGCTGGGGATAGGGATTGTCCCCTCCTCCTCACCTGCTGCGCCATCCCCCGCCGCTCTTCCTCTCCCTGCTCCTGCTGCCCACCTGTCTTCTCCCGCTCTCCATCCAGAGACTGGCCCTGGGGACAGCAGCCAGCGGGCTCTCCTCTCCTGGGCTCGGTCCTGGACACCCAGGTATGGAGTGTGGGCTCAGGTACCCTGTAGCACACATCTCGGTCCAGCTCAGCAAGTGTTCTCAGTCATACTGTCTTACACAAAAGGCCTTGGGGAGACTTAAGTGGAGAAGCCAGAGGTCTTGGCCTTGGCCCCCATCAAGTGAAGGGGGCAGTGCGGTCCCTTAAGGCATGGGTGGAGAGGGGAGCCCTCCCACATGGGCCCACAGACAGGTTTTGTTTGGTCCAAGCACTTTTTCTTCTACAGCGTCACATTTTGGAGATAAGCACATAGCAATCCATCTCCCACTTCTCTGGGAGATGAGCTTCCCCTAGAGTCAGAAGCTCGCTCTGGGTGCCCTGGAAGTGGACAGGCTCCTCTCTCCAGCTCGTCCGGCCCCTCGCACTCACTGCCTTGGAGGTGCCCTGCACCCTTGGATGCCGCCTGCTCCCTTTGGGCCCTCACAGCCACCCCAGCCTTGCAGCAGGCTCATGCCAGCCTCCCCCTCCAGGAGATGCTGGCCATCATGAAGTCCATCTATGACATGATGGGCCGCCACACCTACCCCATCCTGCGGGAGGACGCACCGGCGGAGCACGTGGAGAGGTTCTTCCAGGTGAGTGAGCGCCAGCCCTGCCTAGAGAGGGGAGCCCGGCAGAGGAAGGGGCTCTCGCTTTTGGGGCCACCTCGGGCAAGTGGCTTGCCCCTCTGAGCCTCCCCACTCCCCATGAGGAGGTTAAACTTGCCCCTCCAATCTGGCTGGTTGTCAGAACCCCTGAGTAGTGAACTACACCACTGCTCTGCCCTGTGGACCTCATGTGGGGGCCAGGGCTGGGGATCCTGAGGCAGCTGACCCTGGGCCGGAGCTCCATGCCTCCTGAGAGCTGTGTGGCTCCTCCAGGAAGATGCTCTGGGAGAGGAGCGGGTTGGGGGCCTTCACCTGTATGCATGGGGGCTGCAGGGGCTGCAGGCTTTGCCTCCTGCTTGCTGGGGCCACTAGACATGGGCCATCCTGTGACTCAGTTGCTCCCTCTGCCCTGGCTGCCTCAGGTGAGCATGGGAACAAATTCTGGGAAACCCAAGCCCAGGAAGTCTCAGGGAAGTGGCCTAGGGGAGCAGTGGGGAGATGCTTGGAGCCTCAGCAGTTGGTTGGGAGGTGGCTATGAAGGGTGGATTATGTGGCCTGGATCCAGAGTAGTCACAGGGGACAAGTCGGAGTGGAGGGAGCCCACCCGCCCATCCACCCACCGGTGACTTCTGCATCCTCAGGCCAGGGTCAGGGCTGTCTCTGCTGGGGCACAGACTCACCTTGGGCATGGCTTGGGTTGCAGAAAATGGACCGGAACCAGGATGGGGTGGTGACCATTGAAGAGTTCCTGGAGACCTGTCAGAAGGTAGGCGGCACGGGAGGCCGGGCCACAGTTCTCTGCAGGCTCTGCACGGAGGTGGGTGGTTGGCAGCATCCGCTCGTTCCCTCACCCCAGTCCCACCCCTGCCAGCCCAGGACATGGCAGCTATCCTTGGCCCCTTGCCACCTCCTGGACAGCCCCAAGCTCCACTTGCCCTGTTGTCTGAGTCTCCTCCTCCCCACCCACCCCTGCAGCCCACAGCATCCTCCCACTACCCCTACACCCTCCCTCAGCCCCGCCCCTGGAGAACCTCAAGTTAGGGGCAGACATGGGGCCAGCCAGAGGGAGAGGGTCACTGTGGGGAGGCACCAGAGCCTCCGCAGTGTTGCTGCTGGCCCTTCCAGAGAGCACCTCAGGGGGGCAGGATGCTGGGCCTCCAGCGCCTCTACTGCCCCACTCCCAGAGCAGTCCTGGTTAGCCCCCACCTCCGCTGGAGGCCAGCCAGGATCCCCTTCATCAGCTCATCCCAGATGGGCTTGCAGTCAGGAGTGGGGTTGAAGACAGGCTGTGCCTCACCAGCCGGGGACCTCGGACCAGCTACTTCACCTCCCTGTCCCCCAGCTCCCCTGCACCCGATAAGACAGACAGACAGGCAGTCGCCACAGGCTCCAAGTTCCTGGCGGGAATCTGCTCAAGGGGGTCAGATCTGGAGCCCACCCAGCACCTGACCGGCCTCCCTTCCTCTCTCCACGCAGGACGAGAACATCATGAGCTCCATGCAGCTGTTTGAGAATGTCATCTAGGATACGTCCGAAGGAGTGCATGGCCATGGCCGCCTCCACCCCCAAGAAACCTCCATCCTGCCAGGAGTAGCCTCCAAGAAACTTTTAAAAACTAGATTTGCAAAAAGTGAACAGATTGCTACACACACACACACACACACACACACACACACACAGCCATTCATCTGGGCTGGCAGAAGGGACAGAGGTCAGGGAGGGGCTGAGGAATCCAGGAGCCCCAGTCAGCCCCTCCCAGGCCAGTGAGGCGAAGCTGCCTCTGGGTGAGTGGCTGACAGAGCAGGTCTGCAGGCCACCAGCCGCTGGATGTCACCAAGAAGGGGCTCGAGTGCCCCTGCAGGGGAAGGTCCAATCTCTGGTGTTAACCCCCCCTCCCGTTCTCCATTCCGCTTTCTTGCCACACAGTGGGTCGGCTCCGGGCTCCCCTGGTCTCCTCCCCACAGCCACTGTCTGCCCACTACCTACGCTTCTAGAAAGCCCCTCACCTTGGGACCCCAGAGGGACCAGCTGGGGGGCAGGGGGAGAGGGGGTGATGGAGGCCGAGCCTGCAGCTTTCTGGAAATGCTTCCCTGGGGGTCCGAGGACCCCCTGCCACTCCACTGACCTGAAAGAGCTGGGTACCAGGCCACCCACTCTGGGGCAAGCATGGGTGGTGAGGGGCCACTGGGCCCCATTCTCCCTCCATGGCAGGAAGGCAGGGGATTTCAAGCTTGGGGATTGGGTTGTGGTGGAGAATCTGAGGGCACTCTCTGCCAGCTCCACAGGGTGGGATAAGCCTCTCCTTGCCCCAGTCCTGGTTCAGTGGGAATGCGGTGGGTAGGGCTGTACACACCCTCCAGCACAGACTGTTCCCTCCAAAGTCCTCTTAGGTCCCGGGAGGAGGCACGTGGTTCAGGGACTGGAAGCCAGGGAGCCCGGGGCAGAGCTCAGAGGGGCCTGGGAAGGGGCGTGTCCCTCCTCTTCCTGCAGTGCTCCTCCCATGGCCTAGCAACTTGGCTGAGCCCCCTCCTGAAGCAGTGTCGCCGTCCCTCTGCCTTGCACAAAAAGCACAAGCATTCCTTAGCAGCTCAGGCGCAGCCCCGGTGGGAGCCCAGCACACTGCTTCTCAGAGGCCAGGCCCTCCTGCTGTCTGAGGCTTGGGCCCAGTAGCCCCAATACGGTGGCCCTGGGGAAGAGGCCTTGGGGGTCTGCTCTGTGCCTGCGATCAGTGGGGCCCCAAAGCCCAGCCCGGCTGACCAACATTCAAAAGCACAAACCCTGGGGACTCTGCTTGGCTGTCCCCTCCATCTGGGGATGAATGGTGAGGGCTGAGGGGGCTGTGGCTGGGTGGTCAGCAGAAACCCCCAGGAGGAGAGAGATGCTGCTCCCGCCTGCTCAGGGCCTCACCCAGAAGGAACCCGGTGTCAGGCCGCATGGCTCCTCCAGGAACATTCCCACATGATACATTCCATCACAGCCAGCCCAGCTCCACTCAGGGCTGGCCCGGGGAGTCCCCGAGTGCCCCAGGAGGCTAGCCCCAGGGTGAGCAGGGCCCTCAGAGGAAAGGCGGTATGGCGGAGGCCGTGGGGGCCCTTCGGCATTCACGCACAGCCTGGCCTCCCCCACGGAGCTGCATGGACACCCGGCTCCAGGCTCCAGGCTGACTGGGGGCCTCTGCCTCCAGAAGGGCATCAGCTTTCCCTGGCTCAGGGATCTCCTCCCTCCCCTCACCCCCTGCCCAGACCTCCCAGCTGGTGTCACTCTGCTTCTAAGGCCAAGGCCTCAGGAGAGCATCACCACCACACCCCTGCCGGCCTTGGCCTGGGGGCCAGACTGGCTGCACAGCCCAGCCAGGAGGGGTCTGCCTCCCACGCTGGGACACAGACTGGCCGCATGTCTGCATGGCAGAAGCGTCTCCCTTGGCCACGGCCTGGGAGGGTGGTTCCTGTTCTCAGCATCCACTAATATTCAGTCCTGTATATTTTAATAAAATAAACTTGACAAAGGAGAGGGATTCCTGTTGGCTTTATCCTGGCTCTGAACTTCAGCTCAGCATTTCCCACCCCTGCTGCCATTAGCCGTGGATCCTGCCCGGTGCTGTGCTGGGAAATGTTTGACAGCTAGCTCTGGGGGCAGAGAATGCCACTCAAATTCTCAGGCTCGCAGTGTGACCTCACTGAGGCTAAGATGCACACAGTGGGCCTTCAGGGCCTTCATGGGAAGCGCCAGCCCTGGAGCCTCCACACAGACCCCACAGGGCAGGAGGACTTCTTGAGGCACCATGTGTATTTCACCCCCAGATAATTTTTCTTTCCCAGTTCCAGGAAGTCATTCTGGATGTCCCCTTGGCTGAAAAGTGAGGGTCATGGGGCAGAAGAAAGCAATATTTGCCTGAACACATCTCCTGGTGTTTATTTTCAAAAGTATAAGCCCTGTGAGGACAATGCCGGGGAAGGGACAAGAATGAGAGCCTGGGGGGAGGGAGGAGGAGGGTTCCCCAGCTCACCAGTTCAGATTGAAGAAATCCAAACACGTCCTAAGCAAGTGAGATAAAAGGGAACTCACCTAAACATGTTACGGTGAATTGCAGAACACCAAAGACAGAGACGGCAAAGACAGCCAGAGACAGACTGCCTGCCAGCTCTCCTCAGTGACAGTGATGCGGAATGACGGGAATGGCATGTCCAGTTTGCCGAGAGAAAACTACCAACCTGGAATTTTACACCAGGCAAATAAAACATTTTCAATGTGGCATGGTGGCTCACACCTGTAATCCCAGCACTTTGGGAGGCCGAGGTGGGTGGATCACCTGAGGACGGGAGTTCAAGACCAGCCTGGCCAACATGGTGAAACCCCATCTCTACTAAAAATACAAAAAATTAGCTGGGCATGGTGGCGAGTGCCTGTAATCCCAGCTACTAGGGAGGCTGAAGCAGGACAATTGCTTGAACCTGGGAGGCGGAGGTTGCAGTGAGCCGAGATGGTGCCACTGCACTCCAGCCTGGGGTGGAATAGACTCAAAAAATAAATAGTCTCAAAAAATAAATAAATAAATAACTTAAGAGACTTTGCCACCAATAGATAATAGAGAAAAGGGCTTTACTTCATGTGGAAGCAAGGCGATCTCCCAGCTAAAAGGTCCAAGGTGCAAGAAGCATGAAGGGTGTAGAGAGCAGTAAATATTGAGGGAATCTAAAGAAATGCAATGTTACTTACAAAAATAGTAAAAAAAAAAAAAATCAGCATAATTTCCAAAAATAGCTAATGCAATATTTCTAGCCTCACTGCTCTCCCAGACCTTATTGCTTCCTCATCAAGAGATGGAGACTAGTTTTCCTGTCCTCAAAACTCAGTAGGACTTCATGTGACTGTCTTGATGAATAGAACATGGCAGAAGTGAGGCTCACTCACTCACATGCATGATAGCTGGTGCTGCTGGCAGTAAGCCTGAACATCAGTTGGGGCTGTTGGCAGGAAACATATATGGGCTCTCCATGTGGCCTGGGCTTCCCTACAATGTGGCAGCTAGGTTCCCAAGGGCAAGTGTCCTAAGAGAGAACCAGGCACCAGCCGTATTACCTTTGATGACCTACCCTCAGAAGTCAAGCTGCATCACTTCTTCCACGTTCTAGTCATCACATGAAGTCCTACTGAGTTTTGAGCGTAGGAGAACTAGTCTCCATCTCTTGATGAGGAAGTGATAAAGTCTGGGAGAGCAATGGCGCTAGAAATATTGCATTAGCTACTTTTGGAAATTATACTTTTTTTTTTTTTTTTTTTACTATTTTTGCAAGTAACATTGCATTTCTTTAGATTCCCTCAATATTTACTGCTCTCTAGGCCCTTCATGCTTCTTGCATCAGCCTCAAGCACACAGGACAGACAGAAGCTCCCCACACACCCTTGTGACATAGTCACCCATCTGCCACAACACAAACCCCAGTTCACCGTTCACCAGCTGTGTGACCTTGGGCAAGTCACACAATCTCTCTGTGCCTTGGTTTTCTCATCTGTAAAACAAGCACAAGGAGAGAGTCTGCATTACAGAATCAGGCTTAGATGAGCACAGGATGTTCAGATACCACATCCAGCTCCAGCAATGGGTTGGACCATCTCATGGCCTGGCTTTTGGGAGCAGATCATTCCCTGCCCCAGCACTGCTTCTGCGAAACGCGGCTGCCCTCTGCCTCCATTCTCTGTCATGTGCAGCGTCTTCTCTCCGTTAGGGCGCACTCCCACCGCCCCCAGAGGAGTTGACTGGACTGAAGATGGCCCTTTCTGCTGGGTGTGGCTTTCCCCTGCCAAGCCTCTCAATGGCCCATGGATTGGCTGCCCCTGGGACAGGGTCGGGGCTGGTCCAATCCGCTCTGGGAGCCAGCACTGTGCAGCTCCCACCCAGACATCAGTGCAGAAGTCTGGGTGGGAAAGGGGCAAAGGCAGGGGAGTCCTCTTGCTCCCTTCACCCTGCCCTGAGGACAGAGAAGAGCTGTGTCCCCAGTGCACATCCCAGGTGACTGCTTGACACATGCCACGTCTCTATAGCCTTGTAGCATCTAGGGCGCAGGGCAATGCTTCCATTCTGGAACTTTCTGTGTTGTCTTGAGCATGTCAGTTTACCTTGCTGAGCCTCGGTTTCCCTTATCTGTAAAATAAGCAACGATAACACAAAACTCCTCTACTAGGGCTGGTGTGATGATTCCGCATGCACATCTACTCGTCTCTTAATAAACACGGGCGTCCCTCCTTCCTAGCCACTGACGTGTGCCTGCATCTGTCCCTTTTTACGAAATGGTGACTCACACCCATAAGCCATCAGAGAGCGGACAGACATTTCAGGAGTTTCCAGGTCTTGGAAACAAATCCGTGCTGGTCGCCAGTTTTCCTGGTAACCCCAAGGCCGGTGTGAGGACCAGCAGGCTGAGGAGGGGTAGTCCGGGCCATCGGGCCACAGCAGGCCACTCTCACTGCGCGGAAACAGGGAGGGAAGAGGGCCCAGAGCCGGCGCTGGCACCCGTGGGCCTGGCCTGTCTCTTTCACCCCAACAAGGGCCCTCTCGACAGCGTAGGGTGGGAAAGGCGGGTCCAGAGACGGTGGCCAGCGTGCCCACACCCTCCCCGTTGTGCCCTGTAGCACAGCTTTCCAGAGAATTGGCCACTGGGGTTTAGAAGGTCCCAGGCTTCTCCGGCTGCAGGAGAGATTTCGCAGGAGACCGGAGCGAGGCGTTCGAGTGCTGTGTCCCCCACTGACCGCCAGGGGGCGACTGGGGCCCACCGCGGCCTCCAGCTCCTTCAGTCCTTCGGCCCGAGGAAGCTCCTTGGAAGGAGCTTGTCATTTCCTTCACAGCCGCAAAGACACGTTCCTATTTCTGCCTCACTCTCCACATGGTTTGCCCCCAAAACTGAATGTATCAAGTAACGAGCGCACCGAGTGCACCAAGTTGGGTGCTGGGGACAGGCACGATGCGTGTTCCCGGCCTAATTCCCCGGGGCGCTCCTAAGAAGCCTGCACGTGACCCGCTAGGCTTTCCGGACTGGACCGAAGACAGCTTGGGAACCCCACTCACATCCTTCACAGGCCCCTGTCGGGTCCGGAAGGCGGGAGACAGCGGCCTTCCAGGAGCCCACGGAAGGAGACCTTTGCAGTTAACTGAGGCCCACAGACCTGGACTTTGACAGGACCACAGCCTGCCCCAGGGAGGTAGAGACGTTTCTGCATTCTCTAGGGACTCTGCGGTCTCTAACCTGCGCCCCGTGGCCCCGAACCCTCAGGAGCACCAACACTGTCCTTCAAGTTCACAGCCACCTCCCAGGCTCCCGAGGCTGCAAAGTGCTTTGCTCTCCCTGAGCCCTAATCATTGCGTCTCTGCTTTGGGCAGGGCTTTAACCTTCACTCCCCATGCTTTCCAAGCGCTGTGTTCCCAGGTCTAGGCAAGGTAAGTGCCATTCTCCATTTATTAAACACCTTCCACACAGCGGGCACAGCTGCATCTTGAGTCCACAGGGAAGAGGCCGCAGTTCCTGCTGTCAGGAAATTCAAGTCTTGTGGGGACAGCAGAAGGCAGTGAGAAGAGGCCCTGATGATGATGGGGCGATGCGGGAAGTGACCTCGGGGCACAGGCTGGAGACTGCACTTGTGGGGATGCGATGGAGGGCTCATACATCCCCTAGAACTGTGAACAGAACAGGAGTGAGCAGAACCTTCCTTGGTGTGGGACATGTCTGCCATGTGTCAGATCACTGTGGAGCCTTTGATCCCCATCACCTGCCCTGGCTTCCCTGGCGGACACATTCCAGGCAGAGTTGTCTAGAGTGAGTAAGGCTTTGACACCTACTGTGGAGGACCTCTCTGACCCAGTTCTGCCCTTCTCCAAAGGTGGTTCTTTGATCTGTTCATTGCCCTCATCAACCTTCTGTGTCCCAGACAAGCCCCCAAGTCCAGAGGCACTGCTGCCAGCCCAAAGCAGGTACTGGGCCCTCCCCCAGCCCTCTGGTCCTCTCACCTGGGCCCCAGCCCCTTGGGTTAGGGGCCTACCAAAGGCCGGCCATTCCTGGAGAGGAAATCACTGGTCATGTGTGGGCCAGCTGTGGCCCATGTGTGGGACTTTGTCCCAGCCACCTGATTGTCAAGGGAATGTGCAGAGCTCCCTGCAAGGTGAGCTTCACAGGCGTCAGAGATTGGGAAAGACAGTTGGGGGTGGGGGAGAGGTGGGGCCCTGCTTCACAGGGAAGCGGACCTGAGGGCCGGTGACAGAGCCAGCATGGCCAGGAGTAACCTCATGCCTGAGTGAGGCCAAGATGGTACCAGGAAGAAACTCTCCCCACCCTGCCCACACCCCCGCCACTCAAATATCTCACGGATCTAGATAGAAGGGGAACATACGGGTCTTGTTCGCCTTTGGCCAGAGCTGAGAGGTCCTGGCGAAGGGGCTGTGTACTGGGCGGGGACCTGTCAGGAAGGCCCTGTGTGGCCCTGGAAGGGAGTCAGGCTCCTCCTGCACAGTGCCAGAGCGCAGCCATCTTTAAGTGGTGGTGGCAGCACTCAGTGGACCACCATCGCCTCCCCTGCCTGCACCCACTCAACTGCTGCCCGGCCACCGAGGGCCATCAGTCTTAGCACTGGGCTCCCTGCCAGCCCTGCACACCTTTCTGTTCTCTCTGTTCCTCAAGCAGGAAACCCGGCTTCTCTGGAGCTCACCAGGCCCAGCCGTACCTGCCTTTGCTCCTGCTCTTTGACCCATGCACAGAGCTCCCTCTGTTCAGCTCTTGACCAGCTTTGAACATAATCAAACCCTCCGCCGATAAAGGATCTATGTCTACCCCATCCCTCTGCCTGAGATAAAAGGCCCCCAGGAACTTCTCTCTTGCTTGTGGCCTTGGGCACCATGAGGGCAAGGGGGAAGGTCTCCTGACCGAGCACCAGTCTTCTGCCTCCCCAGCCTCCTCCCTCTTCTACTGCCAGTAGCCCCCAGTCTCACTGGGGGACCCCTCCCCCACTCTCCATCCATGAAGCCTTGGAGTCAGCCCTCACCTCCAAGGGAAAAGAGGAAGGCCAGGCCTAAGCCACTGGGTGCATTGCCCCCCTCGGGTCATAGTGATTGGTGGAGGGGTGGGCGCATGACCTGATTATTGTCATTAAGGCCCAGGGAGACCTTTGCTGGGAAGGTTGGGAAAGATGCTCCCTCCTCCCCCATCTCTGAAGTTGCAAAGGTGTGAGTCTTGGAACTGTTGCTGCCATTTTGTCACTGTGAGGAGCCATGGAAGAAAGCCAGCAGGGGAAGTCCTGACCGAGAGAGGAAACAAAACCTGGGAGGGCATCAGCCCTGCAACTGCACCTGAAGCCACCTCCTTCCAATCGCTGGACTATTCACTTATGCGAGCCAGTGGGGAGGCAAGACTCAGCCAGTGCTGCTGAAGTGAAGGTCACAGGGAGGGAGGCCCTGGCACACTGCTCAGGAGGCCCTGGCAGGGCTCCCAGGGAGGGGCCAGGCACAGGGCCCTGAGCCTCTGGGGTCGTGAGGCCAGCTGTGGGGTTACACCAGGGTCGAAGGCTCTTAGAGATAGCTCTGCCGGCAGGCTGCCTGGACTGGAGGGCCTCAGCCTGGGCACCCACCCCAGCCCAGCCCCTCCTCCATGTACTTTCCTCTCCTGAGCTCTCCTGGCTGTGTCCCAACCCAGGAACACAGCACGTGAAGCCAGGTAGCATTTTTCCCAGTTTTGAAAAATCACCAAATACAGTAAAACATCCAGAAACTAAAAATAAGGCCCCAAGGAGCCAGGCATCCGTTATTTCCTGACAGCCAACCAGGATTTAGAAATCTGCAAGTTTCTTGCTTTGTTGACAAACTTTCCCAGCAGAAAACTTCTCAAGTAGGTAGAAGTGTGTTCTGGGCAGAGCAAATGGGCCCCAGAGGGGAGGAATCACTGGTCTCCTCCTTTCTCCCCCACCGCGCCCCCACCCCATTCCCTGCCCACTCCAGGGCCTCGTTCCCACTGCCCCTGCAGATGTGGAAAAATTGACAAGACACTGGTTGGCAGGGACAACCATCTCTCCCATCTATCCCACCCGATCCCCCGTCTGCCCATTGCTTCATTCATTGAAACAAAAACCAACAAAAAATAAGTTGTGCACCCAGCACTGTGCCAGGGAATGGGATAAAATAGCAGAATACCTGCAAAGCCTTCCCTGGTGGAGCATATACTTTTTCAGAGACAAGACATTAATAAATTAAATCCTATGAAAAGTATAAATTTACACCCGATGTCATGATCAGGAAGATGAGGCCCATGGTTTGATGAGAGCTTTCGGCCAGGCGCCATGACCTGGGGGCTCCACAAGGGAGCAGCCTTTGAGCCCAGCCTGCAGGATGAGGAAGGGGCTGGGGAAAGGGGTGAGGGGTGGAAGGGAGACAGCACTGCCAGGGGCTGTGGCCAGATCCCAGGTGCAAATGCTGGGGAAATGGGAGAGGCCCACAGGGCAGAGCCACCCCGAAGGTGTTGGCCTCAGCCCAAGAGCAGCATGGAGCTACTGAGGAGTATTAAATTGGTGTTTTAAAAGGCCACTCTGACTGAAACATGGACACCAGATTGGAGAGGACCTGAGTGGATGCAGAGAAACCAGAGAGGAGGCTATTCTGTTTAGCTATTGCCACACAGCCACTGAGCTTTATCACGTCACAAGGCCTGGGCTTGACTGGGCCCGCTAGGTGATTCTTGGCACGGTCTCTCATGCCGATTGCAATTAGACAGCGGCTGAGGCAGAAGTCAGTTGGTAGTTGGAGTGTTCATGGCCAATAGGCATGAGCTGTGGAGCCTCTGGAAGGCACTAATAGAACCATCACAGCTGGACTGCTAGGATTGTGGAGCCAGTCTAAACCGTCTCCTGGAGACAACCACTCTCCTTTTGAAAAACAGCCTCTTGCTTTGCTGTTGGGTTTTGGTAAAGACTGAAAACCTAACCATGGGCTGTCAGGCGACCCACATGGCCTGAGCGTCCTAAAACAATCTGTATTGTCTGACCCACCTAGTCATAAGCTGGACGTGCCATCAAGTGGTAGTGGCAGATAAGAGCTGGAGCTCAGGCAGTGGGGAGGGGATAGCTAAGCTGCAGGAGCAGGTGGCTCAGGTTCTTTTGACAGCAAGTCCAGTTGCATTGCTTCCTCTCCCTCCAGCCCTGCCTATGGCTTTCTGCATGTTCTTTAGGATCAGTTTACTGAGGAAGAAGAAACTCAAGCAAGACTTATGAATGGATCTGCACAATTGGCTTATGCCACCCAAAAGTGACAAGCTGCACATAGCAGCCCCACTCAGGGATGACTCTGAAGGGCAGTGGTGAAGGAAGTCCTCCCAGTAGATAGAACTTTGAGCCATATATTTGGCTGTCTGGAGTAAGAGATGGCGGAAAGTATGGTGGCAGGAATGGGGTCTATGCGTGGTCTCAACGACGTGGATTTCCCCTTCTCAAGGTGGAGCTGGCTGACGCCACTGCTCAGACTCAGTCAGCCAACAACAGAGACCAATGTCAAGTCCCTGCTATGGCATCATTCCCCATGGAAACTGGCCAGCCACCTGGTTGTGAAGTCAGGTTGATTACACTGGACTTCCTCCATCGTGGAAGAGGCAGAGGTTTTCCCCGACAGGACACATATTCTAGAGGGTTTCAACTTCCCTGCCCAGCATCGTCTATGGACTATAAGAAGCGGGAGTGCTTCTCTCACGAGTATATCTAATAACTCACTTACAGCAGTTTTGTTTCTTGTCCTGGCCACTTTGAGCTCTGCTGGCTTGGAGATATTGGTACTCAAAGGGAGAGTGCCTCCCGCAGGAGACAGAGAAGTTAAGACTGCTTCCTGGTCATGTTGGGTTCCTTATGCCACTGAATCAACAGGCAAAACAAGAGGGTTGATCCAGTGGCTGCAGCGATGGGTCCTGATGACCAAGGGGAAAATTTGGTTCCAAGGGGAATATGGTTGCTACAATAGACACAAGATTCCAGCGAGTTTCACCAGTGTAAAACTACAGCATCCTCTCTGCCGTCTCCAGAAAGATCTGGCTCTCATGGTCTGTGGGGTGGGAGCTTCTTCCTTGGGTGCTTCCTTGTATCCTAGGAGTTTGGCTGCTTTTTTTTTTTTGAGACAGGGTCTCCCTCTGTCCCCCAGGCAGGAGTGCAATGGCGTGATCATGGCTCACTGCAGCTTCAACCTTCCTGCCTCAAGTAATCCTCCCAGCTCAGCCTTCTGAGTAGCTGGGACCACAGATGCACACCGCCATGGCTGGCTAATTTTTTTATTTTTTATTGTAGAGACAGGGTCTCACTATGTCGCCCTGGCTGGTTTCAAACTCCTGGGCCCACGAGATCCTCCTGCCTTGGCCTGCAAAGGGCTGGTATTACAGGCATAAAACACCATGCCCAACTTGGCTGCTCCTTATATCTAGTCCTTCCTTAGTCCTTAGAGTTCTCTTTACTTCTTACCAGCCTATCTCTCATGGCTCCAATCACTTGTCATAGTTGCTACTTCCTTTTATTAAACTCAGTCTGTTCCAATCCCTGTGTGATTTCTCTCTTCTGATCAGACCTAGACTGATGCACTGTCCTGAGAGCCAGGAGGCAGCTGGGTCACTGATTAGAACCTAGTTGTGATGGACTGCATTGTGCCCCCTCCTCATCCACATGTTGAAGTCCTAATCCCAGTACCTCAGAATGTGACTGGATTTGGTGATAGGGCCTTTAAAGAGGTAATGCAATTAAAATGAGGGCTCTAGGGTGGGCACTAATCCAACCTGACTGGCATCCTTATAAGGAGAGGAAATTAGGACACATAAAGAGACACAAGTGCCATGTGTGCACAGAGGGACAACCATGTGCAGAGGCAGCCAGGAGACAGCCACCTGAAAACCAAGGAGAGAGGCCTCAGAAGAACCCAGCCCACCGACACTATGATCTCAGACTCCTGGCCTCCAGAACTGAGGTGACAAATTGCTGCTGTTTAAGCCCCCCAGGCTACGGTACTTTTTGCAGCAGCCAAGCAGGCTGATAGGCTAGCTGTGGAAGGAATGCAGGGTCCTTCCCCCATACTCTACTTGTCAGAAGTGAATTGCTAGGTTCTGCCCACAATAAAGGCAAAGGACATGGAAGACATGTCAAATAATTTGAGGACATGTTTTTAAATCATCACACAGGCCATAGTGGGAGTGCAGCCAGCAGGGTCAAATAGCATCTTGGCCTGGATAGTGGGAAGTCTATTGGTTCAGACTACGTGAGGAGGTAAAGCTGCCAGGATGTGAAGATGCAAATGGGAAGGACGTGGGGAAAGGGCAAAGACTGAATTCTGGCTTGGGGGCTGCCCAGGTGGATGGTCAGAGGATGCCATGACATCCTCTGAGATACAGAAGAGGACCACGTTTGATGTGGAAAAATCATGAGTTCATGTTGAGCTTGTGGTGCCTTTGAGACATCGAAATGAAAGTGTCCAATAATCCGTTGAGTTTATGGAGATGTACACATGTGAGTCTTCTTTCTATAGGTGGCAACTAAACCATCAAGCCTGTGGTTGATGTTGTGAAAATGTGGCCTGAGGGATCCTACTGAGTGAGAAGAGACATAAGTACCGTGCTTTGAGAGGCAGCAACATTTATAGCTTGGATGGAGGAGAGTGAGTCTGAAAAATAACAGAGATAGAGGAGGAAAATTCAAGACAATGTGATATGACGGAAGACCTATCAATGGAGACTATGTTTGGCTACAAGTAACAGGGATCCAGAATAATGGTAGCTTTTAAAACCATAGATATTTTTTCTCTCTTGCATAAAAGGCCAACAGAGCATTGTTTGGCATTGGTTTGGCAGCTCAACAATCCTCAGGGATCCAGCTCCTAGCTCTGGTAACCTGTCACCACAAGGCCAGAGATGGCCCTTCATGCTGCAGCCATCACATTCACATTTCAGCCAGCAGAAAGAAAGAAGGGTGAAGAGTAAGGGCCTGATGATTCTTTTTAAATAATTCCTTTAACTCCCAAACTTTTCTATTTAGATCTTGCCAACCAGACTAACTCTCATGGTCTCATGTGGCCTCAAAGCATGACTGAGAAATGAATCTCTCTATTCTAGGCAGCCATGTATCTAGTAAATAAATGGGGTTTTACTGCTGAGGAAGAGGGAAAGAAAGAATACTGGAGGCCAACCAGTCACCTTTGCTGGGAAGCCACGGGAAGGCAGTATTTAAAGCACAGGGAAATGGCCCAGAGAGGCCAAGAATACTTAGAGGTAATGATAGAAAGTGTCTTTTGAGCCGGGCATGGTGGCAGGTGCCCCTGTAATCCCAGCTACTTAGGAGGCTGAGGCAGGAGAATCGCTTGAACCCGGAGGTGGAGGTTGCAGTGAGCTGAGATCGCGCCACTGCACTCCAGCCTGGATGACAGAGCGAGATTCCATCCAACAACAACAACAACAAAAAAAGTGTCTTTTGGTCTTAGCACCATGGAAATCACTGGGGACTTAAGTAAGACTTGTTTCAGTGGAAGGATGGGGACAAAGGTCAGATCAGAATGAATGAGGAATGAATGGGAGACAAGGAAATCAAAGTGAAGATTCTTATGGGAATTAACCTCCTGTGGGAGACTTTCCAAGGAAGGTTGGTGAGCGATGTGGGAGGGGCAGCTGGAGGGAAGTGGGGCCAAAGAAGAGTTTTGCTTGGTTTTGTTTAAGATAGAGAGATCTGAGCATGGGGGAAGGATGTGCTGAAGAGGCAGAGCCCTGCTCAAGAGGAATACGGGGTAATTCTCAGTGTAAGGCAACCAAGGTACAGGGGCTCCTGCACAGGACTTGAGGCCTGGGAAGGGGGACGCTCCTCATCACTGGGGCTAGCACATGTCAGGTGCAGGTGTGGAGGGTCTGAGGGCATGGGAGTAGGAAATGGAGGGCATTCCCCCCAAGTGAGGGCTTCTGTTTTCTCTGTTAAACTTGCGAGTTACCAACCAGAGTGAGGGAGAGGCAGAGAGAGGAGCAAACCGCCTGTGGGGCTGGGCGTGCACTGAGGCAGTGACAAAGAATTCATGGCAAAACCAACCCACATCATAAGGGTGGCCAGGGAGAAAGCAGGGGTCAAAAGCTTTTATTTTCCCTCTGATTATTCAGCCACATTTTCAATGGAAAAAGTCACAAAATGTAGAAATTTAGCCAGGAGAGCTTTATCTCTTAGAAAGGGTTGCCACCTGCAGGCTGGACATCCCACAGGTGGGGAAACGTGGCCTTTAGCAGAAACCAAAAGCAGGCACTTCAGAGGAAAAAGCGGAGAGGCGGAGGTGTATGCCCAAAGACAGGAACTATACATACATATTCAGTAAGTTATATGAGAGCCTTATGAATGTTTATGAGGGGATCCTAACACATGCAACTGAATAATCCTGTGTGTTGCATACAACCCATGTTCACTTTGGGGTGGAAACATAACATTAAATGCCTAAAATTAGGCTCTGTAAGTCAAAAGGTAAAAGAACATTAGCCAGGTGCAGTGGTGTGTGCCTGTGGTCCCAGCTACTTGGGAGGCTGAGGTGGGAGGATGGCTTGAGCCCAGGAGGCAGAGGTAGCAGTAAGCCAGCATCATGCCACTGTACTCCAGCCTGGGCAACAGAGCCAGACCTGCCTTAAAAAAAAAGAACACAAAGGTACTCAGTGCGCAGCCTCTATAAACTGGCCAGAACCAGCCCACCATCAGTGGTGTCTTATCAGGAGAAAATTACTGAAGTCAGTCTCTTGTTCAATCAAACCTGTAGTTATGCTTTGTGGAATGGAGTCTGGAGTCTGAGGGCATCAGTTAGCATCTGGCAGTTGGTGAGTTAGAACATTTATTATTTTAGTGTAGGGGTATGTGACTTTTGCCTGGCATGGCCTTAGTCTTATTTCTAATTTAATAATTTATAAGCCACAAAGACTCCATTCCATCAGTCTTATGATCTCTGTTTTACCACCCTGGATTTGTCCAGCTCTCCACCATCTCTTGTCCTAGGCACAAGCAGTTTCTCCAAGGAGGTGTCTACACCCAAACAACCACTGGCCTGTTTCCTGTCACTACACATTTATTTGCATTTCTAGTGTACTGTAGTCCCTTTTTTTTTTTTTTTTTTTTGAGATGGAGTCTCGCTCTGTTGCCCAGGCTGGAGTGCAGTGGCGCAATCTCGGCCCACTGCAAGCTCCGCCTCCTGGGTTCATACCATTCTCCTGCCTCAGCCTCCCGAGTAGCTGGGACCACAGGTGCTTGCCACCACGCTCGACTAACTTTTTGTATATTTAGTAGAGACGGGGTTTCACCATGTTAGCCAGGATGGTCTCCATCTCTTGACCTCGTGATCTGCCCGCCTCGGCCTCCCAAAGTGCTGGGATTACAGGTGTAAGCCACCGCGCCCAGCCTGTAGTCCCTTCTTATCCATGGTTTTGCTTTCTGAAATTTCAGTTACTCAAGGTCATCCATGGCCCAAAAATATTAACTGGAGAATTGCAGCAATAAGCAATTCATAAGTTTTAAATTATGTGCTGCTCTGTGTCGTGTGATGAAATCCTGCACTGTCCTGCTCCATCCTACCTGGGACAGGAATCATTCCTCTGTTCAGCTTTTCCATGACATCTGCCCTCCTTGCCCCTTAGTCACCAACGAGCTGACTCCATGATTAGATCCACTGTCGTGGTACCGCAGTGCTTCTGTGCAAGGCACCATCATCTGACTTCATAATGGCCCCAGAGCAAAAGGGGAGTGGTGCCGGCAGTTCCGATATGCCAAAGAGAAGCCTTCCTTTATGGGAACGCTCCTGACTTAAGGAAATAAAACAAAAATCACATAATGAGGTTGCTAAGATCTACAGAAAGAACGAATCTTCTATCTATGAAATTGTGAAGAAGGAAAAAGAAATTTGTGCCAGTTTTGCTGTCACACCTCAATCTGCAAAAGTTATGGCTACAGTATGTGAGAAATGCTTAGTTAGGATGGAAAAGGCATTAGATTTGTGGGTGGAAGACGTGAACAGAAACATATTCTGATTGACAGCAATGGTGTAGCACCAGATTAACTTCATCTGGATTAAATTTGATCACTGGCATGTATGTATAGTAAAAGACGTGGCAGATGTAGGGTTTGGTACTATCTGCAGTTTCAGGCATCCTCTAGGGGTCTTGGAAAGTACCCCCCTGGGATACTCTAAATAATTCCATATGTACTCATTTTTAATCTATCTTTTTCACTCTGAATAATTATATTGATACATATCCATGTTGCATCAACAATTTGTCCCTTTTCATTGCTGGGTAGTATTCCCTAGTGTGGCTAAACACAGAGTGTTTACACATTCACCTGTTAATGAAAAATTGAGTTGTTTCCAGTTTGGGGATTTTGTAAAAAGGCTGCTGTGAACATTTCTGTATAAGTCATTGCATAAGCATATTTTTTTTTATTTCTCAGGTAATTACTATAAAACAAAAAAAAATCTGGATTATATAAGGAGATAATTTATTCTAAAGGATTGTTGTGGGGGTGTGAGGGTGACCATTGCAATGGGGAAACGTTGCAGTGTGGCCACTCGCAGGCTTCCCATATGATCTGCAAGTGTCTCAGAGGTTAGGCAAGGGGCTGATCTTGTATAGGGAGGCATAAACGTGGCTAGAAAGAACTGTCATAGGAAAGTGGGCTGAGCAAGAGTGTCACGATCGAGCAGGTCTTACCCTGAAGACAGCCTGTTCTCAGGAGGGACCCTCAGGAGGGCTGTGGGTTGGCACAAGCTGCGGGTGGGCCAAAGCTCAAGGGCCTGGAAAAGGAGAGAATCTGAACCAAGGTTTGGTTACAGGCTTTTGTTCTTATTGATCCGTGGGGACAAGCAGTCCAGCTAATCATTTATGAGGCCAAGAATGGGAATTTAGAGGGTCTGTGTCTGGCCTGGTCACAGATAAACAAGGGAGCATCTGGGAGTCTTATCCAGGTTATATGGAAAGTCACTGGTTCTTTCCAGTAGGGTGTTTTCTGGAACAAAAGAGTGGAGGGATTCCTTAACCTTCACTATTTCTAGAAGCAAAGGGCTAAGGTAAAATTCAATACTGTCAATAGTCAGGATTGAAATGGCTAGATCATATGGTAGGTGTATGTTTAATTCTCTTCATACACTGCCAAATGGTTTTCGATCATGGTGGTACTATTTTATAATCCCATCAGCAGTGTACAAGAATCCCAGGTCCTCCACATTCTTGCCAATACTTGGTATAATCAGTCTTCTTTGTCCATTCTAGTAGGTGTGAGATGGTGTCACATTGTGCTTGTAATTTGCATATCCTTAATGATTAATGATGTTGAGCATCTTTTCATGTCCTAATTTTTTCTTTTCTTTTTTTTTTTTTGAGACAGAGTCTTGCTCTGTTGCCCAGGCTGGAGTGCAGTGGCACGATCTCGGCTCACTGCAAGCTCCACCTCCTGGGTTCCTGCCATCCTCCTGCCTCAGCCTCCCGAGTAGCTAGGACTACAGGTGCCCACCACCACGCTCGGCTAATTTTTTGTATTTTTAGTAGAGATAGGGTTTCACCGTGTTAGCCAGGATGGTCTCGATCTCCTGACCTTGTGATCCGCCTGCCTCGGCCTCCCAAAATGCTGGGATTGCAGGCGTGAGCTACTGCGCCCGGCCTTCATGTCCCAGTTTTCTATTTGTATATCTTATTTGGTGAAGTGTCTGTTCAACTATTTTGTCCATTTAAAAAATTGAATTATTTGATTTTATCTATTGACTTTTAAGCATTCTTTCTATATTCTGGATACAAGTCTTTTTATCAAATATAGCCTTTGCAGACAGTTTCTTCCAGGCTGTAACTTAGCTTTTCAGAATGTCTTTGGGAGCTATGGCTTAGTGAAACGCTTGTGCCAGGTTCTCCTCAGCGCACCCCCCTGATCACAGCCACCCCCATAGGTTCCATTTCTGTATCTGTGGTAACCTTCTGCAAGCTAGGCTGAAGTCCCAAGCTCCGGACCCATGTCTCCAACTGCCCACCGTTCAATGCCCTTTGGATGTCCCATGCAAATCGGAGTTCACCATCCTCTCCCCAGACCCGCTGCTCCTCCAGAAGCCCTGTCTCCATGAACGGCCCTGCACCTACCGAGCTAGAGACCCAGGAGTTGGCCTGGTACCTCCCTCCTTCTCACTTCCACCTCCTGTCATCCAGAGCTGTCAGTTCTTCCTCCTGAACATCTATGGACACTCATCTTCTCCGCCACGTACCGCACCACCATTGTTCTCACCCGCACCACCCACTCAGACACCTTTCCTTAGACGGGTGGCCAGACAGAAACTTCTCAAATAGAAGTCTGGCCACGGCACGCCAGTGAGGACCTTCCAGCGGTCTCCTGTGCACGTAAACAAGGTCCAGACTCCTTCGTGGGACAAGTAAAGCTCTTGATGATCTGGTCCTTGGGTAATGTGGGGGCTTCTTGCCCAGAGACCCTCACACTCTTCAAAGCCGGTAGCTGAAGAGCTGAGCAGTAGCTGTCTGTGGAGTTCAGCCGCCGCTCCCTGCAAACCTGCCCTCTGCAGGGGATGGAGCCCCGTTTCCCCACTTCCCCACCTGCGCCCAGCAGTGCAGGTGAAGGCCTGGCTGCTGAGAGTGGCTGGGAAACGCTGCGCTTTGGGGTCAGGAATGCCAGCTCCACTACTCACCGCCTGTGCCACCCTAGAAAAACAGCTCTGGCCCCAGGTTCTCCATAAGTAAAACAGGGGCAGTCATCCCTCCCCTCCTCAACGACATATGTCAGAATCAGAAGCCACAAATCATTCTCTGCCACCCCGCACGCTGCCTTGGTCTCCTCCACCACTTTCCCCAGCAATGGGAACGGCGCCAGGCCCAGAACAGGGCCGAGACCGGATGAGGCCAGCGAAGCGCCCAGGGACAAACTTTCAGGCAGCGCCCACTCTCGGGCTCGGGCAATTGCAGGGTCCCTCCGAGAGCGAGCGTCTCCAGAGAACGCGGCCGGCGCCTGGCTGAGCCCTGAGCCTGAAGAGTCGCCGGAGCCGCCCGCCCCGCGATGGGCCCGCCCCTCTGGGATTGGTGGCCTGCTAGGGGCGGTTGCCTGTGACGTCACCGGACGCGCCCGCTTCTCGCTGGAGTGCTCACCGAGCGGCCGTGGGTTCGCCGCTGCTGCATTTCCCCGGCTGGCTCCGGTCACTGGTGCCAGTGCTCAGGCGCCCGCTGCCCTTGACCTCCCGCCCCGCCAGCCCTAACTCAGCGCAGGAGGACCGGCTGCCGCCGCCGCCGCCGCTGCAGGTAGACCAAGCCTGGCTGGGTTAGGCCAGAAGGGTGTCCCTGGCGCAGGTCTCCCGCGGAGGGCAGAACTAGAACAAGGTCCCCGGCCGTTTCCGACCACACGGATGGGGCAGACCCATCTAAGCCCTCACTAATTGCAGGGGACGAAGCTGGGCATATGGGGAAACTGGGGGTTTCCAGGCGAGTGGACGGTGGGATGGGATCCGACGTGCACACCCACGTTTCAGGCTACTGTTTCCACCTCATGTCGCCGCCCCTTTGATTATGGACTCTTGCAGAGCTGGATTGAGCTCGGGCTGTGTGACAGTGGTTGTTGCAGAAGCCCCAGGGCCACTTTCTGACTAGTACCTTGGGCACCTGACGTCATCCCTTTGAGTCTCAGTGTCTTCTGTAAGGTGAGGGCGCTCTACCTGAGGGGATTGCTGTAAGGTTGGAATGAACCTGCATGTGTGTCATGTGGGAAGGGAACAGTCAGTGGGGCCTGGGGTTCTCTTGGAGAGCTGGTAACCAGCCTCCTCCCTGAGGCAACAGCCAGAGGGCGCCTTTAGTTTCCCCACGCATGGCTGTTAGCAGTTACGGCCTCTGGAGGATCTCCTGTGGGAGGTCCCTACTTCTCACTATAATCTTTAGGGCCTTTAGAGGATTTCCTATGGAAGGTTCCCCACTTCTTACCACAACATTCTGGGTTAAAATGTCCTTGGTAGGAAGATGGGGCTGAAGCTAGATTTTCTTGCTTGCATTACAAGCTTCTGAACCAAGGACTTCAATGTTACCTGGACTTGGATTCACATCCCAGCTCCTTCCCCTCCTAGCTCTAGGACTGTGTAACCTTGGGCAAATCCCTTAACTGCTTTAAGCCTTAACTGTTTCATCTGTAAAATGGGACTAACAGTACCTACCTTCCACAAGTGTCAACAATTAAATCAGGCCGGGCGCGGTGGCTCACGCTTGTAATACCAACACTTTGGGAGGCGGAGGCGGGCGGATAACAAGGTCAGGAGATTGAGACCATCCTGGCTAACACAGTGAAACACCGTCTCTACTAAAATACAAAAATTAGCCGGGCATGGCGGCGTGCGCCTGTGGTCCCAGCTGCTGGGGAGGCTGAGGCAGGAGAATGGCGTGAACCCGAGAGGCAGAGCTTGCAGTGAGCCAAATCGCGCCACTGCACTCCAGCCTGGGTAACAGAGCAAGACTCCATCTCAAAAAAAAAAAAAAAAAAAAAAAAAAGAATTAAATCAGACATTGTCGGTAGAGCACTTAATAGTTGGCATTCAGTGGCAGCAGTTACTGTTATGTTAGCATGTGGAGTGTCTGAGTGTGTGCACTTTGGCTCGAACAGCCTTTTGACAGTGGCACAGTTGGTGCTTGTGTAAGATAGCAGGGCAGAGAAGTCAAAACCCTCGGTTTTCTAGTCAAACTGGCGGGCCACAACAGTGGTGACCTAAGTCTAATGAGTCTTTCACTGAACAAGGCAGATTGAATCTCCAGGTGAGGACCAAGAGTCTGGGGATCAGCTGCCTCCACATTTTTAAGCATAGAAGGCTGTACAATACAAACAGCCTTTGCCGTAAGAGCAAGGAACCATTCAGGGAAGGCACCATGTGGTAAGGAATAGAGGCCAGACTTGGATTAAGAACAAAACAAAAGAATAGTGTTTGTCTTTAAGTGGAGGCTTGGACTCAAAACAGGACCTGAGCTCTGTAGATAATTTCTTTTTTTTTTTTTTTTTTTCTGTTGCCTGGGCTGGAGTGCCGTGGCATGTTCTTGGCTCACTGCAACCTCCACCTCCTGTGTTCAAGTGATTCTCGTGTCTCAGCTTCCCTAGTAGCTGGGATTACAGGCACCCGCCACTAGTCCTGGCTAATTTTTTTTGCATTTTTATGTGAGACAGGGTTTCACCATGTTGGCCAGGCTGGTCTTGAACTCCTGACCTCAAGTGATCCACCCACCTCGACCCCCCAAAGTGCTAGGGATTTCAGGTGTGAGCCACTGCGCCTGGCCCTTGTGGATACTTTCTAGGTGATTTGAGGAGGAAAGGCACAGCCATGTCTTCTGAAGTTAACAAGCACTAAGCTTTCCCAAGTAGTGAAATGTCAAGCCCCTGCTTCTGTCACTTATTTGTTCATTCAGCAGAAAATCACTGAGAGCCTTCTGTGCACCAGGCACAGTGCTGGGCAGTGAAAGAGACAGACATGTGCCCTGGATCCAGGGAGGAGATGACCAAGTGATGGCTGTCAGGCCCAGACCTTGCTGTTTGTCTGCAGCCTCTTCCCTCAGGCAACTTGTTCTCTATCAGGAGAAATGAAATTATTATTATCTGGAGAGGCAGGTGGGGGCGCTGCTCCTAGAAGACAGGGACAGCCTGGTAGAGGTTCTAGCTTGATCATGTGAGCAGTGGAAACCATTTTAAATAGGAGGTTAACAGGAACAAAATAGCATTTAAAAAATTGCTTATGGCCGCTGTGAAGCCAGTTTCACCAGCGTCACTTGCCCATGCTGGGCTGCCACCCAGCTAATTCCTGGTCCTGCTCATTTAGCCCAGCTCAGCTCACATCACTTCCTCAAGAAACTAGACAAGGGTAGGGCCCCTAACCATCTTCACAGCACTAGTCCTGATAGCTGAATCTTACGTCACTTGTTAACATCTGTGACCTGTGCAGGGAGAATGGCAGGGCTGAGTTTGACCTACATTGTTTCCCCAATACCTACAGCAGAGCCAAGCACAGTGGGAACTTTCAGAAAGCACTGGTTGAAGGAACCCTGGAATCCCTGGGACTTACTGCGTAGCATGTAGTAGTTGCTCCTCTAGAAAAGTTTCACCTTATGAAGTATAGCAGGGTAAAATACAAGCCTGGACCACTTCCCATGTGGTACGCAGGGAACGGTTGATGGGGCAAAGGGCCTTGGGCTGTAGCCCTAGGAATTTCAGGGATCCTGATGATGGCTCTGGGATCCTCTGTCTCCTGGATCCTGCGTTTTTCTCTGCAGGCTCTGATGCTGGTGTCTTGTAGAAGAAGGTTGCTCACAGCTCTGCTGCAGGCTCAGAAGTGGCCCTTTCAACCCTCCAGAGACATGAGACTAGTGCAGTTCCAGGCACCTCACCTGCTGGGGCCTCACTTGGGCCTGGAGACAGGGAATGGTGGAGGGGTTATCAACCTCAATGCCTTTGACCCCACACTCCCGAAGATGATGACACAGTTCCTAGAGCAGGGAGAGGCCACCCTCTCAGTGGCAAGAAGGTAAGTAAGTGGGCAGCATCGCCCTGACGCAGCTGCCCTGGTCCCCCCGCACCCTCCCCGCTCTGGGAAACAGCACCAGCAGGTAGCTCTTTTGCAAGGGAGCAGAGTAACCCCACCTTTCCTCTTCTCCCATTCTCTTAAAAGATCCTTAGAAATCTTATATAATAACATCTTCAGTTTTCAGAGGAGAAAACTGAGACCTAGGGGAGGTGATTAACAATTTCAAGGCCATACATTTGGTGCTGGAACCAGGACTCTATACTTCATCACACTGCCTCCTCTGGGAATGAAATTCTGGACTGACTGACGGGTCTGGGCCCGGGGGTCCTAAAAGGCATCTTATGCAGGTGGGGGAGTGATATAGACTCCCAGCTCCTGCAGGGTGAGAGGACTGCAAGGAGGTTTTCTATAAGACTGTTGCTTCCTGGGTTTGGACTAGATTAGGTGAGAGTGTCCCTGAAGCCTGGACCCCTATAGAATCTGGTCTAAGGAGCTGATGAACAATAAATTAAAAATACTTTAAGATGTCATTTTCATCTATTAAAATGGGAAAAAAATACAAATGTTTCACAGCTCACAGTATTAACAGTATGTTCCCATATTGCCATATTCTGCAAAGATTGGAAACCTCCATGCCCCTCATTAGGGACTTGGGTATATCTCTATAGAGCAGTAATATGCAGCCACAAGAAATAAAGAGGACACTCTCTATGTATTGTTACATATTGCTAAGGAGAGATCTCCGAAATCAATTGTCTTTTTAAAAGGTGTAACTAGTGTGCTATCATTTGCATACAAAAGGGTGGGAGAAGAATATCCATAGAGTAGCTGCGAAGAGCCAGGGGAACGGGGTAACCAGAAGGGGAAAGGGAGACCTTTCCATGTGTTCCAGTTTGTATCTTTTACATGGACATGCGTTACCTAAGGGGGAGAGGAAATCAACACTGGATATATAAAAGCCCTGCTCTGATAGCAAAGGACAATAGCTGGGCCTGATTTTCACACTGACTCTGATGGTTGATAGAGCTAGGAAATAGATTTCAAAAAGCAAAACCTGTAGCTGCTGCAGCATCTGCCCAGCCTGCCCGGGATTGCCGACCTGTTCCCAGCCAGACCCTCTCACCTGCGCTGGTCTCTACAGAGCCTTGGCTGCCCAGTTGCCAGTCCTACCACGGTCGGAGGTAACCTTCCTGGCTCCAGTCACACGGCCAGATAAGGTGGTGTGTGTGGGCATGAATTATGTGGACCACTGCAAAGAACAGAACGTGCCCGTGCCCAAGGAGCCCATCATCTTCAGCAAGTTTGCCAGCTCCATCGTGGGGCCCTATGATGAAGTGGTCCTCCCACCACAGAGCCAGGTCAGTGTCTCCCCACTGCCCTCCCTAGTCACTGGGACCATCACGAGGGCATTCTGAGCTCAGTATTCAGCCTACTGGAGCCACCTCTCGCTCAATAGTGCATTCAACAGAAACTCTACAGGATTATACACACAGTAGTAACACTGGCCTTGGAAAAAAAAGTTAATGTACATGTTTTCCTGATGACAAAAGCAATACACCTTCACTGTAGATAAAATAGAGATAAACATTTAAAAATTACGTCACCCATAATCCCACTGCCCAGGGCTTGCAATATTAACGTTTTGCTGTCTACCTTCCCAGTGTTTCTCCACTCCTGTATATGTTTATACTGTACATATACTTACCTTTTACTTAAGACTCCATCAGGAGCATTTTTTCATGCCATTAAATATTCTCCATGACATATTTAGGTTACCATGGAGTTTTGTGTTGTACAGGGTAGTTTATATTCCTGAGTTCCTTACTGCTGGATAGTTGCTTCCAGTTTCTGGTTTCTATAAATAAATGTCACAATGAACATCCTTATGTAGAAAAGACTTTGCATGTCCATTAATATATTATTATTTCCTTTTTTTTTTTTTTTTTTTTTTTTTTAAGACAGAGTCTTTCTCTGTTGCCAGGCTGGAGTGCAGTGGTACAATCTTGGTTCACTGCAACCTCCGCCTCCTGGGTTCAAGTGATTCTCGTGCCTCAGCCTCCCGAGTAGCTGGGACTACAGGTGCATGCCACCATGCCCAGCTAATTTTTGTATTTTTAGTGGAGATGGGGTTTTACCATGTTGGCCAGGATAGTCTCGATCTCTTGGCCTTGTGATCTGCCTGCCTCAGCCTCCCAAAGTGCTGGGATTACAGGTGTGAGTCACCACACCCGGCCTTATTATTTCCTTTGAATAAACTCTTAGGATTTGAATATTATCAGACTATAGGCAGTATTTCAAAACTCTTGAGAAAATCTGCCAATTGTCCTTTAAGCGAAT
This sequence comes from Hylobates moloch, assembly GCF_009828535.3. NCBI lineage: Eukaryota > Metazoa > Chordata > Mammalia > Primates > Hylobatidae > Hylobates > Hylobates moloch. The sequence continues at coordinate 46,424,400 of NW_026652290.1, read as the reverse complement.
TGTAAAAGCAACTTACACATCCATTGTTAACGTATATACCCTTACTAACACTGGTTACTTCTCCTCTCAAATTTTTATTTTAGAAATGTCTTGGGAATCATAGAAAAGCTGAAAACATAATACAGTGAATGCTCATATACTTTTCACCTGGTTTCACTGTAGACATTTTGCTGTATTTGCTTTCTCTCCCTTGCCCTCTCCCTGCCCTTCACATGGCAAACACACTTTTTTTTTTTTTTTTTTGGCAAGGGGTGGGGTGAAGGAGACATTTTAAAACACATTGCAAATATTGTCATAAAAACTTAAATAGACATCTTATAAGGACAACGGCTTGCATGACCATACCATTATCACAACCAAGAAAATTAACTTGAATGATATTTAATATGAAATCCAATTGCCCCAAAGATGACTTTTAATATGGTTATTTTGTTGCTCTGTGATCAACCAAGGCCACACACTGTATTCAGTTATATCTCTTTAGTAGTTTTAACCTAAAACAGAGTTCCATAGACTTTTTCTTAAAGGGCTGTATTAGTCTGTTTTCATGCTGCTGATAAAGACATATCTGAGACTGGGCAATTTACAAAAGAAAGAGGTTTAATTGGACTTACAGTTCCACGTGGCTAGGGAAGCCTCACAATCATGGCAGAAGGCAAGGAGGAGCAAGTCACATCTTACATGGGTAGCGGCAGGCAGAAAAGAGCTTGTGCAGAGAAACTCCCGTTTTTAAAACTATCAGATCTCATGAGACCCATTCACTATCATGAGAACAGCACGGGAAAGACCTGCCCCCATGATTCAGTCATCTCCCACCAGGTCCCTTCCACAACACGTTCGAATTAGAGGAGCTACAAGTTTGAGATTTGGGTAGGGAAACAGCTAAACCATATTGAGGGCCAATTAGTAAATATTATGCTTTGAGTGTCATATGGTCTGTTTTGCAACAATTCAACTCTGCTGTTATAGTGTGAAAACCACCAGGGATGAAATGAATGATGGGTTTCCAATCAAACTTGATTATAGCAGATGGTGAGCTGGCCATAGTTTGCCAACTCCTGATCTCAAACAATCCCCCCTGCCCTTTCCTTGAAGAATCCAGTTGTCTCATAGCATATTTCACATCCTGGGTTTGTCTGGTTGTTTCTTCATGATTAGTGTCAGGGTAAGCATTTTTATCAAGAGATCTACAAAGATGTTATACATTTCCCATTGCATCTGACTGGGAGGCTCATGTCAGTGGTCCCAAAATTTGACCACTTGGTTTAGCTGACGTTCACTAGGTCCCTCCATTGTGAAGATGCATTTCCACTTTTGTAATTAATAAGCAATCTGTGGGTGGTAGTTTGAGATCACGTAACTATCTTATTGCCCCATAGATTCTCATCCAGGGATCTTGCAGTCATCCTTACTGAATCCATTATTGCATTGGGGGATGAAGAACAATGACTTTTCTATTCTTTTCTTTTTTGTGTGTGTGATGGAGTCTTACTCTATCACCCAGGCTGGAATGTAGTGGCACCATCTTAGCTCACTGCAACCACTGCCTCCCAGGTTCAAGCAATTCTCCTGCCTCAGCCTCCCTAGTAGCTGGGATTACAGTAGCACCACCACACCCGGCTAATTTTTTGTATTTCTAGTAGAGATGGGGTTTCACCATGTTGGCCAGGCTGGTCTTGAACTCCTCACCTCAGGTGATCCACCTGCCTCAGCCTCCCAAAGTGCTGGGATTACGGGCATGAGCCACCGTGCCCGGCCAAGAACAATGATTTTTCTAAATCATGCCGTTTTTATTAGCTGGCATTCTTCTATGAAAAAAGCCTGGCCGGGCACGTTGGCTCATGCCTGAAATCCCAGCACTTTGGGAGGCTGAGGCAGGTGGATCATGAAGTCAGATCGAGACCATCCTGGCTAACACGGTGAAACCCCGTCTCTACTAAAAATACAAAAAATTAGCCAGGCGTGGTGGCAGGTGCCTGTAGTCCCAGCTACTCGGGAGGCTGAGGCAAGAGAATGGCGTGAACCCGGGAGGCGGAGCTTGCAGTGAGCCGAGATCGCACCACTGCACTCCAGCCTGGGCAACAGAGCGAGACTCCGTCTCAAAAGAAAAAAAGCTGCCTCCCTCTTTATTCCTGTGTCTTCAATATCACTGTGAATTCCTTTTTGTTTTTATTCAATTGGTTGTAATCCATCATTTACATTCTTCAGGTGACCTCAGTTTGGCCAATGAGGGACCTTCGACTTTGCTCCATCCCCAGGCTTTTAGCATATATTTGCTTTCTGGCCAAGACGTTCCAGGCTCATCGTGTACTTTCTGTCTTGGACCAAGGAACCTGGTGCTCCTTAGTGGGGAGTGGTATTAGAGACCAACATCTGGATGTCAGGTGTACTTATACCAACGCTGGTTATTATTAGAAAGAGCCACCAATTTTAAAGGCCAAATTATATCTATTTTATAGTGTATTTTATGGATTATGGGAGAGGCTGAGCATTTTTTCATGTTTTGTGGCCATGTCCGTTACCTTTTTGTGAATTGCTTACTCAAGTCCTTTGTGGGATGTCAGTCTTTCTCTTACTAAAGTGAGTTAATAGATTAAAACACTTAGAATAGTGCCTGACACACAGTAAGGTTACATATTGCTAGGGGATATTACTTTGTATTTATCCTTTGTTAAAAGTATCCAGAGTGACTTTTAAACTCAGTGCCCTGCACACGTGTTGCTCTTCTGCAGTCACAGTGGTGTGGGGACCTGTGCCTGCATCCCATGATGCTGTCTGCCACTGCCCAAAATGTATGGGTCTACAAGTCACACCTCCCTTGTCATTCACTTGGCTCTGGTTCGTGGTGATGGCAAACATGGGATGGCAGACAAGCCATACTGACAGAGATCCACGGCGTACAGCCTCTGAGCATAGATAATAGGCCCCGAAGCCACTGCGGCTCACTGTTCCTCTCCCACCCTACAGGAGGTAGATTGGGAAGTGGAGCTGGCCGTGGTCATTGGAAAGAAAGGCAAGCACATCAAGGTGAGGTGGAAAGGGCGGGCTCCCAGGCTAGAGCGCAGCAGAGGCCCCAGCTCCTGCCTCTCCTAGTTCTGACCTCGCTCACCAACACACGGTGCCAGGTGTCCCTAACCCTGGGGAGCAGTCAGCCTCCTTGCTCCCTGACACTGCCTTGCCTTTCACCCACCTTTGGCTGGCTCTGGCTACTAACATAGGATAACAGCTTAGAAATCCCTTGCCATGGGTGTTGGTGTCACCCGTGATCTAACCTCCTGTATGGCCAAATCCCCTACCCCCATAGGCCACAGATGCCATGGCCCACGTGGCCGGCTTCACTGTGGCTCATGACGTGAGTGCTCGTGACTGGCTAACGAGACGCAATGGGAAACAGTGGCTGCTGGGAAAAACCTTCGACACCTTCTGCCCTCTGGGCCCTGCCTTGGTGACCAAGGACAGTGTAGCAGGTATGTCCCTGGTCCCTGACCCCTTGTACTTACCATTGCACAGATGAACAGCCCTCCAGGGAGGAGCATGGGTTCAGGTACATGTGGCACCTGCCCTCCCTGGCTGCCCTTTCACTGCTGACTCCATGCAGGGCAAGTCTCTTATCCTCAGCCACCAGTTCTCCCATGGGCTTCCTTCCCAAGCCCTCTAGAGGGAACACAACTGCAGAGGATGTGAAACTGCATGCATGAAGTAAATTACAAAGAGCACTGAGCTGATGGGTGGATCAGGCTTCCTGTGGCTGCCACCATTTGAAACAGTCTAAGTTGAGCGTCATGGAGCATAGCTATCCCAAGGCCCAGGCATTTTCCACACTATAAGAGATGAAAGCCAGTGTGACTCACCCAGCCACTGTGGAAACACAACAGCATTGACCACACACAGTGAAGAGACAGCGCCAGGACGGAGGCAGTGTGCCAGAGGGCAGAGTGCAGCCTCTTAACACACAGCCACCCACAACTGTGGTGGAGGTGGGGGGTGTCCACGTGGGCCAGCCATGCCAAGATACCAAAGACCCCAGTGCCTCACAGCACCCCATGCAGAGTCCTCGGCAAAGTTAAATTGTGTTTCAGCTGCTCTGCTTAAGGGGGGGTAGAACAATAAGACCACCACTAACAGTTAAAAGTGCTGGTTAGCTAGGATGTTCTTACAGTAATCCATCCCCTGCCAGCATCCGGTACACAAGGCTTCTCTGTCCTGGCTGGAACCATTGCCTCACTGCTTTATAGATGCTGAGTCTTTTTTTGGCATGGTCTTACTGTGTCACCTAGGCTGGAGTGCAGTGGCCCAATCCCAGCTCACTGAAGCCTCAACCTCCTGGGTTCAAGCAGTCCTCCCGCCTCAGCTTCCTGAGTAGCTGGGACTATAAGCACGAACCACCACACCTGACTAATGTTTTTTTTATTTTTCATAGAGACAAGCACTCACTATGTTACCCAGGCTGGTTTTGAACTCCTAAGCTTAATCAGTTCTCACCTGCTTTGCCCTCCCAAAGTGCTATGGTTACAGGGGTGAGCCACCACACTTGGTGCTGCCCAGGAGTCATTTTTGTATCTACAGGTGTCATCCTATGCTGTACACAGATGCCCTTTTTTTTTTCCAAGGCAAAAACCCTAGCCATTTTTCTCTTCCCCTTCAGAGTCTGGAACATCCTCTCAACTCATCCAAGTGACTACTGCTTGGTACTCTTTGTGGGGATGCGGGGAGGCCTGAGAAGGCCAATGTCCATACAGAAAGTTCTAACACAGAGCACTGAGTCAATGTCGGCACAAAGCCCTTTCACCTGCCAAGTCACGAAGCCCCCACTACAGTTGTGTTTGTAAAATATTGTGGAGTTTGAGGGGGAAAAGGGATAACTCCAAGGTACCATCTTTGCATTTCAGATCCACACAACTTAAAGATCTGCTGCCGAGTGAACGGGGAAGTGGTCCAGAGCAGCAACACCAACCAGATGGTATTCAAGACAGAGGACCTGATAGCCTGGGTCTCCCAGTGAGTGACAGGGGCTGTCCTGCCAGTCCCACTCCACCTGCCACATATGTGGAGGCCGACCTGAGCCCTCCACCTTTGGCTGTGGCCACCTCAGCCAGCCCCTGGTCTCACTGGGTCCTTTTGCTTTGCTCCAGGTTTGTCACCTTTTACCCAGGGGATGTCATCCTGACTGGGACCCCCCCAGGTGTTGGTGTATTCAGGAAACCTCCTGTCTTTCTCAAGGTAGGTTAGCAAAAAGCAAAGAGAGCAAGGGCCCCAAAGGCCTGGCAGGCTTGGCGCAGACTTGAGAAGTACAGGCTTGTGTACGTGTGTCTGATGGAAGGACTGACACACTCATGGCCTGCTCTGTTGCAGAAGGGGGATGAAGTCCAGTGTGAGATTGAAGAACTAGGTGTCATCATCAACAAGGTGGTGTGATGGCTCCTGCACAGGCCCTGCACGTAGGATGGGGGCATCTGCTCCCACTCAGCCTAGCCCAGGGAAAGGCCCAGTGACAGGTGTGGGCAGGCGCCAGCCCTGCAAGCCGCCTCTTCTCAGTAGAAGGGAGAAGGACAGAGCTATCTTCAATAAATTCATCGGGTCAAAGCAGCAGCTTGGCTTCTGCTGTTTGTCTTCTTTTGGGCTTTGTTTCATGGGACAAGTTGGGGCATTTTGTGGGACTCGGGAAGAAGAGAGTAAATACACACACATATGCCAAAAAGATGCTGCTGGGCTTGGGAAAAGACAACTCGTCTGGTCCCCTTGTTTATCACATCAAAGGAGGGAGAAAGCAAGAGATGGCAAGGGACACTCAAGCCTCAATGATTATATTTATAGACCAACTAAGGGTTTGCAGCCTCCTTTCTGTCTTCTGGCTCTAGGACACAGCTGTGTTCTGGGGCTGAGAAGTCTCGGCACAGGCTCCTCCTCACAGTTCTAGCTACAAATGAACTGCCGGATGAACTGTCCTAGTTTTTCCTGATTGTCCCAGCTGGCGAAAGTAGGGGACAGGTGGAGCCTGGGGCCTGCAGGGCTCGGCGTCTGCTGCAGAACCTGGGCCATGGAAGATGGGCTGTGAGTGTGCTCACCACAGGGACTGTGTCCACATGGCCCAGGGGCCAGGCCTGTCCCCCAGAAACCTGCCTTGAGACCTCTGGCCCCTTAGACCTCAGTGTTTCAGTGCAAATGCTGCCTCAAAGCAGCCCCAATACCCCATCTAGAAGGATGAGCCAGTGATCTGGGAGACCAAGAGGCAGGAAACCATCCCACCTTCTCCAACCCGTCACCACATCTGTTGCTGGAAGACACCAAGTAAATCCCAGGGTTTTAATGAGGCACCAGCAGGCCAGCCCTGTGGGGTGATGGGGACATAGCTGGGTTTCCCTGAGCCACTCTATTGGGGTGGGAGCAGGGGGACAGAAGATGGTGACACTGGCTCCTCTCACCCCTAGGTCTCTGAAGGTCCAGATAGCACTGATGGCAAGCTTTGGGTCCGCACACTCTGGAGAGAAGAGAGAAGTGAAGGCTCTAGGTAGGGAGGACAGGGAGCCACTGGGCACAGGCTTCTCTCCTCTTGTTTAAAGAAGCCCAGGGAGGGATAGAGCTCAGACTGGACAGAAGACCCTCTGTACTCTGCAGCCCGCCTTCTTAGAGTTGGGTTGTCACTGTCCAGCAGGGGGCAGCAGCCACCAGCAAACACCCCTGCCTCCAGGAGCCTGGGCTGACTGATTGGGACTCACCGAAGCTCCCTTCTTCCTGGGCGGTGGCCTGCAGGAACTGGAACAGCTGCTCTGTGTAGCCCGACTCTGCAGAAGAGAGAAGACCTAGACCTGGCGCCCAGCACAGACAGAGCCTGCCTCAAGGACTGCAAGGGAACAAGGGCCTCACCAGTATCAGGCAGCTGGCCCTGGCGGAGGAAGGCGGCAGCGTGTGCAAAGGCCTTGAGCAGCGGGCTGAGCAGGCGGCAGAGAAAAAGAAAGAAATCTGGGCAGTGTGACTGCTGGCTGAGCTGGAGGGGAAAGGCCGGGGTGAGTGCAGCTCCCCACCGCCTCCCTACCACCTCCCTCCAGGGGCAGCTTTTTGAAACACACCCTGAAGTACCGGCCCTCGGCCTCTTCGAAGTCATCACTGTCACTATCAGTAAAGTCCCCACTCAGTTTCCACAGCAGCTTTCTGCTCAATCGCTGTCGCCCTGTGTCACAAGCTGGCCAGGAGCCTGGGGTCTAGGGGCCGTGGAGACACTGTTCTCTGACAAGCTGGCCAGGGATCAACCCTACACCCCCAGACCAGGTACATGCAGGTGAAACCAGTAAAAGCACACCTAGAGACCCAAGAGGATGGCCAGAGCCATGCCCCAGCACCTGCTGGGCCAAGTTGCAGAGTGAGAGGAAGTGAATTCCCACCCTCAAGGGCAGTAGCCCTGTGGCCAAGAAATGTGGGGAGCAGGAAGTATGCAGAGAACCTCAGAGGCACACATGTCCAGTGCTATTCAGAGAGAACACACACAGAACCAGGGCATAGGTGGCCATATCCCAAGGTACAGGGAGCAGAGGTGTGAGCTAGGCTTCCCCACTGCAAGGCCAGGGGCTGCCCAACCCCACAGCACACACAGGGCAGAGGAGGAGCCTAGGGCAGCTGGCACTCAGGGTGGGAAGCTGTCTCCAGGCAGGGATCTTGTCTCCAACTGCCCTGCCTACCTCCTCAGCAACCAGGAGCCCGCACTGGATGAGCCGGTCCAGCACCTCCTGACAGTAGCAGTAGGAAGACTGGCAGGGCTGGGGAGAAAAAGGCACCCATATGGCCTCAGGAGAGCCAGGCACATGGGCAGGGGCCTAGCCAAAGGCAGGACAAGGTCAGACCTACCACCCAAGAGGTTTCAGAGGTAGGGCTTGGGCAGGGATGGGCCATTCCTACCACCAAGAAGGGAAGGCCTAGGACCAAGTGGGCGGTAGGGGAGGCCTGACCTTTAGCAGCAGCAGGTCTTGCGGCAGCAGGTGCATCAGCAGCAGGATCTGGCGGTACAGCTCATTCTGGCTCAGCAGCAATATACCCTGCAGCTCCCAGGGCCCCTGGGGTGGCATTCTGCCTGCCAGCAGCGCCCGCACTGCACAAGCTGGGGGAGGAGGGTCCATTATGAGGAAGGAGCTGCACCCTTCACCCCTGCACACACGTCCCACCTACCCCGTGCACCTCAAGACTCACCGCCCACAGCCTCGCTCAGGAAGACGGGCAGCAGCTCAGCACTCAGCTGTGCCAGGTGCGTGAGGCCTGGGCCAGCCCGCGGCATCACCAGCAAGTCGCCCTGGCGGATGCGCAGCAGGACCACATGCGCCCGCAGCAGGCTCAGTGAGTGCTGCAGCAGGCTCCGCAGCTGCCCAGAGAAGCCTACATCAAAGCCACGCAACAGTATCTCCTCTGTCAGCCAGGAGAACTCCCCCAGGAGCTGCGACAGGAACACGCCCTGGGTAGGCAGAGCAGGGCTGAGCAGCAGGGCCACACATCCCCACTCCCCCACCGCCCAGGTCCCCACCACATTGCACCCCCTACCTTCTGGTGCTTGAAGAGCAGCAGCGTCGCCATGATGGCCGTGCTCATCACCGCAGAGCTCCCCACACTGGCTGGAGTGGGGCAGGGCAGGGGGTGGAGATGCTGGTTGGGTTGAGGCCCAGCAGCCTGGTCCCTCCATTATCTGGCAAGTCTTCCTAGCCACACATCCCAACTCCACCCCAGGGATGAGGAACATACACCCGGAGCAGTGGTGTTTATCACACACAGGCTGAGAGCCAGGCCAGGAGCTCGGGGCTTTCCCTGGATCTCATCGTGGGGCCCACACACCAACCCACAGCGTCTACTAGAGGGGCACTGAAGAAGATACAGATGGATCTCCCTATAAGGGCCCTCTGCCGAGGCGCTGTGCTAATCCCCTTACACATATCATTCCACTCAGTTAAGACCATCCCCATGCAAAGCTAAGGAGACTCCGCTCAGAAGGCAGGGCTGGGTGTGGCCTTGGGGAAGCAGCTGCAGCCTCCTGGCCTCGGGCCACCATCTTTGTGCATGCACTTAGCTGCTCCCTCATGACGGCCCTGGCTGCCTGCTCCTCCTGTAGGAGGAGGGTTCCATTCTTCTTCAGATGTCCCCGAGGTACCACAGAAGGCCTCAGGTGCAGACACTCACTTGGAATGGAGAACCCTGGTGACTGGCTGACCCCAAGAGAGGGGACGGTTCAGTGACCCACCCGCAAAGGCCCAGATCTGGTTTACCCTCACCACTCAGGACATGACAGCTCAGTCTCCTGACCAGGAGCTGGTCCTCTTCCTTGAGGGCCAGGAGAGGCCCAGTTATGGGGGTCCACTCCTGCTCCTTCTCAGTGTCTGGGACAGCAGTACTGAGATAGAGACACAGATGACAGGATGAAGGGTTCAAACACAAAAACAGCTTGTGGGAATGCCTAGAGCTTTCTAAAAGGTGAGGGTGTTTCCCCCTCCCAGCCCCAGGACAAAGGATGGCTTCTATAACCCCCAGTCCCATCCAGGCCTCTGTGCCATATCCCACACTCAGACTGTTGGCAAGGTAAGTGCCTGGAACTATTCTAGATGACCCCAGGATATTTGATGAGGGAGGGCTGTTAGTGTGTGTATATGGGGGACACATAAGCTGGTGCTGAAGGGCTGCTTGCCTTGCCCCTGAGACCGCACCCTCCCATGCCCCTACCATTGGCCCAGCACGATGGGCTGCAGTAGCTGCTCCAGGGTCTGCCTGCTGCCCCAGCAGCTTCTGGCACTGGCGATGTATTCCTGCCCAGGAGAAGGCTCTTAGGTGGCCTGCTCGGGCCCACCAGGAAACTTGCACATAGCCCACTGGAAGTAGGCAAAGCTATCCCTGCAGTGGCTTTGAGGGCCAGGCTCCCAAGAGGCCCAGGACACACCTCCCCTAGGTACTCCCAGCCTTCCCCAGCTGGCTCCCTACCTGCAGGGAAAAGGGCTGAGCGAGGTGCACCCGGGAGCAGATCCGGCGGCTGCAGCCCCAGCGGCTCCACAGGCTTCGTATGACAGCCAGAGCTCCTGTCCACAGCCCCAGGGGGGCTGAGGCCTGCAAGGAGGGAGAGGATAACTATACTCGCCAAGGACACTGCTCTTGGGCGGACATCAGGGCTGCCCACCCATCCTGGTCTCCAGAGGTATCCTCTGGTCCCACTGTGCTCAGTTTTATCTCAGGCCCAAACTGGTGTGTGACCTTGTCCCAAGCTCCTCTTTTCTTATCCATGACACAGGAAAAATCCCTCCCTATCAAGGTCTTCAGAGGATGAAATGAGATGATGGTAATGGCCTTGACAGGTGCTGCCAGATGATTGTAAGGACGATAACTTTGTGCCCCCCGCAGCCGTAAGAGGGGCTCAGCCACAGGACACAATATTGTGCCTCCTGTCTGGAGCTGGTGTCCACCTAGGGGCCCAAGGGGCTGGAGGGTCTCACATTCTCACATGGTCTATGTCACATGGTGCATCCGGAACCAGGTCATAGGTGACGGCCACTGGTACCAGCAGAGCATCTGGGACGATGCCCATCTGGACTGTCTGCACCACAAACCCCACCCAAGCCTGGCCCAGGGCTGATAGCCGTGGCCCCAGAGCCCCAGGAGCTTCCTCCAGGAAGATGAGCAGGGGCTGCCCACTAACCAGCAGCTGCTCTATGACTTGGAATAGGAGGGGTCAGAGGGGGTGTTAAGGCCAGAGCAGAAACAGACCCCTGTCCCCTTAGCCTGGCCCATATGTAACCACTGGGGGCACTCACCGCCTGGACCACAGCCCTTGCAAGGAGCCCCTCAGAGCTGTCCAGGGAGAGGTTGGCCTCTGGGGGCAGGAAAAGCCCCCCAAGCTTCCTCAGCAGAGCTCTGTGGGATATAGGGCAGAGCCTGATAAGGAAAGGGGCTCTGGAGATGTAAATGAATAAGGGGCTAGTGAGAGTCTCAGCTCCCCCACGGCCAGCCTGTGTCCTACTTGAATACCCTGAGGCGAAGCCATGGCCCTAGGCCCTGTGGCTGACACCTCCATCTAAGCCCCACAGGCTAGACTGCTGTATGGCTCGGAGCAGAGAGGCCAGGAAGAGGGCCTTTAGCAGGGAGCTGCTGCCAACACACCCCAATACACATCCCGCCCCAGCCTGAGACTACTCCCACGTATGTCTAGAGGAAAAAGGTTTTTACCTGAGGGCAGGGGAGCAGGCGCGGGAGTCCCAGGCCACATGGAGCACACCCAGGCCCTGGGAGAGCAGCACAAAGGGCAGCAGGATCCCGTCCAGGAGGGTTTTGTGAGTAGAGAGGAGGACAAGCGGCGAGCCCTGCTCCGGGGAGAGCCAGAGGGAAGTGCCAACCTGCCCCACCCTGAGGACACAGGCAGCCAAAGACCCAGGGCAGCCCCAGAGGGAGGGACAGTTCAGCTGCAGAGTTCTTCCTCTGAGCACATTTCCCAAAAGCAAAGGAGCCTTTAGACAACTTTTAAGGTAACTGCGCTGATGCAATGACGTAATGGTTGTTAAGACCATGATGGAAAGACGTTAGAGGAAACCCCGTGGGAACAGGGCCGTGAGACATAAAGGGAAGGTCGGCAAAGAGCAGGGGATTTTTCCCACCAGCTGACGGGGACTGGACTGCTGTATGGCTGGGAGCAGAGAGGCCAGGAAGCAGGACCAGATGGGGACTGCTCCTGACTTAAGGGCTTGGCCCAGCCTCTGCCCTTCTGCTCCCACCATCCCCATCCCAATGGAGGGCGGGCCTTACTGCCTGGGCGGCCTTCTGGACCATCTTCATCTGACCCTTGTGGAGCTGCACATTCAGGAAGAGGCAGTTCAGGAACCGCAGCAGCGCCCAGCTGAACAGCCTGCGGAGGGACACCAGGCCTGAGGTGCGGCAAGGAGTGACGCTCGGCGTGTGGCACTTGGAGGGCCGCCCAGTGCTCCTTAGGGCAGGCCCCACCACTATCCTCACTTTACAGAAGAGGAAAGTGAGACTCAGGGAAGCTACAGAACTGCTTCCCGGTAGTGAACGCTAAGAAGTAGCAGTGCTGGGACTGGAAGTTCTGACACCACAGTTCATGCCCGCCAGACGCTGCTACTCTCCCACGACCTCATGGTACAGCTGCCTCACATCAGAATCAGAGCATCTGCCTCAATTTACCCTAAAGGAGACTAGAGGACCAAGCCTCTCTCCAGGCAGAACCCAGCCTGGTCTTCACAATCTACCAGAAAAGGTGAAATAAAAAGGAAGGATTAGTGATAGAAGAAGGAAAGGGGATAACTGCAGGGGCAAAATCCGTGGTGGGCAGGTGGGTGGGGTTGTCCCCCCAGCCCAACAGGAGGACCAGCTCTATTTATTTTTTAGGACAGGGTCTTGCTCTGTTGCCCAGGCTGAAGTGCAATGGGTCACTACAACCTCTGCCTCCTGGGCTCAAGCGATCCTCCCACCTCAGCCTCTCAAGTATCTAGGACCACAGGCATGCAACACTGTACCCGGCTAATTTTTTGGAGAGACAAGTTTGCCCAGGCTGGTCTATGTCGCCCAGGCTGGTCTTGAGCTCTTGGGTGATCCACCCCGCTCAGCCTCCCACAGTGCTGATATTACAGGTGTGAGCCACTGCACCGGCATAGGACCAGCTTTAATTTAGGACAGACACATAGCTGTAGTAGCAGGGAAATGTGGAGGATAAGCAGCCAGTCCCCATGTGATGGCTTTTATCTTTCTGTAAAGCATGAGATGGGGAACCAGTTGACAGTGGATAAGTCTAAAAAGGAGCAGGCTAGGTGGGAGCTCTGGAGGGTGCCATGTGTGCCTGTGACATTTGCACTTAGCAAAGAAACCAGTCCACTGGTGTGTGTTTCTCTGGCAACGCTGGGCTGCTCAGATGCAAAGAGAAGGTAGCGGGGGGTCATGCTCATGACTCCCTCACAAGAGCATTATTAGAACCCTGAGCCTGCAATCTCAGCTAGGCTCGGAGGGAAGGAAACACAGAAAGGGAGGCTGATGGCTGATCTCAAGGTAGGCAGATCAAGGGACTAGAAATCTTAACAAAGTCAAGGAATTGTCACAGCAGAGGGCTGGTCAAGGTCACCAACAACCTCTACTTTCTGTCTTTGCTCAGTTAGCCACTCAGCACATTCAAGACAGCTGAGCTTGACGCATGCTGCCATATAGCCCACCTGCACTCAGGGACTCATTCATCTCCTTGGCTTTAAACACCATCTGTATGCTAAAGCTTTGCAGTGTCTCTGGCTCCAACCTCTCTTCTGAGCTCCAGGCTCCTATATGCAACTGCCTCCTCAGTGTCTCCACAAGCATGTCAGGTACCAAAACTCTCTGTCCAAACTACCTTTTTGGGCCAACTCACTTCTCCCAAAGCCTGTTCTCTGTCCATACCACCGGAAAGTAGGCTAGAAATGGGGCTGTCCTGTAACTTCTCCTACTTCCCTCACTGCCCCTGTTCCCACCGTCCAATCCCTCAGTGAGTCCTGTTAATATCACCTCGACCTCTCAATCCACTTTTCAACCTCTACTGTCCACCATGATCTCTCACCTGGATTAACAAAAGAGCCTTCCAGGTGCCCTTCTGGTCTCCACTCTTGACCCCAATTCACCATGTCGTCACTTCCCACTTAAAACCTTGCAACTGGTTTTCACTGCACTTGGAGATCTGGTGCAAGTTTGCACAGCCTTACATGATTTGATCCCTTCTGCCTCTCGACTTCACCTCCCACAGCTCTCGACCCCCCACTTGCTGGCTTCCAACCATGTCAGCTTCTTGAGCAAACCTAGTTCTTTCCTGCTCAGGGCCAAAGCTCAGGCTATTCCCTCTAGCAAGACTGTTCCCCTCATTCTTGTACCCACAAGCCTGGCTCCTTTTCTTCCTCTTGGCTCTGGCTTACAGCCTCTTCGTCCCCTTCCTGGTATTCTGTCTCAGCCCTGTTCCTTCCTTCTTGCAGCCACGCGTATCTCTGTTTACCCCTCCATTTCCCTGGAACAGTGCGCTGCATCTAACATAAGCTCAGACCTGTGCTGGGAAAATGTGGGGATGGGAGGCGGTGGTGAAGGCAGGCTGCAGCCCACTCTGGTAAACACTATCCAGCAACCCAGGAGGAGAGTCCAGCACTTCCCCAAGCCTGGCCAACACCCACTCTCCAGAAGGACAGAGTCCCCAGCCCAAGGGTGAGTGCCCCTCAGCACAGTTACCTGACCAGGAAGGGACGGGGTGGGGCCTGGATGTGACCCAGGATGCGCTGTACCTCCTTCTTCACAAGATCGGGCACCTGGCCTTCCCCAGCACCTCCTGGGACCCTCCCTGAGAGAAGGTTCTGCACCCTGTGAGGGGGTTGGAAGCAGTGGTATGAGGCTGCAGCAGGGCACGGCCTCCAGTCTTCACCCTCCTCCTTAAGGAAGGGTCCCAGGCAAAGCTCATGCTCTAGAAGCCTTGCCCCAGCCAGCCCTCTCAACCACCCCTACCTACTGGCATTGCCATCCCATTCAGGATCCCAGAAATACCAGCCAGACCTCACTCCCTGCCTCCTCACCCGGTGCTTTCCATGATCTTCTGTGGGGCATCCTGGCAGGGGGGGATGTGCTGCTCCAGGGACCACAGGAAATAGCAGAGCCTCCGAACCAGCCAGCCCCGAAACCTGGGCACAGCTCCCAGAGCAGGAGGGAAGATCCTTCAGAGAGGACCACCTCCACTAGGACTCACAGAAGGCTATTCAGTCAGAAAGGGACCACACCCCCAGACCCATGTACTAGGAACACCTGAGCAGGAAGAGGAACTGCCTGTCCATCTGTGCCCCTTTCCAACCCCTCAACCTGCTGAGTCGGGTACAGGTTCACAGCCTGAAACACGGTGGGCAATCCATACATGCTCACAGAAGGAACTGCAGGAGAGCTCCAAGTCTGCCCCTCCCTGCAGACTTGTGTATGGACCAGAGGACGGGGCCCTTCTTTCTCTATCAGAGGAAGAAAATGGCACCAAAAAAGCAGGGCCCCAGCAGCCCTGCACCCAGGGGGCCCTGTCCCCAAGCCTGCTCCAGTCCTTAGCTCTGACTACCTCGTGTTCTCCTCCTTCACCAGGATCACATTGCAGAAGCCTAGGTCCGTTATGCTTCTGTGGAAGAGGGACTCCTGCAAGAGAAGGGGAGAGACAGCATGTCCTGGGGGCCTTTGCAAACTGGCAAAGAAACGCCCCTGTACTGCCCCTCTGGCTCTGCCTGGTGGCCTGCTAAGTCTTCCAGGAGAAAAGATTACAGCACAGTATTTCGCAAAAGGTGTTTGACCCCAGATCCTAGGCTGGCTCAGGAAAAAGGGGCCCATGCTCAAAACTGAAGTGCTGTACCCTGTACAGAATCACCCTCTTTCAGAATGGCATATGAAAGTCTCCAGGAAGTTATCTTAATAGCAGAGGACACACAGTCCGGGTCTCTATGAGAAATCTGTGCCCCCTCACCACCATCACATGACATGAACCAAAAAAGAGGTCTTCAAGCATGCGCTGAGTGCTGGGCAAGTCTGAGTGGGTGATGTCCGCAAAACTGAACAACAAAACTGACACAGGCATGATGAGAACCCAGCCCTCTGGGCACACCCTACCACCACTTAGGCCCCTCTGTACTTCTCCCACCCAACTCTCCCAGGCCTGGGAACAAGCCACCGCCCAACCATACAACCAATACTAGTGCATCCATTCCCCTGAAAGATAGAAGCAGAGGCATGGGGCAGGGAAGAGCCAAGCTTGCAGGGACATAAAGGAAGCAGCTTCCCAGAGCTTCAGCTCCCAGAACCAAGCTTCCTGGTTGGGGCCTGGCCCTACCATCACTCACCCAGCTCTTCGGGGTGCAGGTCTGGCAACAGTGACCCACAAAGGGGTGATACTTCCCCAGGAATGGGGTGACAGATGCCAGCTTCATCCCAAAGCTTGAGGACCACAGGCTAGTCTGGAAAGAGTGATGAGGAGAGATGAGAGGACTCAAAGTCCTTGGCAGGAGAGAGGGAAGGATGTAGCAACTGAGGCCCTAGGAGTGAGCGGCACAGCAGAAGGGTGGCAGAGCAGAGGGGATTTGAGGAATGGGAGGAGCCACACTACCTCTCGGTCACTGGGGCTGCTCCTTGGCTGAGTTTGACATCTGCCTTCCAACATGGTGGCCATGAGAGCCTAGAGGAACCATGAACCAGTCACCTCTGGCACTCTCCTCCCCACAGAAACCTGAGCCAGGGAAAGGTGCAAGGATGGGGCCATAAGAATCTGAACCATAATCCAGGGCCTCCTGCAGTAACTGCAACCCCCTATCACAGGACAGACAGACATCACTTCGGCCATCAGGAGTGAGACCCTAGGCTGGAAACTAGGGGCTGGCTCACATCAAGGCCCTGCCCCAAACCCAACTGGTCCCACAAAGGAGCCAGCTGTCCTCGAAAGGTCTCACAGTATCCAGGTCACGGCTCTCCTCAGGCCAACATGAGGGGGATCGGTTGTCTTACCATCCACACCCACCAGGCCATCTCCTAGCACAGGTGGGGGCTGTAACGGAGATGCTGATCCTTTCTGTGCAGAGGGAAAGAATGAGGGCTGGATTGGAAGGAAGGAGGCATGAGACTGCCAAGGAGGAAGAAGACTATCGCCATGGGGCCACCAGGTCCTACTCAGCTGCCCTTCCCCTCCCCACCAGGAGACAGCTCTGTAACCACCCAAACATTACGGGAATGTGGGCTGGCTAATAGAAGAGGGACAACTCAGGGTCAGAACACAGTGGCCTACTCGCAAGGAATGAGCATCTAGTTGGGGACAAGATAGATTTTTCCACAATCACTCCCCTCGCACATTAACGTTCTCCACAGAAGACACCACTTGTATCTCCTCAGCCCCTCCTTCCCACCACAATATTTCCCTGAACTAATAAATATCTATGTTCCTTCAAACAGCACTGAACGCCTCCTGGCTCAAAAATTGGGGCCTAAAAGCCCCTCTTCCCTATTTCACAGCATGACCCTGATGAGTGGGCTGGTCTAATCATGTTTCCTCATCCCCACCACACTTTGATCAGGCCCATCTGGGAGCCTCTCCCTTCCCAGCCAGCCACCCAATTCTGCCCAGGGTTCTAAGTTCATGATGCTTCTGGAACACACTCTAAGCCCTTCCTCTCCTCCTTGGGTTCCCCAGCCCAAGCCTGCCAGGCAAAGAGCCATTCGAAGCCCTCCTCCAGGGCTATGGTTTCATCTCCCTACGTGGTCAGAGTGTCCTGAGGGCATGGGCTCATCTCTGTATGTCCAGCCATCCGCCCTGCATGCAAGAGGGAACCAGGAAGAGCCAGCTGACCCACGGTAACTTCCTCCCAAGAATTCTCCAGGCGTGTTCCTCCTTTCCCCAGTCAGCTCAGTTTCCAGCCATGAAGCCAAGCAGTAATGGCATCAGGATCCCTGCAGTGCCCAGGGTCTGGGGGGCCACGGGAGGCTCATCCCAAAGGCACTCTGGTATCTTGAAAATGTTCACATAGCCCTGTTCACAGACACATGGTACAGGAAGCCTACAAACCCAGGCCCGCTTTGCAAGGAGGCTGTCTGTCCCCTAACTGCAGACCATCCCCAACCTCCAAATCCAACCCCATTAGATCTGTGCTAGCTCTACGGAAGCAGAGTCAAAGCCATGGCAAGGGGTTATTCCCATCTGCCAATTAACGACACAGCTCAGGACTCCTACAGCAGAGAAGGGCTTGTTATATATACGTTTTTTTAAAAAAATCAAGGTTTCTAGTCGCGGTTGTAATGAAAAAGCTGAGCTCTGGCATCTCTGAGCACACACCCCACAGGGCCCAGCTGGCCGCCACTGTCCCTTTAGCCCGAGAGCAGGAGCCCTCCTGTTTGCCTCCACCTTATCACTGACACCTGAGCCGGTGCACATCTGAGCGTTCAGCCCTTGATCAAGGGTAAATCTCTAAACCTGCCCCCGTTTGGAATGCTTGTGCCCTACAGAGAGCCGCAAGACAACTTCACCTTCCGGCTCTGCTCAAACATGGCCTCAGCACCCCACAGCCCCCGCCCAGGGCCCCTCAGGCCTCAGCTCCCTCGTCAGACCCGTGGCAGGCGCTCCCCGAGCTACCCCAATATATGCGAAGGGCACCCGCCCCACGTCAGGTCCTGGATGCCCCCTCTGGAGGTAGGGGAACGGAATGCCGAGGAAGAGGCAAAGCGGGGCTCTCCGCAACACCACGCCCCGCAAGGACTCATTCCCGCCACAGGCTCCGCATGG
This sequence comes from Hylobates moloch, assembly GCF_009828535.3. Classification (NCBI taxonomy): domain Eukaryota; kingdom Metazoa; phylum Chordata; class Mammalia; order Primates; family Hylobatidae; genus Hylobates; species Hylobates moloch. Next base: position 46,406,153 of record NW_026652290.1, on the reverse strand, counting down.
CCGGCGCTCCCTCCCTTTGGACTTCCGCCCAGTCCCCAACAGGCCGCTCAGACCAGGCTCTTGAAGCAGGAAAGCCCCTGGATGATCCCGGTCCGCTTCTGACCTGGCCTCACCGGGGAGCGACCACCGCGCCTCTCACCTCACACCAGCCGCCAACTCCCGCCAAAGCAGCAGCTCCACAAAGCCGCCAGAAGGCGTTGACTTCCCAACGGAAGGACCGGATTGCCCACCTCAGCGCGTCCGGCTAAAAGGCAGCCCCGCGAGCCAATTGGGATGTGCGCTGGTCCAGAAGCCCCGCCCTGCGCCCCGTGCTCTGCGGCACTCGACGTGGCCACATGACCAGTGCTCTGGGGAAGGCCTGCTCTGTTTTCCAGTCAGCCCTGGCCGGCGGTAGGAGGGGAGTACTGCAGGCGGCCACGAGGCCTCGGGTGCCCGAGCTTCGAGCAGGGACTCAGGCCAGATTCTGATTAAAGAGGTTATCCCAGGGCTCACGCTCCTCCAAGCTGGGGTTCAGCCTCTAGCAAAATTCCGAGCTGGGGACGATTAGAAAGGAGAGAAGATCATCAAGAGACAGTTGCAGTCATGAAAAACAAGTCAGGCCTCCCAGTGTCATTTCCTTTGTTAATGTGAAGCCTAGACCACAGTCGGGGACCTCCCGCAGCCGCGAGGTGCCGAGGTTTCCGCTGGGCCTGTGGCCAGTGTGTTCACTCGTGTGGTTATTTGATTAAGACCTGACTCCTGTCTCAGCCCTAAGCTCCGCGTGCACAAAGACCTTATGGGTTCATTCATGTTGTAACTGTGTTCCCAGCACCCAGCAGGAGACCAGCCAGTGGGAGGCAAGCAGTATAGAACAGATGAACGTGCGAATGACTGTGCTCTCTGTTCCTGCCCCCATGGAATGAGCCAGCCTGACATGCCAGAGGATTCCACAGTTCCAGAGCATGTGACACACGTGTGCCGGAGCAGAGCCACACATGAGCCTGGCGGGGCCCAAGAGAGCACAGAACGTGTTCACATCCTCCCTCGTCTCTGACTCACCAGCCCTGATGTGACTCCCACACCCTGCCCCTCCGGGATGTAGCCTTTCTCTCCCTTTGTGCCGTTTTGTGTCTATCCAGGCTGTGTGTGCATCCACTCACCTTCACTGGGATTTGCAACGTCCTCCCGGTACCTGCAGAATCCATTTTGTACCCCATCTTACCTTTCTTTTGTATCAGGGTGCCTGTCCACATCGAGATCCTGAGACTCTGATGCTGAAAAACGAAAAATA